>NC_092092.1:19514468-19856134 GCF_045679555.1 Salvelinus alpinus | reverse complement strand
GGGACTTGCTTCCACTCAGCCAGAAGAGCATTAGTGAGTTCGGGCACTGATTTAAAGCAATTAGGCCAGGCTCGCAGTCGGCGTTCCAATTCATCCAAAGGTGTTCGATGGGGTTGAGGTCAGGGTTCTGTGCAGGCCAGTCAAGTTCTTCCACACTGATCTCGAAAAACCATTTCTGCATGGACCTCGCTTTGTGCACTGGGGCATTGCCATGCTGAAACAGGGAAGGGCCTTCCCTAAACTATTGCCACAAAGTTGAAAGCACAGAATCGTCTAGAATGTCATTGTATGCTTTAGCGTTAAGATTTCCCTTCACTGGACTAAGGGGCCCAGCCCAAACAATGAAAAACAGCCCCAGACCATTGTCTCTCCTCCACCAAACTTTACAGTTGGCATTATGCATTCGGGCAGGTAGTGTCCTCCTGGCACCTGCCAAACCCAGATTTGTGTCTGCAAGATGGTGAAGTGTGATCCATCACTCCAGATAACATGTTTCCACTGCTCCAGAGTCCAATGTCTCCGAGCTTTACACCACTCCAGCCGATGCTTAGGCTAGTGTGCGGCTGCTCGGCCACAAAACCCATTTCATGAAGCTCTCGACAAATAGTTATTGTACTGACGTTGCTTCCAGAGACAGTTTGGAACTCGGTAGTGAGTGTTGCAACCAAGGACAGACGATTTGTACACTCTATGCGCTTCAGCACATGGCAGTCCCGTTCTGTGAGCTTGTGGCCTACCACTTCGCGGCTAAGCAATTGTTGCTCCTAGACGTTTCCACTTCACAATAACAGCACTTACAGTTGATCAGGGCAGCCGTCACTGAGCTCTTCAGTAAGGCCATTCTACTGCCAATGTTTATCTAGGAAGATTGCATGGCTGTGTGATCGGTTATATACACCTGTCAGCAACGGGTGTGGCTGAAATATCTGAATCCACTAATTTGAAGGGGTGTCCATATACTTTTGTATATATAGTGTATGTTTATCAATCTGACACGCTTTATGGCGGAAGTTATGATGATACTATTGTATTATTATACAATAACAAAGAGAGAAACCTGTCGGGAGGAAGTGGGCAGAGACAGGATGTGATCGGAAGCAGGAGCAGAAACATAGCCACTAGCTCTGAGAGCTGAGGCCTGAATTAGTCTGATAAATGGCTAGGCAGGGTCTTCATGACATCCGGCAGTCAATGTTCTGACCCCTTTAAAGATCAGGAGTAAACGCACGCACGCACGCACGCACGCACACACACACACACACACGCACGCACGCACGCACGCACGCACGCACGCACACACACACACACACAATCTTCTCCACGTTTGTCCTCCTGAGAGGATCGATAGCACCACTACCAGACTGTGGACAGGGACAGCAGTCACAGTCATTAGTTTTCTTGTCTTTAATAATCAGGTCCAACAGATCAATACTGTAATAAGTGTCAGTCATGCTGTCATGGTGATGTTGATGGCGAGCACACAATCTGGGGTGTGAGTGTGACACATTTCAGAGCATGTTTTGACGACAGTTTAGACTCTTTTATTTCTCTCTCTCTCTCAATAGATATATACTGCAAATATATCTTCTCCTCTCTGTCTCTCTCTCTCTCTCTCTCTCTCTCTCTCTCTCTCTCTCTCTCTCTCTCTCTCTCTCTCTTTCTCTCTCTCTCAATAGATATATACTGCATGTATATCTTCTCCTCTCTTCTCTCTCTCTGTCTCTCTCTCTCTCTCTCTCTCTCTCTCTCAATAGATATATACTGCATGTATATCTTCTCCTCTCTTCTCTCTCTCTGTCTCTCTCTCTCTCTCTCTCTCTCAATAGATATATACTGCATGTATATCTTCTCCTCTCTTCTCTCTCTCTCCCTCTCTCTCTCTCTCAATAGATATATACTGCATGTATATCTTCTCCTCTCTTCTCTCTCTCTGTCTCTCTCTCTCTCTCTCTCTCTCTCTCAATAGATATATACTGCATGTATATCTTCTCCTCTCTTCTCTCTCCCTCTCTCTCTCTCTCAATAGATATATACTGCATGTATATCTTCTCCTCTCTTCTTTCTCTCTCTCTCTCTCTCTCTCTCTCTCTCTCTCTCTCTCTCTCTCTCTCTCTCTCTCTCTCTCTCTCTCTCTCTCTCTCTCTCTCTCTCTCTCTCTCTCTCTCTCTCTCTCTCTCTCTCATATATATATACAGTGGGGAGAACAAGTATTTGATACACTGCCGATTTTGCAGGTTTTCCTACTTACAAAGCATGTAGAGGTCTGTAATTTTTATCATAGGTACACTTCAACTGTGAGAGACGGAATCTAAAACAAAAATCCAGAAAATCACATTGTATGATTTTTAAATAATTAATTTGCATTTTATTGCATGACATAAGTATTTGATACATCAGAAAAGCAGAACTTAATATTTGGTACAGAAACCTTTGTTTGCAATTACAGAGATCATACGTTTCCTGTAGTTCTTGACTAGGTTTGCACACACTGCAGCAGGGATTTTGGCCCACTCCTCCCTACAGATCTTCTCCAGATCCTTCAGGTTTCGGGGCTGTCGCTGGGCAATACGGACTTTCAGCTCCCTCCAAAGATTTTCTATTGGGTTCAGGTCTGGAGACTGGCTAGGCCACTCCAGGACCTTGAGATGCTTCTTACGGAGCCACTCCTTAGTTGCCATGGCTGTGTGCTTCGTGTCGTTGTCATGCTGGAAGACCCAGCCACGACCCATCTTCAATGCTCTTACTGAGGGAAGGAGGTTGTTGGCCAAGATCTCGCGATACATGGCCCCATCCATCCTCCCCTCAATACGGTGCAGTCGTCCTGTCCCCTTTGCAGAAAAGCATCCCCAAAGAATGATGTTTCCACCTCCATGCTTCACGGTTGGGATGGTGTTCTTGGGGTTGTACTCATACTTCTTCTTCCTCCAAACACGGCGAGTGGAGTTAGACCAAAAAGCTCTATTTTTGTCTCATCAGACCACATGACCTTCTCCCATTCCTCCTCTGGATCATCCAGATGGTCATTGGCAAACTTCAGACAGGCCTGGACATGCACTGGCTTAAGCAGGGGGACCTTGCGTGCGCTGCAGGATTTTAATCCATGACGGCGTAGTGTGTTACTAATGGTTTTCTTTGAGACTGTGGTCCCAGCTCTCTTCAGGTCATTGACCAGGTCCTGCCGTGTAGTTCTGGGCTGATCCCTCACCTTCCTCATGATCATTGATGCCCCACGACGTGAAATCTTGCATGGAGCCCCAGACCGAGGGTGATTGACCGTCATCTTGAACTTCTTCCATTTTCTAATAATTGCGCCAACAGTTGTTTCCTTCTCACCAAGCTGCTTGCCTATTGTCCTGTAGCCCATCCCAGCCTTGTGCAGGTCTACAATTTTATCCCTGATGTCCTTACACAGCTCTCTGGTCTTGGCCATTGTGGAGAGGTTGGAATCTGTTTGATTGTGTGTGGACAGGTGTCTTTTATACAGGTAACGAGTTCAAACAGGTGCAGTTAATACAGGTAATGAGTGGAGAACAGGAGGGCTTCTTAAAGAAAAACTAACAGGTCTGTGAGAGCCGGAATTCTTACTGGTTGGTAGGTGATCAAATACTTATGTCATGCAATAAAATGCAAATTAATTATTTAAAAATCATACAATGTGATTTTCTGGATTTTTGTTTTAGATTCCGTCTCTCACAGTTGAAGTGTACCTATGATAAAAATTACAGACCTCTACATGCTTTGTAAGTAGGAAAACCTGCAAAATCGGCAGTGTATCAAATACTTGTTCTCCCCACTGTACATATATACATACACACAGTATTCAGACCCTTGACTTTTTCCACATTTTGGTAGGTTACAGCCTTATTCTAAAATTGATTAAATAGTCTCCTTCCTGACCGGTATGACGGCTGCGTGGTCCCATGGTGTTTATACTTGCGTACTATATATATATATATATATCATTTTTTGGTATTTGTTTCTCTGTAATACTACTAGCCACCTAGCATTTTTATGAAGTTGGCTTTAGCTAGCACAGATAAGATCCAAATCTCTCAACCTCTTAACTAGTTACCAAAAAGCCATTTCAGGCTATCAATTAAGTTACAATAGCTAGCTTGTCTAAATATCTTAACTGACATGCCTTCTGGCATGGTTGGTAGCAGTGGCGGTCAGTGCCGTTTTTCATGAGCATGGCCTTATTTCTGTTACAGCATATTAGATCATTCTTATTCATATTCCATTCACCCAGCTCAATGTTACAGTGATAGGATTAGGCTACTACATGATACTTGAATTTTCCCTATACTTATCATGAGGTTGCTACAACCTAGCCTATGAATTAAAGCAGATGATTGTGGACTACAGGAAAAGGAGGACTGAGCACACCCCCATTCTCATCCACGGCGCTGTAGTGGAGCAGGTTGAGAGCTTCATGTTCCTTGATGTCCACATTACCAAAAAACTAACATGGTCCAAGCACATCAAGACAGTTGTGAAGCGGGCACGACAAATTATTCCCCCTCAGGAGATTGAAAAGATTTGACATGGGTCCTCAGATCCTCAAAAGGTTCTACAGCTGCACCATCGAGCGCTTCCTGACTGGTTGCATCACTGCCTGGTATGGCAACTGCTCGGCCTCTGACCGCAAGGCACTACAGAGGGTAGTGCGTACGGCCCAGTACATCACTGGGGCCAAGCTTCCTGCCATCAAGGACCTCTATACCAGGCGGTGTCAGAGGAAGGCCCTAAAAATTGTCAAAGACCCCAGCCACCCTAGTCAGACTGTTTTCTGCTACCACATAGCAAGCGGTACCGGAGCGCCAAGTGTAGGTCCAAGAGGCTTCTAAACAGCTTCTACCCCCAAGCCATACGACTCCTGAACAGCTAATCAAATGGCTACCCAGACTATTTGCATTGACCCCCCCCCTCTTTTACACTGCTGTGACTCTGTTGTTATCATCTATGCATAGTCACTTTAATAACTCTACCTACATGTACATATTAACTCAACTAACCTGTGCCCCTGCACATTGACTCTGTACCGGTACCCCCCTGTATATAGTCTCGCTATTGTTATTTTACTGCTGGTCTTTAATTACTTGTTACTTTTATTTCTTATTCATATATTTTTTAAACTACATTGTTGGTTAGGGGCATGTAAGTAAGCATTTCACTGTAAGGTCTACACCTGTTGTATTTGGCGTATGTATCTTCTTTTTTTTTGAAACACAGTTAACATTCATAGCAGCCACGTTGTATTCCTTCTCGCATTTATGCGCTCTCCTCCTTTCACCTCTTCCCTTCACTTGTGGACTTCAATGCACAACACATCAGCTGTATGTGACCAGGCAAAAAACCTTTCCAAGCCAAACCACTGCACATCGTTGTCACCATATTAGCTAAAGTAACATCATAGTCAGCATAGCTACTAGAGTTAGAAAACCTGCTACAATCATGCAGTAACATTGCAGTGTACAGTCAGTAAGCAGTTACACCGGCAAGCCCCGGTGACAATAAATTAGTATTACCAAAATCTTAACTTGACTTGAAAGAGTTCCAATGTTGTGTTGGATAGTCATAGCCAGCTAGTTAACATAGCATCCCTTTGTTTGAGCAGGGTGTTTCAGTAGGCTAAACTAGCTAGCTGCATTTGCTAGCTAAGTAAGTGAAATTGAAAGTGATTTAAAAAAAAATCTTTCTCTCTTGCTTCTCCTTAATTTTGGAAGAAATTAATTTGTTCAAAACTGTTCAACAATTGCCTTTCTTTTTGAGTCAACTACTCACATGTAATACACGGCAGTGCTAGCTAGCTGTAAGCTTATGCTTTCAGTACTAGATTAATTCTCTGATCCTTTGATTAGGTGGACAACATGTCAGTTCATGTTGCAAGAATTCTGATAGGCTGGAGGACGTCCTCCGGAAGTTGTCATAATTACTGTGTAAGTCTATGGAAGGGGGTGAGGACAATGAGCCTCCTAGGTTTTGTATTGAAGTCAATGTACCCAGAGGAGGACGGAAGCTGGCTGTCCTCCGGATACACCATGATGCTACCCTACAGAGTGCTGTTGAAGCTACTGTAAACCTTCCTTGCAAATAGTGTGTTTTAATCAATTATTTGATGTGATTATATTTAGTATAGTTTTATCTAAAAAGTATAACTTTTTAAATGTTTAAAATTTACATTTTTATGAAATTCACTGAGGATGGTCCTGCCCTTCCTCCTCTGAAGAGCCTCCACTGGTTGGTAAACTTTAGAAAAGCAAGCAATAGATGCATGTTCTGAATTTACCCAGATTTAAGCAGAGATGCAGAGAAGCATATTTGGTTTCTTTAAAAAACAGCTCAAGGTGTATGCTTAAATACATGTTTTTTTACATAGAATTAACCATAGTGATTATGGCTCTACATTGTAGGAAAAAGCTGTTTCGGCTGTTTGAAAATGCAAAATTCTCCAACTTCCAGATAGGGTGCCTAGTCCCCCTCTGGACCATCAACTCATCCTTATAGTTGCCTCTGACTGTCTGGTCTATTTTCTGTCCTGCTGTCATTCTTGGACAGTGATGTAAAAATGATGAGTCATCATATGAAATAGTCAGATGGCCATTCATATTGCAAATTGTTGGCAGCCACGCTGTCAATGTGATAACTACCAATGCATGAATTAATTAGACTTCAGTGCATGAATTATGAATTAGGTGCTGTGATTTGGATTACAAAATGTACAAACATAAATTATGCCTTGGTATAGATTGCTCATTCAGCTAGTTGACTCTCTTTGTAAGATTCAAAGGGTTCTCTTATGGGGACAGCCCCCTTTAAGGTTGTGGATAGCACTTTCACAGTGTAGACTTTTCCTGTGTCAATTCACCTTCATCCAGCTGTCTTGTTATCCCTGTTCATCATCCTACCCTGAGAGGTATTGGTTTTGTTAACCCTGTTGTTCACGATCCTACCCTGAACAGTATTGGTCTTGTTAGCCCTATTGTTCACGATCCTACCCTGAACAGTGGTGGTCTTGTTAGACCTATTGTTCACGATTCTACCCTAAACAGTGGTGGTCTTGTTAGCCCTATTGTTCACAATCCTACCCTGAACAGTGGTGGTCTTGTTAGCCCTATTGTTCACGATCCTACCCTGAACAGTGGTGGTCTTGTTAGCCCTATTGTTCACGATCCTACCCTGAACAGTAGTGGTCTTATTAGCCCTGTTGTTCATGAGCCTACCCTGAACGGTAGTGGTCTTGTTAGCTCTGTTCATGAAAGTGTGTGTGTGTCTCAAAGTCTTGAAACTAGTGTTCCATTTCATGTGTGTGTGTGCATGTTTTACCGGTCTGTGCATGCAGAGCGCCACAGAGTGCCTGGATGTGTGTGAATGAAGCTCCCAGCTGTTTGTCATCATCACTCTGTGAGAAGTGTGTGATGATCCAAATTAGCAGGAGAGAGACACACCACACACTCTGGCAGAAGTTGTTTCTCTCTGTCTTCTCCTTCTGTATGTGTGTGATTGTGTGCCTGTGTGTTAGTGTGTCTATGGGTGCGTGTGTGTCTCCCTCTGTCTTCTCAGTTCTCACCTCCCCTCTCATGTACAGTATGTCTCATATATTTAAATAAAATACTAGGCCCAACAAGATTCATCATACATTATTTGGAAGCAGTGCTTTCTTTTAATCATGCCAGTTGAGACCAGTGATGTGTATAATCATGTGCTGATGTACATATATAATTATAGATAAACATATGAATGTGCACGTCTATGGTTGACACAAACATACACAGGAGTAAATGAAGAGTTTCTTATGAAAACGCTATCCATTTTCAGAAATGTTAAATTAGCTTTTATTATTTAAATAACTTATTTATGAAAGTTATTATTATTATTATTTTATTTTTTTGCAAAACGCTATATATCCGCCTCACTCTCAGAGAAATAAGTATTACTGCTAGGAATTACACAGTCAAATGTAACAAATAATTACATTAAATTTTTTTTTTACAAATGTAAAAATAAAATAAAAACAGTAATATAAGATCTCTATTTAAAACATTTAGATTTACATTTTAGTCATTTAGCATATGCCCTTATCAAATGTGACTTACAGTTAAGATAGCTAGGTGAGAACCACATATCAGTCAAATTAACAGTATATGAACATTCCATTCCAGCTAAACAATGGAAATTGTTTTGCAAAGAAAATGGATACACAACTAAAATCTATGAATTTAAAAAAAAATATTTGAGAACAGTAATATTTTACACTGTAACGGCTTTCTTCCTGAGATGAAGGAGAGGACCAAAACGCAGCGCGGCTAGTGTTCAACATGTTTAATAAAGAATAATAACGTGAACACTACAAGCTACAAAACAATAAATGTGAAAACCGACCAACTAAACAAAGACTAAACAAAGGAAATAAGGTCAGGAACGTGACAGTACCCCCCACCCCCCCCCCCCCACCCCACCCCCCACCCCCCCCAAGGTGCGGACTCTGGCCGCAAAACCTGAACCTATAGGGGAGGGTCTGGGTGGGCATCTGTCCACGGTGGCGGCTCTGGCGCTGGACGTGGCCCCCACTCCACCATAGTTAATCCCCGCTTCCGTGGCCTCCTCCTAATGACGACCCACCAAAATAACCCCACTGTACTGATGGGCGCCTCTGGACAGAGGGGCAGCTCCGGACTGAGGGGCAGCTCCGGACTGAGGGGCAGCTCCCGCATCGCTGGCTTTGCCGGCGTGACAGGCAGCTCTGGCGGCTCCTGGCTGACTGACGACTCTGGCGGCTCCTGGCTGGCTGACGGCTCTGGCGGCTCCTGGCTGGCTGACGGCTCTGGCGGCTCCTGGCAGGCTGACGGCTCTGGCGGCTCCTGTCTGGCGGGCGGCCCTGGCGGCTCCTGTCTGACGGGCGGCCCTGGCGGCTCCTGTCTGACGGGCGGCCCTGGCGGCTCCTGTCTGGCGGGCGGCCCTGGCGGCTCAGGGCAGACGGGCGGCCCTGGCGGCGCTGGGCAGACGGGCGGCTCAGACGGCGCTGGGCAGACGGGCGGCTCAGACGGCGCTGGGCAGACGGGCGGCTCAGACGGCGCTGGGCAGACGGGCGGCTCAGACGGCGCTGGGCAGACGGGCGGCGCAGGCGGCGCTGGGCAGACGGGCAGCGCAGGCGGCGCTGGGCAGACGGGCAGCGCAGGCGACGCTGGGCAGACGGGCAGTGCAGGCGACGCTGGGCAGACGGGCAGCGCAGGTGGCGCTGGGCAGACAGCAGACTCTGGCCTCTGGAGACGCACAAGAGGCTTGGTGCCGGAACTGGTGGTACCGGGCTGGAGACACGCACCACAGGGCGAGTGTGTGGAGGAGGAACAGGGCTCTGGAGACCCACAGGAAGCCTGGTGCGTGGTGTTGGCACTGGTGATACTGGGCTGGGGCGAGGAGGTGGCGCCGGATATACCGGACCGTGAAGGCGTACAGGAGCTCTTAAGCACCGAGCCTGCCCAACCTTACCTGGTTGAATGCTCCCCATAGCCAGGCCCGTGCGGCGAGGTGGAATAGCCCGCACTGGGCTGTGCTGGCGAACCGGGGACACCATGCGTAAGGCTGGTGCCATGTACACCGGCCCGAGGAGACGCACTGGAGACCAGATACGTTGAGCCGGCTTCATGGCACCTGGCTCGATGCCCACTCTAGCCCGGCCGATACGTGGAGCTGGAATGTACCGCACCGGGCTAAGCACACGTACAGGAGACACCGTGCGCTTTTCCGCATAACACGGTGTCTGCCCGTACTCTCGCTCTCCACGGTAAGCACGGGGAGTTGGCGCAGGTCTCCTACCTGACTTCGCCACACTCCCCTTTAGCCACCCACCAAGACATTTTCGGGGCTGACTCTCAGGCTTCCAGCCTCGCTTCCGTGCTGCCTCCTCATACCACCGCCTCTCGGCTTTAGCTGCTTGAACCCAGGGTCCCTTACCGTCCAGTTCGTCTTCAAGTCCATTCCTCCTGACATCGCTGCTCCTGCTGCTGCTGCCGCCGCTTACCACGCTGCTTGGTCCGAGTTTGGTGGGTGATTCTGTAACGGCTTTCTTCCTGAGATGAAGGAGAGGACCAAAACGCAGCGCGGCTAGTGTTCAACATGTTTAATAAAGAATAATAACGTGAACACTACAAGCTACAAAACAATAAATGTGAAAACCGAAAACAGTCCTATCTGGTGCAGAACACAAAGACAGAAAACAATCACCCACAAACCAACAGTGCAAACAGGCTACCTTAATATGGTTCCCAATCAGAGACAATGACAAACACCTGCCTCTGATTGAGAACCATATTAGGCCAAACAACAAACCCAACATAGAAACACAAAACATAGAATGCCCACCCAGCTCACGTCCTGACCAACTAAACAAAGACTAAACAAAGGAAATAAGGTCAGGAACGTGACATACACACAAATTAAGTTACCTATAACCAATCATTATGTCAAAAAAATTGGATATAACATTTTGGAAATAAACTCTCACATATACCATTAAAATGTACGTATGCTGATAATCAGTGATTGACAGGTAAATCACTATTTACATTAAGGCAGCTCAAGCTGATCCTGTGGAATGATTAGTGAGAGTAGCCTAAAGGACAACACACACACACCAATCTGAGTGATTATTTGCTATCTGCCTCAACACATATTTGTTCCAATATCTATGGTAGCATACTACCTAAAATGAATTGTGATATGGTAGGGTAGATATTGGATAGGGGAAGGCCTCTTTCCATGAGTGAGGAAGAGGTGGAGGATAAAGTGGAAATGCTTATCTTCCAGTAGCATAAATCCCTCCAATTAGTCAAGCATCAGGCAGACAGGCTTTACAATACTTTAAAGAGCAATGATCTCTCTCTCTCTGTGTTCATAGGCTTTGCTGTGCATTCTGCAGTATAATCACCATGGGCCTCACTCAACAAATTAAAGAGCAAATTATCAATGGATCTGATCTGATTTCTGATTACGTATAGTAAGAGGATCAGGGCCTGTGTGTGTGTGCACGTGTGTGTGTTTGTCTTTGAGTGTGTGAGGGACAGAGAATGGTAGCGATGGACGAGAGAGAGAGACTTTTGATTTTTATTTAAAAAATACCTTTATTGGCCCAATAATTACATAATTAAAAGCACTGTCCACTGTACATAACCCCCCCACCAACATGCTCCAGTGTCAGCTGAGCCCACAGCTCTGGGGTCAGTATACTCCACACCCTGAATCTCATGTTCTCTGGTCTTCCACATTGACATTTTTGCCTGCTCCAACAGGTCATTTACTGTGCAGTCCCTTCGCCGGTTGGCTAGGCTATACCTAGGCCCTCCAATATATAGATCAGTGGAGGCTCCTCAGAGGAGGCCCATCCTTCATAAAAATAGTGAAACATTAAAAAAGGTTAGACTGACGAGTTTCAGAAGAAAGATCTTTGTTTTGTGGGAGTAAATGATACATTTGGGGACAGATATAAATGTGTACATCAGACCACAGGAAGAGAAGGCGACACATAGGCACCTAGGACAACTGGACAAACTAATGATAGAGGGACAAATATGTTTACCTTTATTAGGATCAGCAGACTAACAAAGAGTACACTAACACACTAATGATAGAGGGACACAGTCTGCTGATCCTAATAAAGGCAAACATAACAAAGAGTACACTAACGATAGAGGGACACATAGTCTGCTGATCCTAATAAAAGGCAAACATGCCAAAGACGTAGGCCTATAGGATAGACAGACATATATTATTTTTAGGACAAGAAAGGGTCCTGCCACCATTATAACCTAACTGAAAGCAGATATGGGCGTTATTGGGCGTAAACAAGCAGGAAGCCTGAACTAAAAGATAATGGTGGCAGATGACTTGAGGGAAGTATCTTCATTTGCATATGGGATGGACTCATATGCTGTATGTGTATAAATACAAGAGCCAGGGCTCTGGGAAACGGTGTGATCCGCGGACCAACCCGGCTTCTGATATTTTGTATTAAAAGCCTATATTGAATTCACAAGTCCTTGTAAGTGTTATATTTTGAACCCATTTTCCACGACAGTTTCTGGCCATTTTGAGCCTGTAATCGAATCCACAAATGCTGATACTCCAGATACTCAACTAGTTTAAAGAAGGCCAGTTTTATTGCTTCTTTAAATGAAAACAACAGTTTTCAGCTGTGCTAACATAATTGGAAAAGCGTTTTCAAATGATCAATTAGCCTTTTAAAACTATTAACTTAGATTAGCTAACACAACGTGCCAGTGAAACACAGGAGTGATGTTTGCTGATAATGGGCCTCTTTACGCCTATGTAGATATTCTGTAAATAAAAAATAAAAAATCAGCCATTTCCAGCTACAATAGTCATTTCCAACATAAACACTGTCTACACTGTATTTCTGATCAATTTGATGTCATTTTAATGGACAACATTTTTACTTTTCTTTCAATAACAAAGACATTTCTAAGTGACCCCAAACTTTAATGGTAGTGTACATGGTAATTATGACCACTTCTGGAGGACATCCACCAACCAATCAAAGCTTTTGCAGTAGGATCTGACATGTTGTCCATCCAATCAGAAAATTAGGATCAGAGAACGAACCTATTGTGTTGTATTGGGATTGTGCCACAGAGCATTATGGGGGTTCTAATCTATGTGTTTAGAAGTTTGGTGACATTGTTGGATAGAGATTAAGAGTGAAAAGTGATAGTTGAGTATTTTTTTTATATTATTAAATTAAAATTCGTTTTTTTTTCAAATTACAGGAGACTGAGGTGTATATTATAAATTGTTTTCTTGGTTTTAGAACTTTATTTGTGTCTAGTTAGTATGGCAAATTTAAATAAATTGCACTAACTTCAGTAGTTAGCTAACAGCGCGAATGTGAAGTTTTCTGCGCCAGAATGGTAGAATGGCCACACTGCCGAAAATGTTGTGGACTTTTTGTTGGAGAACCCCTTTCATTCTCTGGGGTACACGGAAAAGGTGCAAATTAAAAGCGAGGTTCGACCTCTGCCTGAGATCAGTTTCATGAAGGAGGAAAAGGTGGGGGCGGTCAATACCACCTGGTATCAAAAGTAGAGCTGGTTAACAGGGAGCCTTTCATCAAGCCGCCTGTATTGCTGGCCTTGCCTGCGTTCTTGTGCATGCAAGAATTTGCTTTTAGCGGACACTACGAGATGGGAAGTTCCGCCGACAAGGGCAACTACAAGGAGCTTGCAGAGGTAATTGCAATTTCCGATGCTTTGCTTGCTGAATATATCGAACTTTCGACTGTCTTTTCTTGGATGTCGGAAAACAATTCCAAATGATTTGATAGCTCCCATCGCATCATCCATTAAAAGATTAAAGAGATACGTAGTTTGACGTGTGCGCTCAAGCAGGCTTTCCACTTACCTCCGGTATTTATTTAGCAAAGATGATAACACAATCACTCCGGACAGACACAAGCAAAAACAGTTGCAGCAGCCTAGGCTACACCTAAACATTAGAAATCTGACATGCTGTATGGGATGAAGACAATACTATATTTCAGTCTGATCAACTGTAGGCTACTAATAAGAGCAGCTGCATACAGCTTATGCACCCTGCCCAGCTGGTCAGGGTAAACTAATTGGTAACTTTATGTAAATACTCCATTGGTGTGTCAGGAGAACATGTGAATGTGATCAAATTTAGTTTATATTCCAAATTGGGCTGGCTAGGCTGCTTATACGTTTTTAATTCATAATGATTAACTGTAATTAATGAATCAACATAATAGTGATGACGGATGTGAGTAAAGGCCTACAGTTGCATAGGCCTGCATGATGCAAACATGTAGGTTTCCTGGGTAGAGGAAACCCCCTCCTAATCTAGTCTAAATATAATTGATATAAACACATATAAGGTAGCTGCAGTTTGACAGGGTTCACACCCTCCCCAGGGTCAGGATTTTTTTTCTTCAGGATTTAAAATAAATCATGTGACCTGATTAGGAAAAACTCGTCCCATCATAGCCCATATAAAACCTTTTTAAAACGAATAAATCACTGTCATACCTTATAGGGTCCAGAGTTTTCCTAGTTAGGTTAACATATAAGGAAAAACTCCAGGCTCCAGGGGGTAAAAATTGCCCACCACTCTGGGACATATGGTGCCCCCAGTCTGCTTGCAGTTGTCAGTTATCATCAGGTACAGTTGAAGTCAGAAGTTTACATAAACAAGTTTTAATGACTCCAACCTAAGTGTTTCAACCACTCCACAAATTTCTTGTTAACAAACTATAGTTTTGGCAAGTCGGTTAGGACATCTACTTTGTGCATGACACAAGTCATTTTTCCAACAATTGTTTACAGACAGATCATTTAACTTATAATTCACTGTATCACAAGTTTACATACAATAAGCTGACTGACTTTTAAACAGCTTGGAAAATTCCAGACAATTATGTCATGGCTTTAGAAGCTTCTGATAGGCTAATTGACATCATTCGAGTCAATTGGAGTTGTACCTGTGGATGTATTTCAAGGCCTACCTTCCAACTCAGTGCCTATTTGCTTGACATCATGGGAAAATCAAAAGAAATCATCCAAGACCTCAGAAAAAAAATTGTAGACCTCCAAGTCTGGTTCATCCTTGGGAGCAATTTCCAAATGCCTGAAGGTACCACATTCATCTGTACAAACAATAGTACGCAAGTATAAACACCATGGGACCACGCAGCCGTCATACCGCTCAGGAAGGAGATGCGTTCTGTCTCCTAGAGATGAATGTACTTTGGTGCGAAAAGTGCAATGCTGGAGGAAACGGGTACAAAAGTATCTATATCTACAGTAAAACGAGTCCTATACCGACATAACCCGAAGGTACGCTCAGCAAGGAAAAAGCCACTGCTCCAAAACCGCCATAAAAAAGCCAGACTATGGTTTGCAACTGCACATGGGAACAAAGATTGTATATTTTGGAGAAATGTCCTCTGGTCTGATGAAACAAAAATAGAACTGTTTGGCAATAATGACCATCGTTATGTTTGGAGGAAAAAGGGGGATGCTTGCAAGCTGAAGAACACCACCCCAACCGTGAAGCACAGGGGTGGCAGCATCATGTTGTGGGGGTGCTTTGCTGCAGGAGGGACTGGTGCACTTCATAAAATAGATGGCATCATGAGGCAGGAAAATTGCAGATATATTGAAGCAACATCAAGACATCAGTCAGGAAGTTAAAGCTTGGTCACAAATGGATCTTCCAAATGGACAATGACCCCAAGTATACTTCCAAAGTTGTGGCAAAATGGCTTAAGGACAACAAAGTCAAGGTATTGGAGTGGCCATCACAAAGCCCTGACCTCAATCCCATAGAAAATGTGTGGGCAGAACTGAAAAAGTGTGTGCGAGCAAGGAGGCCTACAAACCTAACTGATACACCAGCTCTGTCAGGAGGAATGGGACAAAATTCACCCAACTTATTGTGGGAAGCTTGTCGATGGCTACCCAAAATGTTTGACCCAAGTTAAACAATTCAAAGGCAATGCTACCAAATACTAATTGAGTGTATGTAAACTTCTGACCCACTGGGAATGTGATGAAAGAAATAAAAGCTGAAATAAACCATTCTCTCTACTATTATTCTTACATTTCACATTCTTAAAATAAAGTGGTGATCCGAACTGACCTAAGACGGTGCATTTTTACTAGGATTAAATGTCAGGAATTGTGAAAAACTGAGTTTAAATGTATTTGGCTAAGGTGTATGTAGACTTCCGACTTCAACTGTAGCTTAACATGAGTTGACAAGTACTAAGTATTCTTTGTGGTGAGGATACTTGTGATTCAGCCTCACCTGGCCTCAACCTCTTGGTTTGTCAGCAAACTGCCCTTCCTGCCACACCATCAGGTCAGTAAGAGTGACAGAGATCAGCCATAGTAAGTTACTGTGTATTTTACAATAACTACTTGCAGCAAGCTGACCATAAATTATAATAAAATAAGCAAGAACTAGGCTGGGCGATATGGCCAAAATATCATATCACAATATTTTTCAAGTTTTTGATGGTATTTGATGTTTTGGAATAATTAAAGTTCTAAATATGCTTTATGAGTAGTTCATGACCCTAGGGTGGCAACACATAAATTATAAGTGATTTCAATGGGGCATTCTGACATTCTGATTTTTGAAAATGTTTCAGCATTTTCTAAAATATTCTGCATTTCCTGCACTCATGTTATAATTTCCCCACTTTGTCACGTAGGGCTACATGATATGAGCCAACAATCTAGGCCTAATTAATTGGTGAACTGTTGGAATCATAGAAATATAATGATTATTCAAATTCTATATTTGGATAGCAGGCAGCACTTTAAATACATCGTTTTTTTGGGGAACTCAGTCTGGGTCTCAACTTTTACAAGGTAGAATTGTAGAATACACAAGGTGCAATATCGAAATGTGGTTGTGCACCAACAGTTTTTCTCTTGTTATGTCAGTCACTAATAGTCACTCAATTATCCCACGTCAGCTAAAATGTTGTAGATTGGTAAATTAGTCTAGCATCCAGCTATCTAAACTTACAGTAATCAAGGTCAAATTATTTCCCTACAAAACCATCAACTCCCAACTAAACCATCAACTCCCTACTACATCATCGACTCCCTACTACACCATCGACTACCTACTACACCATCGACTCCCTACTACACCATCAACTACCTACTACACCATCGACTACCTATTACACCATCGACTCCCTACTACACCATCGACTCCCTACTACACCATCGACTCCCTACTACACCAACTGCACACTCCCTCAAAACTTGAGACATCTGTTTAATTGTGTTGTGTGACAAAACATTTTAGAGTGGCCTTTTATTGTCCCCAGCACAAGGTACAGCTGTGTAATGATCATGTTGTTTAATCAGCTTCTTGATATGCCACACCTGTCATGAAACATGGGACAGACACTTTACATTGCGCTTATATTTTTGTTCAGTATAGATAAAGCAGACACATTGTATATGGAGATAGTGTGGTGACTTATCTTTGTAAACTTATGCAGAATCAGATTATTTTAAACAGCACACTAAACTTACACTATCTACAGTTTTTTTGTCTTCAGAAATAGACAGTGGGAGAACATCAGCCATGAGTAGGCCTAAGTATAGCCTTGCACGAGCCTTGGCTCATAGTTTAAAGTTTTATTAGTCGTATGTGGGGATAGACATGGTATACACGCCCAATGAAATGCTTACTTGCAGGTTCCTTCTCGACAATACAACAACAATAATAAATAATACAAGATAAGAATACTCATAGGAGCAGGAGACTATTTCCTGTTTCTGTAGCATGAGGCAGCTTGATGTACAAGTAATCCCCCAGAACAGGATGCTAGTCTATCCCAGGGCCTTACCCCCACTCCATCTCCTAAATGCTGAGTGTCAAGCAGAGACGCATCGGGTCCCATTTTCAGTCTTTGGTATGACTCGGCCGGGGTACAAATTCCCAACCTTCTGGCTGTCATAACTCTCCTGTGACGATCTGAAGGATCGTGACGATCTGAAGGATCAGGTTACAGGGGGGTCCGCTCTACAGAGTGCTCTCTCTCTTGGGGGGGAGAGCGGGAAGTCGACTGTTTTATGGTCGGTCATAAAATGCCCCTATGCTCTGTAGTGTTCGAGATTGGAATGTAAACTGTGGAACACAGAGAAACGCTTGGACATCAAACGTTTGAATAATTAAACAATGTTTCTATTTTGAATGAGAATGATCCATGGAGACTTAAAGGACAGTCATGTCGAGTGTGTTTCATTTGTTGATCTCATGAAGGACAGGAAACATACATAACTGTATCTCTGTCAGGTTTACATCTAAATATTGTGAAACCTATGTGATTAAACATTAAACCGGCGACCACTTAGAGAGAGACAGCAAGACATACACTCGTAAATATGTAAATTGCATTTTCTTTTCAAATGAGCGGTCGTTCATGTAAAGTATTAGCACTTTCTATTAGTGTAGTTATCAGCTATGAGTTTCCCGCTATTGAGCGGTCCCCACCCCATTTCCTTTGTCCACCAAGCCATCATATCGGTTTCGTCCGCTAGGGACTTTCTTTGTATCATGTATGAATTAATTGTGTGTGTTTTCATGTATTTCTGTGATTTGATTAGTTAGTTAGTAAATAAATAATTAAGCCAATTTGTATATCACTGATTCATCATTTATGCTAGGGTTCGTGCAGATATCCAAGGGTTTGCGATGTTCAGTAATGAGAACTGATGAGGTACAATTCATTAATAAGCGACTGTTTTGATAACATATTAAAATATCTGAAGTGTTGATTCGGGAAATAGAGACTATATAAACTTTTTCCTGTGGTGCCCCGACTTATGTTATGAATTCTAGGTGGCTAGGTGGCTAACATTAGCTAGACTAAGGGTTAGGGTTAAGTTTAGGAGTTACGTTAAAGGTTTAAGGTTATAGTTAGGGTTAGGGGTTAGGGTTAGCTAAAAGGGTTAAGGTTAGGGTTCGGGGAACGTTTAGCTAACATGCTAAGTAGTTGCAAAGCAGCTAAAAAGTAGTAAGTAGTTCAAAAGTAGCTAATTAGCTAAAATACAAAAGTTGTCCGTAATGAGATTTGAACTGGCAACCTATGGGTTGCTAGACATACATTTTTGCCTTAAGTAAACATCTGTACTATGTAACCATACCAAAGTTAACTTTTACTTGGTACTCATCCCGGATCCGGGAGCACCCCCCACAGTAAAAAAGCTGACTAGCATAGCCTAGCATAGCGTCACAAGTAAATACCAGCATCTAAATATCATTAAATCACAAGTCCAAGACACCAGATGAAAGATACACTTCTTGTGAATCCAGCCATCATTTCTGATTTTTAAAATGTTTTACAGGGAAGACACAATATGTAAATCTATTAGCTAACCACGTTAGCAAAAGACACCACTTTTTTTACTCCACCAGTTTTTTACTCCATCACCAGCTATCACTAATTCGACCAAATAAAGATATATATAGCCACTAACCAAGAAACAACTTCATAAGATGACAGTCTGATAACATATTTATGGTATAGCATATGTTTTTTTAGAAAAATTTGCATATTTCAGGTATAAATCACAGTTCTACATTGCAGCTGCAATCTGAAATAGCGTTGGAAGCAGCCGGAATAATTACAGAGACCGACGTCAATTACCAAAATACTCATCCTAAAACATTTCTGAAAAATACACAGCATACAGCAATTGAAAGACAGATCTTGTGAATCCAGACAATATTTCAGATTTTCTTAGTGTTTTACAGCGAAAACACAATATATCGTTATATTAGCATACCACATGAGCTAACATCACCCCAGCATTGAATCAAGGCAAAAGGGGCGATAACGTTATCGCCACCAAAATATATAAATTTTTTCACTAACCTTCTCAGAATTCTTCAGATGACAGTCCTGTAACATCATATTACACAATGCATATAGAGTTTGTTCGAAAATGTGCATATTTAGCGTGGTTATGCAATGTAATCTGTCAAAACATGGCATGCATTCTGGCCGGCGCCATCTTGGAAAGGCACCTAAGTTTACGATTATTTATCGATTAGATTGACTAAAAAAATACAGGTTGGACAGCTAATGAAAGATGCATTGGTTATTAATGCAACCGCTGATTTAGATTTTTAAAATTTACGTTACTAGACATACATTGTGAGTTACAGCCAGACTAGTGCCTCAAAAAATTGCCGACAACTGCGTTTACATTTTTCCACATAAATACGGAATAAAATCATAAATAGCTCTTACTTTTGGACGAGCTTCCATCAGTATCTTGGGCAATGTGTCCTTTGTCCAAAATAATCGTTGCTTTGTTGTAAAACGACCTCTTCAACTTCGGAACTAGCAGCTAACGATAGCTACACGGCACACACATGTCCAAATCCTCAAACACAATACTAAGGAAATTCCAAAAAATAGCAATATACTCGCATAAACTGATATAAATCGGTTTCAAATAACTTCGTTATGATGTTTCTAACACCTATATCGAATTAAATCACAGACGGATATATCTTTGGTCAATAACGAGAGCTTTTGAGCATGCCATTCTGATGTCCTCTCTTGCGCCTTGGCGAGCGTCGAAAAGAAGGGACATCTCACTCCATTGCCTTTTATAAACTCTGAGAAACACGTAGAGACACCATTCCACTTCTCATTGGTTACTGACATCCAGGGGAAGGCGGGTGCAGTTCATTTCGATCCATAGGGCACACACAGAGTTTTAAACTGATCCGAGATCAGAGACTATTTTTCAGACCTTCGCATGTCCTGTCATGATTTTCGCTGTAGAAAGAGTTCTGGTTCACCCACAGACATAATTCAAACGGTTTTAGAAACTAGAGATTGTTTTCTATCCAATAGTAATAATAATATGCATATTGTACGAGCAAGAATTGAGTACGAGGCAGTTTAATTTGGAAATGTAAAAAAATAAATAGTGCTAACAGCTCCCCCTATTGAGAAAAGGTATCATACCAATTTGATTGGATTTGCATTTACTATGTTATGTCTAGTCTATGAGACCAGGCTGAGTATTAGGCTACTATGGTGGCCTGAAACTGAAGTGAAGAGGGAAAAGCACAATCAGTAGCTCGGTACTGTACAGTACTGTCCTGATAAAAGGCCATAATTGTATCTATTGTAAATTGGAATGTGTTTCCTAATTGACTGGTTGAATTCAAAGGTTAAATAAATAATAAAATAATAAATAATCAGCTCGACAAAAGTGTCGGGCAAATTAAAAACAATGGGTAGATATTGACGCTATAATGTAATATATGCACAATCACTCCACCAAAACGGAATGACATTTTAGGGTACTTACAAGTTTCGAATAAACGATGGAGCGGCTTGGGACCTCAGTTGCGTTTCCCTCGTGCAACTGAGTTTCTCTCCCGTGTCTTTGTAACATGTATCGCTCTTCAATGAACATTTGCAAATCGACGGACAAGTGAAAGTCCAGCAGGAGCGCAAATTCAGAACACCAGACAGCGCGAGAAGAACCCACACCGTCCGCCTTTCTGGTGCCATCCTGTAGGCTACCTGGGCATTGATTAACCGCTTCCCCTTTCTCCCCAATTGTCACTTTCTAAAGAGAACTCAAATAAAACCGACCTCAGGTAGACGAACCTAGGTAGCCAACCTAACAAAGCAAATTGAAGCGGAGGAGAAGAGAGGACCATTATAATTTCCACCTGCCCTGCGCTAATGCAAAGTCCTGTATTTTCCTGGGGTGCGTCACTAAGTAAGTCAGCATTCAACAAGGTTACAGTTAGAGCCCAGCCCTGACAGGATCACAACATAACCGCTCTACTCCCTTTGGTTATTTGGGTTATTTTGACCCAGCTAGTTCACAAACAGATTGTTTTCCTTAAGTTGGGTTGTTGATGCTGGGTTATTGAGCTATGATACACTGGGTCAGAGCAGAAAACTGGAGGCGTGGCTTAGTAGGGGCGTGGCTTTTAGATAGTATTTTTTTGGGCCACTTTTGAGAGTAAATGTAATTCCGGTTAATCTGTTCTGTTGCATTGTCAATGCATGCTATGGTTGAGCACTGACACTTTTGTAGCTTTAATAGAGCTTACACAATAGTATGAGTTCCTTAAAACTTCTTGTCAATAGGGGGGCGCTGTTTTCACTTTGGAAAAAATCGTGCCCAATTTAAACGGCCTCGTACTCTATTCTAGATCATACAATATGCATATTATTATTACTATTGGATAGAAAACACTCTCAAGTTTCTAAAACTGTTTGAATTATATCTGTGAGTAAAACAGAACTCATTTGGCAGCAAACTTCCAGACAGGAAGTGAAAATTCTGAAAATGGTGCTCTGTGTCAGGGCCTGCCTATTCAACTGGCTTATATTTATCGATATACATGCACTTCATACGCCTTCCACTAGATGTCAACAGGCAGTGGAAGGTGGAATGGGGTGTCTAGCTTGATCTGAGGTCGAACAAGAGCTTTTGGAGTGGCAGGTCAGCCATTTTGTCAGTTTTCCAAGGCGCGCGAAGGACCTCGACATTGTCTTCTGATAAGCGATCGGTATACACGGCGAATATCTCCGGCTCTGATTTTATTTGATACATATTAGAAAAACATCATAAAGTAGGTTTTTTCAACCGAGTTTTATCAGTTTATTCAACGTTTATTGGGACTTTTGGAGTTTTCCGTTCTTTGCGTCAAGAGAGGATTATCAACCTTGGCTAGCATTGTGGCGCGAATTCGACAGAAGAAATGGACATTCTAAAACCAAACAACGATTTATTCTGGACCAAGGACTCCTTGTACAACATTCTGATGGAAGCTCAGCAAAAGTAAGAAAAAATTTATGATGTTATTTCGTATTTCTGTGTATAATGTTGAGTCCTATTCTCCGCCGTTTTGGTGAGCGCTGTCTCGCAATAACGCAAGCTGTATGTTATGGTAAAGTTATTTTAAAAAATCTAACACAGCGGTTGCATTAAGAACCAGTGTATCTTTCATTTGCCATACCACAAGTATTTTTATGTAAAGTTTATGATGAGTTCTTTGGTCAGATTAGGTGAGTGTCCAAAATATCTCCGGACATTCTGGGAAAATGTTGCTACATATTCACAATGTATAACCACGATTGCAGCACTAAATAGGCACATTTTCGAACAAAACATAAGTGTATTGTATAACATGATGTTATAAGACTGTCATCTGATGAAGTTGTCCAAAGGTTAGTGATTAATCTTATATCTTTTGCTGGTTTTTGCGAAAGCTACATTTGCAGTGAATAAAAGCGTTTGTGGTAAGCTAATATAATTCTACATTGTGTTTTCGCTGTAAAACACTTAAAAAATCTGAAATATTGGCTGGATTCACAAGATGTTTATCTTTCATTTGCTGTACATGTATTTTTCATAAATGTTTTATGATGAGTATTTATGTATTTCACGTTGCATTCTGTAATTATTCTGGCTGCTTCGGTGCTATTTGTGATGGTAGCTGCAATGTAAAACTATGATTTATACCTCAAATATGCACATTTTTCGAACAACACATAAATGTATTGTATAACATGTTATAAGACTGTCATCTGATGAAGTTGTTTCTTGGTTAGTGACTAATTATATCTCTATTTTGTCGGTTTTGTGAAAGCTACCTATGCGTTGGAAACATGGTGAAAATATGCGGTTGTGTGTTTGGTTATTGTGGTTAGCTAACAGAAATACATATTGTGTTTTCGCTGTAAAACATTTAAAAAATCGGAAATGATGGCTTGATTCACAAGATGTTTATCTTTCATTTGCTGTATTGGACTTGTGATTTCATGAAAATTATATTATATGATATCCCCGTCCCGTTAGGCTAGGCTATGCTAGTCAGCTTTTTTGATGAGGATGCTCCCGGATCCGGGATGGAGCCTATGCACATCCCAATGTAGGGATAGTTACTACTTTCTAATAATATTTAAATATACATTTTATATTAAAATCTAATTTCAAAAATATTGAATGAAAATTGAAATTTGCAGAGTACACACTTAAAATGATGAACATGAATGAAATTTACCCTCACGTGTGGCCAATAATGAGCTGAAAGTCAGGCCCCTACTAAGCCACGCTTCCAGTCTTCTGATCTGACCCAGTGGATCATGGCTCAATAACCCAAGTAAGTGACCCAACTGGCTCGGTCAAAAATAACCAAACGTGTGTTCTGTCCAATATTTACCCAGCACTGGGTTGTTTTTAAAGCAGTATCTTTTGTGTAGGCAGCACTGTAGGTTAGGCTGCACGTCACTCAGTTTATGTTGTAATAGCCTGGTTAAATGCCATTTAGTGGTTCCTATAGGCCGCTGCTTTGTGCAGTTTTGAGTTTTTTCCTTAGCTACTACTTTGTAATACACATTAAGTTAATTTATTCTTCAAAAGTATGCATTTTAAGCCTATTCGACATGGTGTAACCCCCCAATCCCAATTCACGGCACTGGCCTACAATAAATAAAATTATGTGAACATGAATGTCATTTTACGAGGGGTGCAGGAAACCTTGGAGAGGCAGCTGTGCGGTTATATAACCCTCACTGGTGAATGGATTTAGCCTACAGTCCTGTCAAGCAGTGGACTTCTTCCTTAATTGGTCATCTCTGGTCACCTCCTCTGCTTCTCTGCAATAGGGAGTGGATTGTTGAGCATTGACTATTCAGACCTAGCATGTTTTAAGCATTTCATTGTACTGTGTACACCATGTGTATCCTGTGCATATGGCAAATACACTTCACTTGATATGGAGTGGCGGGAAGAGACACAGGCGATCATACACTTAGTAAAACAAATATGATTCCTAATTTACACTGTTAAGAGAGCAGTTTTATTGTGCAATACAACAGTTGAATGGTTTGGAACAGATGTGCAGGCCAGATATATAAATGACAAAACAAAGATTTAATAAGGCAAACATTCACAGGTTAAGCCAAGCATATGGCTGCAATCCCGGTAACGGGATCGATATGACAACAGCCAGTGAAAGTGCAGGGCGCCAAATTCAAACAACAGAAATCTCATAATTAAAATTCCTCAAACATACATGTGTTTTATACAATTTTAAAGGTAATCTTGTTGTTAATCCCACCAAAGTGTCCGATTTCAAATAGGCTTTTCAGCAAAAGCACCACAAACGATTATGTTAGGTCACCACCAACTCAAAGAAAAATTCAGCAATTTTTCCAGCCAAAGAGAGGAGCCACAAATAGAGATACAATTAATCACTAACCTTTGATGATCTTCATCAGATGACACTCATAGGACTTAATGTTACACAATACATGCATGTTTTGTTTGATAAAGTTCATATTTATATATACAAATCTGAGTTACATTGGCGCGTTACATTCACTAGTTCCAAAAACATCCAGTGATAGTGCATAGCCACATCGTTTCAACAGAAATACTCATCATAAATGTAGATGATATTGCAAGTTATAAACATGGAATTATAGATATACCTCTCCTTAATGCAACCGCTGTGTCAGATTTCAAAAAAACTTTACGGAAAAAGCAAACCATGCAATAATCTGAGACGGCGCTAAGAACAATAGCCAAATTAGCCGCCATGTTTGAGTCAACAGAAACCAGAAAATACATGATAAATGTTTCCTTACCTTTGATGAACTTCATCAGAATGCAGTCCTAGGAATCCCAGGTCCACAATAAATGCTTGATTTGTTCGATAATGTCCGTTATTTATGTCCAATTAGCTACTTTGGTTAGCACGTTTGGAAAACAATTCCAAAGTCACAAAGCGTTCCCACTATAACGTGACGAAATATCCAAAAGTTCCGTAACAGTCAGTAGAAACATGTCAAACGATGTACTGAATCAATCTTAATAATGTTTTATAACATACATCTTGAATAACGTTCCAACCGGAGAATTACATTGACTTCAGTTGAGCGATGGAACGGAGCTGCCTCCCACGTGAACGCGCGTGGACAAAGCGTGGTCACCTCATGGCTTTGGTTAATCATTCCTGTCTCCTTCGGCCCCACTTCACAGCAGAGTCATCAGACAAAGTTCTATTGACTGTTGACATCTAGTGGAAGCCATAGGCAGTGAAAACTCATCCATATCTCGCAGTAATTTCAATGAGAGCTTGGTTAAAAAACTACCAGCCTCAGAAAAATTCCAAACAGGAAGTGGAACTTCTCAGGTTTTTGCCAGCCATATGAGTTCTCTTATACTCACAGACAGAATTCAAACAGTTTTAGAAACTTCAGAGTGTTTTCTATCCAATACTAATAATAATGTGCATATATTAGCAACTATGACTGAGGAGCAGGCCGTTTACTCTGGGCACCTTTCATCCAAGCTACTCAATACTGCCACTGCAGCCATAAGAAGTTAAGGGCACTTGTTATATAAATAATAGTATATATAAATAACATTTATATTATCTTATTTATCTTCATACACATGACCATATTGCACTTAACTTAAACAATCACTTTTTTACAGAAGGAAAAATAAGGAAGTAATGAGAAATAGAAATGAGAAAATAAACAGAATGAGCTGCAGGAAAGAGGGATGGTGCCATCGTGAGCATCTTTAGTGGCTTGTGAAAGTCCTTTGGCATTTTTCCTATTTTGTTGCCTTACAACCTGGAATTAAAATAGATTTTTTGGGTGATTTGTATCATTTGATTTAAACAACATGCCTACCACTTTGAAGATGCAAAATATTTTTTTTTTGTGAAACAAACAAGAAATAAGACAAAACTGATACCTTTAGCGTGCATAACTATTCACTCCCCCAAAGTCAATACACCCCCAAAGTCAATACTTTAAAGCCACCCTTTGCAGCAATTACAGCTGCAAGTCTCTTGGGGTATGTGTCTCGTTCGTCGTAATGTGGAAGAGAGGAGGACCAAGGCGCAGCGTGATAGGAATACATTCTTCTATTTATTATATCGAAACAAAGAACACTTAACCTGATGATGACCAGGGGGTATTGTTTTCACTTCGGGGAAAAATCGTATGCAATTTAAATGGCCTCGTACTCAATTCTTGCTAGTACAATATGCATATTATTACTACTATTGGATAGAAAACAACCTCTAGTTTCTAAAAACGTTTGAATTTTTTCTCTGAGTGGAACAGAAGTCATTTGGCAGCACTTTCCCTGACCAGGAAGTAGAATGCAAGATGTCTATGCTCGCTTCAACGCTCTGCCTATACATGGTCATGCCACGTATGACCCGAAACACACCTCATACGCCTTCCTCTGGGTGTCAAGAGGACGTCAGAGGAGAAATTTTGTGTTTATCTTGTTCTGACGTGAAATAAGACCTATTTCTTTGACGTGACCGTCCATTTCCGGAAGTCTGAAGCGCGCGACATGGAAGAGAGATTGTGTTTTGTTTTGCTGCCGTTTCGGACGTCAACTATCTCCGGCTCGGATTTGATTTGATAAATGAGACCATATCATCGTAATGTATGTTTTTTCAATATAGTTTAATCAGATTATTAGAATTTTTTCGGGAGTTTTGCCGTGTTCCGTTCTGTGACTTTGTTTACGTTGGAGAGATCCGTGCCACTCGACTAGTACCCATGCTAAATGAAGAGGGAAAGTTGCCATTCTGAATGGAAAGAACGACTCATCTGGACTAAGGACACCTTGATCAACATTCTGATGAAAGATCAGCAAAAGTAAGACCCAATTTATAATGTTATTTCATATATCTGTCGTGCATGTCAACTGGTCGTGCGCGCCCAAGTGTGTCTGGCTGGCGTGGCTATGCTAATATAGCGCTACATTTTGTTTTCGCTGTAAAACATTTAATAAATCGGAAATATTGTCTGGAATCACAAGAATCCTGTTTTTGAATTGCTGCACAGTATGTATTTCTCAGAAATGTTTTATGAGGAGTAATTAGGTATTTGACGTTGGTGTCTGTAAATGTTATGGCTGCTTTCGGTGCAATTTCTGATTGTAGCTGAAATGTAATTTATGATTTATACCATAAATATGCAAATTTTTCAAAAAAAACATATGCTATACAATAAATATGTTATCAGACTGTCATCTTATGAAGTTGTTTCTTGGTTAGTGGCTATATATATCTTTATTTGGTCGAATTAGTGATAGCTGGTGATGGAGTAAAAAACTGATGGTGTTAGAAAGTGGTGTCTTTTGCTAACGTGGTTAGCTAATAGATTTACATATTTTGTCTTCCCTGTAAAACATTTTAAAAATCGGACATGTTGGCTTGATTCACAAGATGTGTACCTTTCATATGCTGTATTGGACTTGTTAATGTGTGAAAGTTAAATATTTCTAAAAAACATTTTTTTGAATTTCGCGCTCTGCCTTTTCAGTGGAATGTGGGAGGAGTTCCGCTAGCGGAACGGGGGAGTGAGACAGGTTAAACAGACTTACAAAACAACAAACGAACGTGACGCTATATAATAAACAAGTGCAGACACAGGCAACTTACACATAGACAATAACCCACGAACTACCTAAGGAATATGGCTGCCTAAATATGGTTCCCAATCAGAGACAACGATAAACAGCTGCCTCTAATTGAGAACCAATCTAGGCAACCATAGACATATAACACCTAGACTAGAAAACACCCATAGACATACAAAAACCCCTAGACAGGAACAAAACACATATATCACCCATGTCACACCCTGACCTAACCAAAATTATACAGAAAACAAAGATAACTAAGGTCAGGGCGTGACAGTACCCCCCCCCCCCAAAGGTGCGGACTCCGGCCGCAAAACCTGACACTGAAGGGGAGGGTCCGTGTGGGCCTTCTTACGGCGGCGGCTCGGGTGCGGGACGTGGCCCCCACTCCACCATAGTCAATACCCGCTTTAGTGGCGCCTCTGGTGCGGGGACCCGCGCAGCTCCGGACGGGCAGCTCCGGACGGGCAGCTCCGGACTGACGGGCGGCTCTGGCAGCTCCTGACTGGCGGGCGGCTCTGGCGGCTCCTGACTGGCGGGCGGCTCTGGCGGCTCCTGACTGGCGGGTGGCTCTGGCGGCTCCTGACTGGCGGGCGGCTCTGGCGGCTCCGGACAGACGGACGGCTCTAGCGGCTCCGGACAGACGGGCGGCTCTAGCGGCTCCGGACAGACGGGCGGCTCAGGCGGCGCTGGACAGACGGGCAGCTCAGGCGGCGCTGGACAGTGGGGCAGCTCAGGCGGCGCTGGACAGACGGGCAGCTCAGGCGGCGCTGGACAGACGGGCAGCTCAGGCAGCGCTGGACAGACGGGCAGCTCAGGCGGCGCTGTACAGACGGGAGCAGGAACAGGACATACTGGACCCTGGAGGTGCACAGTAGGCCTGGTGCGTGGTGCCGGAACTGGAGGTACCGGGCTGGGAACACGCACCTCAAGGCTAGTGCGGGGAGCAGGAACAGGGCATACTGGACCCTGGAGGCGCACAGTAGGCCTGGTGCGTGGTGCCGGAACTGGAGGTACCGGGCTGGGAACACGCACCTCAAGGCGAGTGCGGGGAGAAGGAACAGGGCATACTGGACTGCCGAGGCGCACTATAAGCACTAAATCCAAATAAAAAAATCATTTAAATTACAGGTTGTAATGCAACAAAATAGGAAAAACGCCAAGGGGGTGAATACTTTTGCAAGGCACTGTAGGCAGTGAGCATCAGATGGCTGAGACGCATTTGGAAAAAGCAAGATAGGTGAAGGGGAGGATAGATGGCAGAGGAGAGGTTGAAGAGAGGAGAGATGGAAGGGAGGATTGATGGCGGGAAGGAGAAAGCAGGAAGTTCTTACTTCTCATCCCGTTAGAAGGCATCGGTCATGCTAAGATAAGAGCCTGTCAGTATGTAGAGATAGAGAGAGAGAGAGAGAGAGAGAGAGAGAGAGAGAGAGAGAGGATCTGAGAGGTGAAGAGTGGATGAGAGAGAGGGATGGAGAGAGAGAGGGATGGAGAAAGAGATGGGTGGACAGAGAGAGAGAGAGAGAGAGAGAGAGAGAGAGAGAGAGAGAGAGAGAGAGAGAGAGAGAGAGAGAGAGAGGTGATGAGAAAGAGAGGTGATGAGAGAGAGAGAGAGAGAGAGATGGAGAGAGAAAGAGATGGAAGGACAGAGAGAGGCAGTCGCAGCCTTCACCTGAGCAGGTTCACCTAGTTCTTCTGATAGGTTCATCTAAAATGACTGACCAATAATGCCAGTTCTCATTATCCAGTTATAATGCCTTGAGTCGCTACACACCAAGGTTGTTATAGTAAACTAAAACTAATCATAAGAAAACAATTTAGTCAACTTAAATAAAATAATTAACAAAACTGTTTGAAAAACTAAAACTATACTGAAACTATTATCTTTCACTCCAAAACGAACTAAAATAAAAACCATCAAAATGAAATGGGGTTTTCAATGGGGTGTTCATGCTTTTTTTCTAATGGGGCTCAGCAAGATGACGTTGCCACGAGCATCACTGCAGATATTGGTCACATTTGAGTGGTAAGGCTAATGCAACCGACTAGATGAAAGTCAAGGAGTAAAGTAGAGGTAGGTGCATCTGTGACAGCCAGAAGTAGGACACTAATGTGGTTTCCAACAGCAAGCCTCAGATCAACATGGCAGTGTTGCCATTGTTTATAAAAGGTTTTCTTTCTAAAGTCGAAATAAACATGTTCTAACCCCATATCACACACTCACAAACTGAAATCATAATATAATATTGTGTGTATACGTTGTACAATCAATTAGTGTGAGAGAACCTCAAATATCACATTTACATGTGTATATCTACAGTACACATAAATCAAGGAAAATTGGTTCCTGTTTCATTAATGTCTTTGATCACATTCGTGTGGATCAAAAAAATTGTAGACCTCCACAAGTCTGGTTCATCCTTGGGAGCAATTTCCAAACGCCTGAAGGTACCACGTTCATCTGTACAAACAATAGTACGCAAGTATAAACACCATGGGACAACGCAGCCGTCATACCGCTCAGGAAGGAAACGCGCTCTGTCTCCTAGAGATGAACATACTTTGGTGCGAAAAGTGCAAATCAATCCCAGAATAACAGCAAAGGCCCTTGTGAAGATGCTGGAAGAAACAGGTACAAAAGTATCTATATCCACAGTAAAACGAGTCCTATATCGACATAACCTGAAAGGCCGCTCAGCAAGGAAGAAGCCACTGCTCCAAAACAGCCATAAAAAAGCCAGACTACAGTTTGCAACTGCACATGGGGACAAAGATCTTACTTTTTGCAGAAATGTCCTCTGGTCTGATGAAACAAAAATGGGGGTGGCAGCATCATGTTGTGGGGGTGCTTTGCTGCTGGAGGGAGTGATGCACTTCACAAAATAGATGGCATCATGAGGCAAGAAAATTATGTGGATATATTGAAGCAACATCTCAAGACATCAGTCAGGAAGTTAAAGCTTGGTCGCAAATGGGTCTTCCAAATGGACAATGACCCCAAGCATACTTCCAAAGTTGTGGCAAAATGGCTTAAGGACAGCAAAGTCAAGGTATTGGAGTGGCCATCCCAAAGACCTGACCTCAATCCCATTGAAAATTTGTTGGCAGAACTGAAAAAGCGTGTGCGAGCAAGGAGGCCTACAAACCTGTTTCAGTTACACCAGCTCTGTCAGGAGGAATGGGCCAAAATTCACCCAACTTTTTGTGGGAAGCTTGTGGAAGGCTACCCGAAACGTTTGACCCAAGTTAAACAATTTAAAGGCAATGCTACCAAATACTAATTGAGTGTATGTAAACTTCTGACCCACTGGGAATGTGATGAAAGACATAAAAGCTGAAATAAATCATTCTTTCTACTCATATTCTGACATTTCACATTCTTAAAATAGTGGTGATCCTAACTAACCTGAGACAGGGAATTTTTACTCGGATTAAATGTCAGGAATTGTGAAAAACTGAGTTTAAATGTATTTGGCTAAGGTGTATGTAAACTTCCGACTTCAACTGTAACAAGATAGAGGATAGAGAGTGTTTTGTTGATTCTGAGATCTGAATGTATATGTTTCCAAATAACATTCATAGAATGTTCTCTGAACATTACTATAGTTTCTTTTCTTGTGTTTTTTTATGGAAAGTTTTCTTAACGTTCTTAGAACAACTTGAGAACGACTTTAAATAGAACCATGAGGAAACCTGAAGGAAACATTATGCTGAAGTAGTGAAATTCCCACTAAAGAAAGTCGTTTTTTTTTAACATTCTCTGATCTTTTGAGAACATTCACAATGTCAAACCAGTTGGAGATCGTTCCTAGAACATTACCAAAAGTGAAGTAAAATGTAACCATGTTTGAACTTTTAGGAAACATTCTGTTAAAGTAATGAAATGCCACGATTTATTTGTGTTTTTTGTCAAGTTTCTTAAATGTGCAAAAAATGTATAAAAGCCAAGCAACTATCCTGCACCATTCAAAGAAAGTTGTGGGAAGGTTGTATGCATGATAACCAAAGGACAACCACGCTCTCACCAAACTTTAAGAAACATGGTTCTCAGAATGTTATGTGCTTGTTGGGTAGTTAGGAATTCCCCTCACCTGGTTGATTATATCTTAATAAAATTAACAAAAAACAGCAAACACACAGCCCTCCAGGAATTGAGTGTAACACCATATCATTGCATGGCTTCACCACCAAGACCACCCTGTACAATTGGGTACTGGACTTCCTGACGGGCCTCCCCCAGGTGGTGAAGGTAGGAAACAACATCTCCACTCCACTGGTCCTCAACACTGGGGCCCCACAAAGATGCGTGCTCATTCCCCTCCTATACTCCCTGTTCACCCATGACTACGTGGCCATGCACGCCTCCAGGCTTGATTACCAACAATGACGAGACAGCCTACAGGGGGGAAATGAGGGCACTCGGAGTGTGGTATCAGGAAAACAACCCCTCACTCAACGTCACATAACAAAGGAGATCTTGGACTTTTGGAAATAGCAGAGGGAGCACCCACCTAACCACATCGACGGGACAACAGTGGAGAAGGTAAAAGTTTTAAGTTCCTCGGTGTACACATCACGGACAAACTGAAATGGTCCACCCACACAGATAGTGTGGTGAAGAAGGCGCTACGGTGCCTCTTCAACCTCAGGAGGCTGAAGAAACCCTCACAAACTTTTACAGATGCACAATTGAGAGCCTCCTGTTGGGCTGTTTCACTGCCTGGCACGGCAATTGCACAATCCTCAACCGCAAGGCTCTCCAGAGGGTGGTGCAGTCTGCACAACGCATCACCGGGGGCTAACTACCTGCCCTCCAGGACACCTACACCACCCGATGTCACAGGAAGGCCAAAAAGATCATCAAGGACAACAACCACCCGAGCCACTGCCTGTTCACCCCTCTACCATCCAGAAGGCAAGGTCAGTACAGGTGCATCAAAGCTGGGACTGAGAGACTGAAAAACAGCTTCTATCTCAAGGCCATCAGAATGATAAACAGCCACCACAAACACAGAGAGGCTGCTGCCCTCATACAGACTTGAAATCATCGGCAACTTTAATAAATGGATCACTAGTCACTTTAATAATGCCACTCTAATAATGATGTTTACATATCTTACATTACTCATCTCATATGTATATACTGTATTTTATACCATCTATTGCATCTTGCCTATGCCACTCTGTCATTACTCATCCATATATATATGTATATACTCTTATTCCATTCCTTTACTTAGATTTGTGTGTATTAAATAGTTGTGTGGAATTGTTAGACTACTTGTTAGATATTGCTGCACTGTCGGAACTAGAAACACAAGCATTTCGCTGCACTCAAAACAACATCTGCTAACCATGTATATGTGACCAATACAATTTGATTTGATTGATCTGACCATAGTCATTGAGATTGTGTCTTTGCTTTGAGGTAACCCTGCAAATATGGTCAAAATCACCACCAGGTGTCAGTAGGGCTCTGCTAAAACTTCTCCATCATTTTCCAATCTCTCAGATTTAATGAATAGGACTATTGGGAAGCCTGAATGACAAGCACATTCACAAGGATCTCCACAAATGTAAAAACATACACCTCCCAAAAACCTTTCCCCCCTATCTAGGATATGCGTTCATTGATCATTTTTAGATGTAATTAATAATGTAAGCCCTCTTTAAACAAGCAGTCAGAGAAGGTTGAAAAGCAACAACTAAAACTAGAATTACCTGTTTGTTCCCAGTTAACAAGTATCAGTAGGAGATATTGCAGAACAGGAAGGCCAGCCATCCAGACAGACAGATGGACAGTCATATGGGGGCAAAGCTTTGAGTCTGCTGTCTGTGTGTGTCTGTGCTAGTACAATTGAGTTGATGACAGGTTTTTTAAAGGTGGAAACAATTGCCTACCCTCTCAGTCCTCAGTTGCCATGACAACAAGCTAGGCTCTGGAACACAGGGGTAAGTTAGTCCCAGGAGTGCTCTGGTCCCAAAGAGGCGGGACGTAGATGGGACCAGACAAGCCACACACACACGCACGCACGCACGCACGCACGCACGCACGCACGCACGCACACACGCACGCACGCACGCACACACACACACACACACACACACACACACACACACACACACACACACACACACACACACACACACACACACACACACACACACACACACACACACACACACACACACACACACACACACACACACACACACACACACACAGTTATCATCTAGAATCAGTTGACTATTTTAGAGACAGAGCGGACCGGAAGGCACAGCTCTGTTCTGAGAGGCCCATTGGGAGTATTCCTTTGAAGGATTTTAAAGATAGAAAGGAGGTTTATCTGCGAGACAAAAAACTATCACAAAGTCTGCGTCTCTAATTCTATAGGGCTGGTCAAAAGTAGTGCACTTTGTAGGGAATATGGTGCCATTTGAAGGATGATTTTGGGACAGAGGGAAACTTGTCCAGGGATTTAATTACTTGGTGCATGGTGGTTGATACTGTTTCTGGAAAGATCTTTATTTATTTAAACCTTTGGCGCACTCTATCCTTCTCTCTGTATCATCTCTCCAAGCTATACCAGCCAGCCAACCCCTCTCTCTCTTTTCATCTGTCTGTCTGTCTGTCTGTCTGTCTGTCTGTCTGTCTGTCTGTCTGTCTGTCTGTCTGTCTGTCTGTCTGTCTGTCTGTCTGTCTGTCTGTCTGTCTGTCTGTCTGTCTGTCTGTCTGTCTGTCTGTCTGTCTGTCTGTCTGTCTGTCTGTCTGTCTGTCTCCCAGTTCTGCTCTACAAATAAATAATTCTCTTTGATATGGGTGAACTTGGATTACCTACACCGAGAGTGGGTCCAGGTATACCCATGATGCATCACTGCCTGCCAAGGCACCCTGCTGGCTCTGCATCAGACACCTGTGTGATGCGCTGGAGACAAAACAGGAAGGAAGGATGTTTAGCACAACTTCCAGGGGTCACCCTCATTAAAGGATTGTTGGGAATTTTACATATTTAGATGTTCATTTCCTTACCTTGAAAGCATATGCCTGAACTTAACCCTAACCTTAAAATTCAAAGTTAATGCCTAAACTGAACCTTAAACACTTTGAAACTTGACATTTGGAACAGCTTCGAAATTTGAAGTTTGAGAAACATGGATGAACGTCTAATTCTGACGTGAGTCTGTGAGAGATGGTAGGATTTTCTACCAACCGACGTAAATTTACTCCAACACATTCAACCATTCACAGTTCTTTTATCCTTTCATCCACTTCTATCCTTTACATCCCTTCCCTTTAGCAAACCACTGAGGATTTATTATTAATGTCATGGAGGCATTAGCGACTATAATGAATTTAGTGTGATTCTTCAAGCCAAATTAGTCTCTTGCCCTGGTCCCTTTTACCACCCCAAGGTGCAGCTGTCTTACTCACAGTCCTGCGACGAGACTGGGTGCTTCAGCCGGGTGGCTGGGCCATCAGACAAAGGTGTGTGTGTGTTTGTGCGTGTGTGTGTGTAATGCGTATATCTTGCTCACTCAGTAGCAAATTGTGCTGCTGTTCTCCTGAAAAATAGAAAATAATGACAACCATCCCCCCTCCCTGTTTCCCGAGGTGAACGGTAGGCAAGTTAATGACATTGGGTCTCTCCATCCGCGCTTGGCTGGATCCCCGCTGGTAATTACTGGCTTGATTGTTACGGAATCGCCAGCTAGCGCTCAGCACCACACACACACACACACACACACACACACACACACACACACACACACACACACACACACACACACACACACACACACACACACACACACACACACACACACACACACACACACACACACACACACACACACACACACACACACACACACACCACTACCCCTCCACCCCCCTACAAGATGAACAGCCCAGCCGAATTATCTTTAGTATGCCTGGGCTCTGACATTAACTAACCTGAATTGAGTAATTACAATTTAGCTTTCAACCGATAGGCGCAGTCTGGGTTTTAATTTGCCATGCCTTAAATCTGCCGTGCAGTTTCTCTTTCTTTATTAAAGGTCCATTTAGCTGTGGCTTAGCTAGAGGGGGAAGGGGTTTAGCTAGAGGGGGAAGGGGCTTGGCTAGATGGGGAAGGGGCTTGGGTAGAGGGGGAAGGGGCTTGGCTAGAGGGGGAAGGGGCTTGGCTAGAGGGGGAAGGGGCTTGGCTAGAGGGGGAAGGGTCTTGGCTAGAGGGGGAAGGGTCTTGGCTAGAGGGGGAAGGGTCTTAGCTAGAGGGGGAAGGGTCTTAGCTAGAGGGGGAAGGAGCTGCAGGTAGGCAAGTGCACAGTAAGTGTCATCATGCAGTGTGTGTGTCCTGCATGCGAGTGTGCAGGTATGGGTGCATGTCTTTGGGCCTGAATACAGACCATTTACAGGCTATTGACAGGTGGATTATAGTTATTATAATGTATCTGACAGGAAACTTATGGATTGTACAGACAACATACTGTATGTCCTCCATATTTCTGTATTTTCCCCCATATTGTTCTTCACTCCTTCTGTTCACTCCTGCTCTCCCCTTAAGTAGAATTTATTCAATTTACTTTGTCTTGATGGCATCAAGCTTATATTGTATGTCATGAAGTCATCATTTATCGTCTATATTCCTGTCTTTTCTGTCTTTTAAACATTTACATAGAACTTCCTCATTCTCTTCTGTTCACTTCTTCATTATATCAAGCACAATGCAGGGAGATGTAATCAGTTGTACTAATTGATGGCTCTGATGCTGTAAGCCTGAAACCCACCTAGCATCTGTTCGTGAAGCCAGTACATCACACAGACACTCCACACGCCTTCTCTTAGACTCCGCACTGCTTCAGCCAATTCCATCATCCTATTACCAAAACATTACAATGTCTGAGCTGGCTCTTTTAAGACACAGTAGGGTCACCGGTAGGGGGAAGAACTTCAGTTAAGTTACAGGTTGCCGCATATGGCACTTATTGTGACACCTACCTTCAGCCTTTATTCACCCACTCAAAAAGACAGCGAGAAGTTTCTGGAATTCCCAATGTGTTATCATTATCTATGATTTCAACCATCTAAAAACACAACCAAGTACAAATAGGAATACAATGTCAGATATTTAGTATTTAAACAACAACTTAATGTGTTATCACAGTGCTTCATCTAATAGCACAACCAAATAACCTGGATTGCAGTTGAGATTACATTAAAAGTACATAGTGCAAGGGATCAATGCTTTTTGAGATTCTGTGCAGATTATAATAGCAATTGTGAAGATCTCCACAGACCTGCGACCTTAGCATGCTATCTTGAACAAATCAAATCAAATCAAATCAAATCAAATCAAATTTTATTAGTCACATACACATGGTTAGCAGATGTTAATGCGAGTGTAGCGAAATGCTTGTGCTTCTAGTTCCGACAATGCAGTAATAACCAACAAGTAATCTAACCTAACAATTCCACAACTACTACCTTATACACACACAAGTGTAAAGGGATAAAGAATATGTACATAAAGATATATGAATGAGTGGTGGTACAGAACGGCATAGGCAAGATGCAGTAGATGGTATAGAGTACGGTATATACATATGAGATGAGTACTGTAGGGTATGTAAACATAAAGTGGCATAGTTTAAAGTGGCTAGTGGTACATGTATTACATAAAGATGGCAAGATGCAGTAGATGATATAGAGTACAGTATATACATATGAGATGGGTAATGTAGGGTATGTAAACATTATATTAAGTGGCATTGTTTAAAGTGGCTAGTGGTACATTTTTACATAATTTCCATCAATTCCCATTTTTAAAGTGGCTGGAGTTGAGTCAGTATGTTGGCAGCGGCCGCTAAATGTTAGTGGTGGCTGTTTAACAGTCTGATGGCCTTGAGATAGAAGCTGTTTTTCAGTCTCTCGGTCCCTGCTTTGATGCACCTGTACTGACCTCGCCTTCTGGATGATAGCGGGGTGAACAGGCAGTGGCTTGGGTGGTTGTTGTCCTTGATGATCTTTATGGCCTTCCTGTGACATCGGGTGGTGTAGGTGTCCTGGAGGGCAGGTAGTTTGCCCCCGGTGATGCGTTGTGCAGACCTCACTACCCTCTGGAGAGCCTTACGGTTGTGGGCGGAGCAGTTGCCGTACCAGGCGGTGATACAGCCCGACAGGATGCTCTCGATTGTGCATCTGTAGAAGTTTGTGAGTGCTTTTGGTGACAAGCCGAATTTCTTCAGCCTCCTGAGGTTGAAGAGGCGCTGCTGCGCCTTCTTCACGACGCTGTCTGTGTGGGTGGACCAATTCAGTTTGTCCGTGATGTGTACACCGAGGAACTTAAAACTTTCCACCTTCTCCACTACTGACCCGTCGATGTGGATAGGGGGGTGCTCCCTCTGCTGTTTCCTGAAGTCCACAATCATCTCCTTTGTTTTGTTGACGTTGAGTGTGAGGTTATTTTCCTGACACCACACTCCGAGGGCCCTCACCTCCTCCCTGTAGGCCGTATCGTCGTTGTTGGTAATCAAGCCTACCACTGTAGTGTCATCCGCAAACTTGATGATTGAGTTGGAGGCGTGCATGGCCACGCAGTCGTGGGTGAACAGGGAGTACAGGAGAGGGCTCAGAACGCACCCTTGTGGGGCCCCAGTGTTGAGGATCAGCGGGGTGGAGATGTTGTTACCTACCCTCACCACCTGGGGGCGGCCCGTCAGGAAGTCCAGGACCCAGTTGCACAGGGCGGGGTCGAGACCCAGGGTCTCGAGCTTGATGACGAGTTTGGAGGGTACTATGGTGTTAAATGCTGAGCTGTAATCGATGAACAGCATTCTCACATGGGTATTCCTCTTGTCCAGATGGGTTAGGGCAGTGTGCAGTGTGGTTGCGATTGCGTCGTCTGTGGACCTATTGGGTCGGTAAGCAAATTGGAGTGGGTCTAGGGTGTCCGGTAGGGTGGAGGTGATATGGTCCTTGACTAGTCTCTCAAAGCACTTCATGATGACGGAAGTGAGTGCTACGGGGCGGTAGTCGTTTAGCTCAGTTACCTTAGCTTTCTTGGGAACAGGAACAATGGTGGCCCTCTTGAAGCATGTGGGAACAGCAGACTGGGATAAGGCTTGATTGAATATGTCCGTAAACACACCAGCCAGCTGGTCTGCGCATGCTCTGAGGACGCGGCTGGGAATGCCGTCTGGGCCTGCAGCCTTGCGAGGGTTAACACGTTTAAATGTTTTACTCACCTCGGCTGCAGTGAAGGAGAGCCCGCAGGTTTTGGTAGGGGGCCGAGTCAGTGGCACTGTATTGTCCTCAAAGCGGGCAAAAAAGTTGTTTAGCCTGTCTGGGAGCAAGACATCCTGGTCCGCGACGGGGCTGGTTTTCTTTTTGTAATCCGTGATTGACTGTAGACCCTGCCACATACCTCTTGTGTCTGAGCTGTTGAATTGCGACTCGATTTTGTCTCTGTACTGGGACTTAGCCTGTTTGATTGCCTTGCGGAGAGAATAGCTACACTGTTTGTATTCGGTCATGCTTCCGGTCACCTTGCCCTGGTTAAAAGCAGTGGTTCGCGCTTTCAGTTTCACGCGAATGCTGCCGTCAATCCACGGTTTCTGGTTTGGGAATGTTTTAATCGTTGCTGTGGGTACGACATCGTCAATGCACTTCCTAATGAACTCGCTCACCGAATCAGCATATTCGTCAATATTGTTGTTGGACGCAATGCGGAACATATTCCAATCCGCGTGATCGAAGCAGTCTTGAAGCGTGGAATCAGATTGGTCGGACCAGCGTTGAACAGACCTGAGCGCGGGAGCTTGTTGTTTTAGTTTCTGTTTGTAGGCTGGAATCAACAAAATGGAGTCGTGGTCAGCTTTTCCGAAAGGGGGGCGGGGGAGGGCCTTATATGCGTCGCGGAAATTAGTATAACAATGATCTAGGGTTTTTCCAGCCCTGGTAGCACAATCGATATGCTGATAGAATTTAGGGAGTTTTGTTTTTAGATTAGCCTTGTTAAAATCCCCAGCTACGATGAATGCAGCCTCAGGGTGTGTGGTTTCCAGTTTACAAAGAGTCAGATAAAGTTCGTTCAGGGCCATCGATGTGTCTGCTTGGGGGGGAATATATACGGCTGTGATTATGATTGAAGAGAATTCCCTTGGTAGATAATGCGGTCGACATTTTATTGTGAGGAGTTCTAGATCAGGTGAACAGAATGACTTGAGTTCCTGTGTGTTGTTATGATGATCACACCACGTCTCGTTAATCATAAGGCATACCCCCCCGCCCCTCTTCTTACCAGAAAGATGTTTGTTTCTGTCGGCGCGATGCATGAAGAAACCAGCTGGCTGCACCGACTCCGTTAGCGTCTCTTGAGTTAGCCATGTTTCCGTGAAGCAGAGCACGTTGCAATCCCTGATGTCTCTCTGGAATGCTACCCGTGCTCGGATTTCATCAACCTTATTGTCAAGAGACTGGACATTGGCGAGTAGTATGCTAGGGAGTGGAGCGCGATGTGCCCGTCTCCGAAGCCTGGCCAGGAGACCGCCTCGTTTGCCCCTTTTACGGCGTCGCACAGGGTCGCCGGCTGGGATCAGATCCATTGTATTGGGTGGAAGGCAAAACACTGGATCCGTTTCGGGAAAGTCATATTCCTGGTAGGAACGATGATGAGTTGACGTTAATCGTATATTCAGTAGTTCCTCCCGACTGTATGTAATGAAACCTAAGATTACCTGGGGTACCGATGTAAGAAATAACACATAAAAAAACAAAATACTGCATATTTTCCAAGGAACGCGAAGCGAGGCGGCCATCTCGTTTCGGCGCCGGATGAACATGCAGACTTTCTATGATTACATTAGAAGACATTTACAGTTACGCTAACTTCAAAATGTGGCAATATAATTTGTGTTATTTTAAAGTTGAATGCATACTGTTACATTTGTAAGATTTTCTTAACTTTAGGCTATTTAAAGTTTGCAAAATTATATTGAATTATGTTTGGTTTTCGACACAACCAAATATGAACATTTGAAGGAGATGTATATTTTGAGCCACTGACTTCGTCTGTCTTTAATTCCAGTTTGTCTACAAATGAATCATTTCTATGTTGGATTCATGTCTCCATCTCAACCAAAAATCTAAGTTAAAGATTAGGACTAAATCAAACTTTATTTAAAATGCATTTATAGTTTTGATTTGATATGTTGGATTTACTTCTCTATCTCAACCAAAAATCTAAGTTAAAGAATAGGACTAAATCAAATAAAACTTCAAAATAATATTTAATTAGTCTTTTACATCTTGGTTCTAATAGTTTTTTTGTCAGAGATTGTCAGTTGGATATGCTCTCTGCAAGGCTTTGCATATCTTCCCTATCATATAAACATCCTTATCTGACTCAAATACGATTCCCTCAAGATTATGTCCAAAATATTTCAAATTTACATGTTGCAATATGTAACTTTTAAATTGCATATATTGGAAAGTATTTACATTAGTCAGTCCAAAATTGCTTTTAATTCTGCCACATTCTGAAATAATTTTTGTCCCCCCCCAGTTTTATCATTGGAATGTAATACAAAACGAGGACACGGTGTGCTTTAGGACCATGCAGACGCCTCCGAGCGGTCGGGTAGGCTGTTTGGAGTGTTTATCCGACTGGATTAAAAATAATTATAATAATTATGCCCCCCCCCAACTTCTAAAACCAAAGTTGCGCCCCTGATTGGTATTACCGAAAATAAATACAAAAACTTCTGAAGAGGTTTATTCTGAGATTTATTTGAATATTGTTCCATTTAATTAGATCTGCTTTCATATTGTTGAGTAATGGAATAAAGTTATCTTTATATATTTGTTGTTCATTGTCAATTTTTAAGTATTTTGTCTTTTTTGTGGTCCACTTAAGGATGGATGTAGATTCGGAGTTTTTTATTTTCATTATTGCAATTGTGAGTTTTTTATTTTCATTATTGCCATTATTTCATTTTTTTCCACATTAATTTTATATCCTGAGATTTTACAGTATTCTGAAAATATTTTTAGAAAGGGGGGAATTGAGTTTTCAATATTGGTCATGTATACTGTATGAGGAGATTGCGTGCAAATAACTTTAGTTTATATTCATGTTTACTAATACTGATACCTGTTATGTTTGGGTCCTGTCTAATACTTTCTCCAAGGGGTTCAAGTGCCAGTGCAAACAGGAGGGGGGAGAGGCCACATCGCTGTCTTGATAAATGCACTATAAATCAAGTTTGACTTGATTAAGTCCTATTCTTTAACTTACTTTTTTGGTTGAGATGGAGATGTAAATCCAACATATTAGTTATTAACTTGAAGATTGAATTTGAAATCAACCAAAGCTGAAAACCCTGGGCCTATATGTATTGTCTATTTTTAGTTGAACCCGGGTCTAATTTAAACCCATGGCTGTTGATGACTTCTCAAATGCTATATATAGGCCTAAATAGTATCGTTCATGATATATGATTTATAAAGTATGCTTACATTTCAATTGCTCTGTTAAAACGTTCCTTTGGAATTACTTCGATAGAAACAGTGAATATATGTAGTTATTATGCGATCATTCAATAATCATTCTCATGATAGCACATTGGTAATAGTCAGTGACAAATATAAAAGCTGGGCTTGGTTAAAACTCTGGATGGGAGATCAAATGGATGTAGATCGATATCTCCAGTAGGAGGTGCTGCCCAGACCATAGTTTATTTTTCTGATAGTGTATATACTGTTGAAGATCTGACATTCTTTCAAAGGTACAAATCCAACATATTTTATATAAGGGTTGTCTATGTTGAAAATTGGTTACCATTATGACATAATCCTGTGGTTGAAATGTTACCCTCAAAACAACAGTTGACGTTGCTGACTTTTTTTCAAATCCAATGTATTTTCCACATAGATTCCACGTTACAATACGTTGACAAATGACATTGAAACAACGTTGATTCAACCATTTTGTGCCCAGTGGTTTGTCAACATCCTACCCTCTCCATACTCGTGTAGAGCGGTCACAATGGTCTGTCTAACAGGATGCAGCCTGCCTACCCTTAGCTCTAGCGGGGTATTCATGACACACACACACACACACACACAAAGTGCTTTTCCTGTTGGACAACGGCACCAATTGTATCACATGGCGAACGCAAAAGATACCTTGTCTGTCTCCCCTTGAAATGTCAATGTGTGCATTCCAAATGGCACCCTGCTGCACCCTATTCCCTGTATAGTGCACTCATTTTGCCCTAGTGGCCCTAGTCAAAAGTAGTGCACTATGTAGGGAATAGGTTGCCATTTGGGATGTAGGCAATGTTGAAGAGATCTGAGATTTCCTGAAAAGGGAGAGAAAGAAATTGAAACAGAGAATGAGAGAGTTGTCTTACCAATAAGTGCTGATACATATTTTAACAGACATGAAGGACAGTGGCAGTTGTAAACGATAAGGACTGTTTTATATTTCATGACATCTAAAGACAGATCCCAGATCCTTGGGAGAGAGAGAGAGCGAGAGGACAGAAAGAGAGACAGGAAGGCGTAATGTGATGAACTGAATACATATACAGTTATTTCAGGATACAAAGCTGACTCATAATAACATTAATGGTATTCCAAATAGTTTTTCCATTCATAATTATTTCTAAGCTTATCTCTAACTTAAAACTTCATATGGCTGCAATCCCGCTAACGGGATCGATATGACAACAGCCAGTGAAAGAGCAGGGCGCCAAATTCAAAAAGCAGAAATCTCATAATTAAAATTCCTCAGACATACATGTGTCTTATACCATTTTAAAGGTAATCTTGTTGTTAATCCCACCAAAGTGTCCGATTTCAAATATGCTTTTCAGCGAAAGCACTACAAACGATTATGTTAGGTCACACCAAACCACAATAAGCACAGCCATTTTCCAGCGAAAGATAGCTTTCACAAAAAGCAGAAATATCTTCATCAGATGACACTCATAGGACTTCAAGTTACACAATACATGCATGTTTTGTTTGATAAAGTTCATATTTATAACAAAAAATCTGAGTTTACATTGGCGCGTTACATTCACTAGTTCCAAAAACATCCAGTGATAGTGTATAGCCACATCGTTTCAACAGAAATACTCATCATAAATTTAGATGATAATACAAGTTATACACATGGAATTATAGATATACCTCTCCTTAATGCAACTGCTGTGTCAGATTTCAAAAAAACTTTACGGAAAAAGCAAACATGCAATAATTTGAGACGGCGCTCAGAACATTAGTAAAATTAGCCGCCATGTTGGAGTCAACAGAAACCAGAAAATACATGATAAATGTTTCCTTACCTTTGATGATATTCATCAGAATGCATTCCCAGGAATCCCAGGTCCACAATAAATGCTTGATTTGTTCGATAATGTCCGTTATTTATGTCCAATTAGCTACTTTGGTTAGCGCGTCCACAAAGCGCGTCCACTATAACGTGACGAAATGTCCAAAAGTTCCATAACAGTCAGTAGAAACATGTCAAACGATGTATTGAATCAATCTTATGAATGTTTTAACATACATCTTGAATAACGTTCCAACCGGAGAATTACATTGACTTCAGTTGAGCGATGGAACAGAGCTGCCTATCACGTGAACGCGCGTGGTCAAAGCATGGTCAGCTCGTGGCAGTGGTGACTAATTCCTGTCTCCTTCGGCCCCCCTTCACATTAGTCTTCAGACAAAGTTCTATTGACTGTTGACATCTAGTGGAAGCCGTAGGAAGTGAAAACTCATCCATATCTCGCTGTAATTTCAATGAGAGCTTGGTTGAAAATCTGCCACCCTCAGAAAAAATTGAAAAAGGAAGTGGAACTTCTCAGGTTTTTGCCTGCCATATGAGTTCTGTTATACTCACAGACATAATTCAAACAGTTTTAGAAACTTCAGAGTGTTTTCTATCCAATACTAATAATAATATGCAAATATTAGCAACTATGACTGAGGAGCAGGCCGTTTACTCTGGGCACCTCTGTGCACCTTTCATCCAAGCTACTCAATACTGCCACTGCAGCCATAAGAAGAAGAGAAAGTGAGAGAAAGACCGGCAGAGAGAAAGAGAGGGAGACAGAGAGCAATAGAGGAGGATGTGAGGGAGACATAACCGACACCTGTCCAAATAGCTACAGGTAATTTGTCTTGTCTCATCATCGACTCATCATATTTCTGTGTTCCCTCATTCCTCACACCACAGACTGTCTGATGCCTACCTCTAAACCACACGCATTTCCTGTACACTTCATACTCTGTATGGTGTCCATATTAGAACAATATAAGGAACATGGTGTTGATGAGGCATCACACAAACTCCTTGTAACTCTGTGTCCAATATGGACACTGTAGATTCTGGCTGCTGATGAGAAAACTCTCTCACCCCCTATCTCTCATTGCAACAGACAGATGCCAAAAGAAGCCCTGAGATGATGGTGCAGTTTCTCCCACAGAGCAGATTCAGCCTTATTGGGATAATTGCACCTGCAGGGATGCGTAATAGAATGATCAGCCAGTGTTAGGATGGAGAGACACAGGTGTGAGCGGGCCAATTTAGAACGATTATACACCTGCACAAAACCTGCAAACGCTGTTGGAACATCTGGTGGATTGTTCAGCAGGGGCAAAACTAACAGAACATTCAGATTGAAGTTATTTGTAGGATAGCAAGGCTCATGGTCTTCCACAAGCAGTGTCAAGGTTTTATGGGAAAGATTGACCAAAACACCCTGTTGTAGCCTTCAACGCTGTGGTAAGAGTTTGGTAGAGGTTACAGATTCTTTGATACAGTTGATACGGTGGATAGCAGAGCTCATGGTCTAACACAAGCAATGTCAAGGTTTTATGGGAAATATATACAATACAGGGAATAGAGTACAGGAAGTAGAGTGATTCATTAACAAATAATAGAGAATTTCTCCCATATTATATTGAACATTGAAAGGTCAGAGGTTGTTAGATGTTCTGAATTCTTTGATATACAGTTGCTGCTGAATCTAAGGAGTAAGGAGTGTCAAGGTTTCATCAGGAAGAGTGTACAATAGAGGGATTGGTCAGAGTGACCCTATATCAGTTGCTGTATAAAACGTTTCACTCATTCTCTGCAAATACAGAGCATTTCTCCCTCATCATTAGCATTTCCTTGTGCAATCTCTGAGAGTTGATTTACTGTGTGCCTTCTGCAATACAATTGTATGGTCTCAGGTACTCTTCGGCTGAAATGAGTATTTCACTCATATTTCATTATTTGTAGTATTTGTGCATGTAATCATTTACATGGAAATGCTCTTTATCCATTAGGATTGTATTCTGTTTAAAATTGTATCACTTATCTTTCCAGCTTGAGAGAATATGTTAGCCATTCTGTATACATATCCCAAATACTATTGTGTGTGTGTGTGTGTGGGTGGGATGGTGGGCGTGTGTGTGTGTGTGTGTGTGTGTACGCACGCATCAGGGTTGGTCTCAATTCGATTTGAAGGCAGTCAATTCAAGAAGTGATATGAATTTGAAATCTCAAAATTGAAAAACGTATGACATATCTTCTCCTTTTCAGTTAATTGGGAAGTCATTCAATCACTGAATTGAAATTTCAGTTTACTTTCTGAATTGACTGCCTTCAATTCAAATTGAGCCTAACCCTAAATAATTAGGCAACATTCTGAGGTCAGTGTGTGTGTGTGTGTCTCACAAGTCTGAACCATACTACTGACTTCTGATTCAAACTTGCAACCTTTGGAATTAGAGGCAGCTGCTTACAGAGGAATCAGAGACATGCTTATAGAGGAATCAGAGACATGCTTATAGAGGAATCAGAGACATGCTTATAGAGGAATCAGAGACATGCTTATAGAGGAATCAAATCAAATTGTATTAGTCACATGCGCCGAATACAACAGGTGACCTTACAGTGAAATGCCTACTTACGAGCCCTTAACCGACAGTGCAGTTAAATAAAAATACAGATAAGAATAAGAGAGAAAAGTAACAAGTAATTAAAGAGGAGCAGTAAAAAATAACATTATATACAGGGGGGTGCCGGTACAGAGACAATGTGTGGGGGTACTGGTTAGTTGAGGTAGATGTACATGTAGGTAGGGTTAATTAAAGTGACTATGCCTAAATGACAACAGAGAGTGACAGTGGTGTGGAGAGGGGAGGGGGGGGGGGCAATGTGAATAGTCTTTGTAGCCATTTGACTTGATGTTCAGGAGTCTTATGGCTTGGGGGTAGAAACTGTTGAGAAGCCTCTTGGACCTAGACTTGGTGCTCCGGTACCGCTTGCCGTGTAGTAGCAGAGAGAACAGTCTATGAATAGGGTGGCTGGAGTCTTTGACAATTTTTAGGGCCTTCCTCTGACACCGCCTGGTATAGAGGTCCTGGATGGCAGGTAGTTTGGCCTCAGTGATGTACTGGGCCGTTCGCACTACCCTCTGTAGTGCCTTGCGATCGGAGGCCGAGCAGTTGCCATACCAGGCTGTGATGCAACCAGTCAGGATGCTCTCAATGGTGCAGCTGTAGAACCTTTTGAATATCTGAGGACCCGTGCCAAATCTTGTCAGTCTCCTGAGGAGGAATAGGTTTTGTCGTGCCCACTTCACGACTGTCATGGTGTGCTTGGACCATGTTAGTTTGTTGGTGATGTGGAAACCAAGGAACTTGAAGCTCTCAACCTGCTCCACTTCAGACCCGTTGATGAGAATTGGGGCGTGCTCAGTCCTCTTTTTCCTGTAGTCCACAATCATCTCCTTTGTCTTGATCACATTGAGGGAGAGGTTGTTGTCCTGGCACCACACGGCCAGGTCTCTGACCTCCTCCCTATAGGCTGTCTCGTTGTTGTCGGTGATCAGGCCTACCACTGTTGTGTCGTCAGCAAATTTAATGATGGTGTTGGAGTCGTGCCTGGCAGTGCAGTCATGAGTGAACAGGGAGAACAGGAGGGGGCTGAGCATGCACCCCTGAGGGGCCCCTGTGTTGAGGATCATTGTGGCGGATGTGTTGTTATCTACCCTTACCACCTGGGGGCAGCCCGTCAGGAAGTCCAGGATCCAGTTGCAGAGGGAGGTATTTAGTCCCAGGGTCCTTAGCTTATTGATGAGCTTTGAGGGCACTATGGTGTTGAACGCTGAGCTGTAGTCAATGAATAGCATTCTCACACAGGTGTTCCTTTTGTCCAGGTGGGAAAGGGCAGTGTGGAGTGCAATAGACTGCATCATATGTGGACCTGTTAGGGCGGTATGCAAATTGGAGTCTAGGGAAATGGTGTTGATGTGAGCCATTGCCAGCCTTTCAAAGCACTTCATGGCTACGGACGTGAGTGTACGGGTCGGTGGTCATTTAGGAAGGTTACCTTAGTCCCTGTGCCCAAGAACACTATGGTGGTCTACTTAAAACATGTTGGTATTACAGACTCGGACAGGGAGAGGTTGAAAATGTCAGTGAAGACACTTGCTAGTTGGTCAGCGCATGTTTGCAGTACACGTCCTGGTAATCTGTCTGGCCCTTCAGCCTTGTGAATGTTGACCTGTCTAAAGGTCTTACTCACATCGGCTGCGGAGAGCGTTATCACACAGTCTTCCGGTACAGCTGCTGCTCTCATGCATGTTTCAGTGTTTCTTGCCTCGAAGCGAGCATAGAAGTAGTTTAGCTCGCCCGGTATGCTCGTGTCACTGGGCAGCTCTCGGCTGTGCTTCTCTTTGTAGTCTGTAATGGTTTGCAAGCCCTGCCACATCCGACAAGCGTCAGAGCCGGTGTAGTATGACTTGATCTTAGTTCTGTATTGACGCTTTGCCTGTTTGATTGTTCGTCGGAGGGCATAGCGGGATTTCTTATAAGCTTCCGGGTTGGAGTCCCGCTCCTTGAAAGCAGCAGCTCTATCCTTTAGCTCAGTGCGGATGCTGCCTGTAATCCATGGTTTCTGGTTGGGGTACATACGTTGGGTCACTGTGGGGACGACGTCATCGATGCACAGATTGATGAAGCCAATGACAGATGTGGTGTACTCCTCAATGCCATTGGAGGAATCCCAGAACACATTCCAGTCTGTGCTAGCAAAACAGTCCTGTAGCTTAGCATCTGCTTCATCTGACCACTTTTTTATTGCTCTTGTCACTGGTGCTTCCTGCTTTCATTTTTGCTTGTAGGAATCAGGAGGATAGAATTATGGTCAGATTTGCCAAATGGAGGGCGAGGGAGAGCTTTGTATGGTGGTCCAGAGTTATTTTCCCTCTGGTTGCACATTTAACATGCTGATAGATATTTGGTGAAACTGATTTAAGTTTCCCTGCATTAAAGTCCCTGGCTACTAGGAGCGCCGCCTCTGGGTGAGCGTTTTCTTGTTCGCTTATGGCGGAATACAGCTCATTCAATGCTATCTTAGTGCCAGCCTCTGACTGTGGTGCTATGTAAACAGCTACAAAGAATATAGATGAAAACTCTCTCGGTAGGTACTGTGGTCTGCAGCTTATCATGAGAAACTCTACCTCAGGCGAGCAGTAGCCCGAGACTTCCTTAGATATCGTGCACTAGCTGTTTACAAAAATACATAGACCGCCGCCACTTGTCTTACCAGACGCCGCTGTTCTATCCTGCCGGTACATCGCTTAACCAGCCAGCTGTATGTTGATATTGTCGTCGTTCAGCCACGACTCTGTGAAGCACAAGATTATACCGTTTTTAATGTCCCGTTGGTAGTTTAATCTTCCCAATAACTTGACTTCGATTCAGAGGCAGATGCTTACAGAGGAGTCAGAGGCAGATGCTTACAGCGGAATCAGACATAAGTTTACAGAGGAATCAACGGCAGATGCTTACAGAGGGATCAAAGGCAGATGCTTACGGAGGAATCAGAGGCAGATGCGTACAGAGGAATCAGAGGCAGATCCGTACGGAGGATTCAGAGGCAGATGCTTACAGAGGGATCAAAGGCAGATGCGTACAGAGGAATCAGAGGCAGATGCTTACAGAGGGATCAAAGGCAGAAGCGTACAGAGGAATCAGAGGCAGATGCTTACAGAGGGATCAAAGGCAGATGCGTACGGAGGATTCAGAGGCAGATGCGTACAGAGGAATCAGAGGCAGATGCCATTTTAAAAGTAACTGGGCAATTCCACGGTAACATGGTGATTATTTACTTTAAAATGTACTGTATGTCAACCAACAACCAATGATTGACTAGTAATGCAGATGCAACCTTTGGTAACAGAATGACAGCACAAACAGCACAAACCGTCATTCTCTTCCCAAACGTTGCATCTGCACTGTTCTTCAAGTTAATGTATTTTGTACAATTTCTGTGGAAATTGTTAAAAGTGGTCCTTGTGCATAGAACACATAGGGTTGTACTGTATGATTTGTTTAACTTTCAAATTCTTGTTTTTTTTGTTTAACATACATTTTAAAATGGAAACTGGGTCTCAGCATCACTGGGTTACCTGGGAATTGCCCACCTCGGACTAAGATAAGGCAGTCAGTTACAGTTACATTATACAGTGCTGCGTTAAAACCAATGTGGTGGCCTGTGGGTCTGTCGGGCCACAGAGTCCTTGTAAAACATGAAACCAATCTAAAGGTGAGGTTTGATTTGGTCACAACTCATAAATCTACTACTCCAGGAGGACAGGACACCTCAGCAGCTACCAGGACAAACTCATTACTGCACGCACGTACACACGCACGCACACACACACACAGTATATTACTGACTGGGTCACATTGGAAAACAGACGTTTATGCAGACATGACTGCCTAGCTTCTCTGGCTTTCCAGAATGTACCAAAGCAGCATGCTCCTCAGCGGATAAAGCGTGTGTGTGTGTTTGTGTTGTGTCAGGTCCTAATTTAGACCCATATATTTAGGACCTTAGCTTCTGAGGGAGTGCCTGTCGCTACAAGATTGATCTGATCCAGTCAGTGTGTGTGTCTGTGTATGTGTGTGCGTGTGTGTGTCTGTATGTGTGCATGAATGGGTGTTTGGATGGATGTTTGTGAAGTTATGTAAATGTCTGTGTGTGTGTGTGTGTGTGTGTGTGTGTGTGTGTGTGTGTGTGTGTGTGTGTGTGTGTGTGTGTGTGTGTGTGTGTGTGTGTGTGTGTGTGTGTGTGTGTGTGTGTGTGTGTGTGTGTGTGTGTGTGTGTGTGTGTGTGTGTGTGTGTGTGTGTGTGTGTGTGTGTGTGTCAGTCTGTGCACAGGCATGTGTAGGAGTTTGTGTGTTGCAGGGTCTATGTATTACCATTGGGATTTTCTCCGACCCTTACCATCTGGTGGAGGCAGTCAATACGTCCCTAAGCTACGTGTAGGACTTGCTGTGCGTGTGTTTGTGTGCGTCCATGTGTGTCCATGTGTGTTTATGTGTGTTTATGTGTGTGTGTGTGTGTGTGTGTGTGTGTGTGTGTGTGTGTGTGTGTGTGTGTGTGTGTGTGTGTGTGTGTGTGTGTGTGTGTGTGTGTGTGTAGGACTTGCTAGTTTCCCCCCCCCCCAGTTGACTCTAAAAGGTCACATACTGACCCATCAGGCATGAAAAAACTATCAGCACACAGCACATACTGTACATCTAACAGAATGCCAATAACATAGCAGACATTTTGAGCGGTTATCTTGGTTCACTGGTCATTGCCATGCGTTCAAAGCTCACAAAGGTCTTCAATGTTTCATCTGAATTTTTCTGACCTTGGATTGACTGCCTGGACCTTGAAATGACAGTAAATGTTACCAGTGTAGTAGTTATTGTAATGTCATTGCTGTTGACAATGTCTCTCTATCCTTTCAATGCATTTTTTTAGCAAAAGGTGGGTAAATGTTTTTTTGCAAATGAAAAAAGGTGGGTAAATGGTGTCTTAGGAGAGGGCAGCCTGCCGTCAACTGCAGAGGTAGACCAAGTAGTTTTCTATACTTGAAGGTGAGAGTTATGGGTTTAAAGCATGGCAGCATGCCCACCCAGTAGTGTTATTTATAGCCAGCTGCTGTTTGTGTGTGTGTGTGAATGTGTGTGTGTGTCGGTGCAGCGTGTGAGACCAGAACACTGTGCTAATTAATAACCAGTGGTTTTCTCTGGAGATGCATTTGAATATTCATAGAAAACTCGATCATTGAGACAACTGCTACTAGTGACAGAGACAGAGACCCTCACAATAATGAGGAACGGAGAGAATGGAAGGCATTAAACACATGGGAACTATGTTTTAGAAGTATTTGATACCATTCTACTGATTCCGCTCCGCCATTACCACCAGCCCATCCTCCCAATTTAAGGTGCCACCAACCTCCTGTGAAATACACAATGAGTAACGATAACTTGGCTATATACACGGGGTACCAGTACCGGGGTCGATGTGCAAGGGTATAAGGTAATTGAGGTAGATATGTACATATAACTACAGTCTTATGGCTTGGGGGTAGAAGCTGTTCAGGGTCGTGTGAAAGGGAGCTTGGCCCCAGTGATGTACTGGGCCGTATGCACTACCCACTGTAGCGTCTTGCGGTCGGATGCCGAGAAGTAGCCATAGCAAGTGGTCAAGATGCTCTCAATGGTGTAGCTGTAGAATGTTTTGAGGATCTGAGGACCCTCTAATATCTGATAAGACGGAGAAAACTACACCCTCCCCCCTCCAAAAGAGACGATGACTTAATATCCTTGAAACAAGGCTGGAGTTTTATGTGAATGAGGAGAAGGAGCATGCAGGTGCTAGATCTGTGGTGGAATGTTAACTGAAGACTCTGTTCCCAGGCTGTTGGACTTTTCATTTGTATTCAATGTGATTTGATTGCACTTAGAATTGTCCTCTAATACCTGATAAAATGAATGAACGAGCAATGAGGGGAGGAGGATAAGAGGGGAAGAGGAGGTGAATCAGTGATGGAATGCTAGAATATGCTGTCTTCCCGGGATGGTGGCTGTTGGAGCTGCTGCACATCTGGAGCTTCTCCATGTGCCCTGGGGGAAGAACTGAATAGCTCCCCTCCCTGCCTCAACCCATCACAGCCCCACCTCCCCTCATCACCCTGCCTCAACCCCATCACACCCCCAGCTCCCTGCCTCTCCCCTCCCTGCCTCAAACCAATCACAACTCCCCATCCCCTTCCTGCCTCATCCCCATCCGAGCCCCACCTCCCCTTCCCTTCCTGCCTCAACCACATCAGAGCCCCACCTCCCCTCCCCTTCCTGCCTCATCCCCATCAGAGCCCCACCTCCCCTTCCCTTCCTGCCTCAACCACATCAGAGCCCCACCTCCCCTCCCCTCCCTGCCTCAACCCCATCAGAGACCACCTCCCCTCCCCTCCCTGCCTCAACCCCATCAGAGCCCCACCTCCCCTCCCCTCCCTGCCTCAACCCCATCAGAGACCACCTCCCCTCCCCTTCCTTCCTCAACCCCATCACAGCTCCACCTCCCCTCCCTGCCTCAACCACATCAGAGCTCCACCTCCCCTCCCCTCCCCTTCCTGCCTCAACCCCATCACAGCTCCACCTCCCCTCCTCTCCCTGCCTCAACCACATCAGAGCTCCACCTCCCCTCTTCTCCCTGCCTCAACCACATCAGAGCTCCACCTCCCCTCCCCTTCCTGCCTCAACCCTATCACAGCTCCACCTCCCCTCCTCTCCCTGCCTCAACCAAATCAGAGCTCCACCCTCCCATCCCCTTCCCTTCCTGCCTCAACCCCATCACAGCCCACCTCACCTCCCCTCCAAGCCTCATCCCCATCAGAGCCCCACCTCCCCTTCCCTTCCTGCCTCAACCCCATCAGAGACCACCTCCCCTCCCCTTCCTTCCTCAACCTCATCACAGCTCCACCTCTCCTCCTCTCTCTGCCTCAACCACATCAGAGCTCCACCTCCCCTCCCCTTCCTTCCTCAACCCCATCACAGCTCCACCTCCCCTCCTCTCCCTGCCTCAACCACATCAGAGCTCCACCTCCCCTCCCCTTCCTGCCTCAACCACATCAGAGCTCCACCTCCCCTCCCCTTCCCTTCCTGCCTCAACCCCATCACAGCTCCACCTCCCCTCCTCTCCCTGCATTAACACCATCAGAGCTCCACCTCCCCTCCCCTCCCCTTCCTGCCTCAACCACATCACAGCCCACCTCACCTCCCCTTCAAGCCTCAACCCCATCAGAGCTCCACCTCTCCTCCCCTCCCCTCTCCTTCCTGCCTCAACCCCATCAGAGCCCCAACTCCACTTCCTGCCTCAACCCCATCAGAGCCCCACCTCCCCTCCCTGCCTCAACCCCATCAGAGCCCCACGTCCCCTCCCTGCCTCAACCCCATCAGAGACCACCTCCCCTCCCCTTCCTGCCTCAACCCCATCAGAGCCCCACCTCCACTCCCTGCCTCAACCCCATCAGAGCCCCACCTCCCCTCCCTGCCTCAACCCGATCAGAGCTCCACCGCCCCTCCCCTCCTCTCCCCTTCCTGCCTCAACCCCATCAGAGCTCCACCTCTCCTCCCCTCCCCTCTCCTTCCTGCCTCAACCCCATCAGAGCCCCAACTCCACTTCCTGCCTCAACCCCATCAGAGCCCCACCTCCCCTCCCTGCCTCAACCCCATCAGAGCCCCACGTCCCCTCCCTGCCTCAACCCCATCAGAGACCACCTCCCCTCCCCTTCCTGCCTCAACCCCATCAGAGCCCCACCTCCACTCCCTGCCTCAACCCCATCAGAGCCCCACCTCCCCTCCCTGCCTCAACCCCATCAGAGCCCCACCTCCCCTCCCTTCCCTGCCTCAACCCCATCAGAGACCACCTCCCCTCCCCTCCCCTTCCTGCCTCAACCCCTTCACAGCTCCACCTCCCCTCTTCTCCCTGCCTCAACCCCATCAGAGCTCCACCTCCCCTCCTCTCCCTGCCTCAACCCCATCACAGCCCCAGCTCCCTTCCTCTCCCTGCCTCAACCCCATCACAGCCCTAGCTCCCTTCCTCTCCCTGCCTCAACCCCATCACAGCCCTAGCTCCCTTCCTCTCCCTGCCTCAACCCCATCACAGCCCCAGCTCCATTCCTCTCCCTGCCTCAACCCCATCACAGCCCTAGCTCCCTTCCTCTCCCTGCCTCAACCCCATCAGAGCTCCACCTCCCCTCCTCTCCCTGCCTCAACCCCATCACAGCCCTAGCTCCCTTCCTCAACCCCATCACAGCCCCAGCTCCCTTCCTCTCCATGCCTCAACCCCATCACAGCCCTAGCTTCCTTCCTCTCCCTGCCTCAACCCCATCAGAGCTCCACCTCCCCTCCTCTCCCTGCCTCAACCCCATCACAGCCCCAGCTCCCTTCCTCTCCATGCCTCAACCCCATCACAGCCCCAGCTCCCTTCCTCTCCCTGCCTCAACCCCATCACAGCCCTAGCTTCCTTCCTCTCCCTGCCTCAACCCCATCACAGCCCTAGCTTCCTTCCTCTCCATGCCTCAACCCCATCACAGCCCTAGCTTCCTTCCTCTCCCTGCCTCAACCCCATCACAGCCCTAGCTTCCTTCCTCTCCCTGCCTCAACCCCATCACAGCCCTAGCTTCCTTCCTCTCCATGCCTCAACACCATCACAGCCCTAGCTTCCTTCCTCTCCCTGCCTCAACCCCATCACAGCCCTAGCTTCCTTCCTCTCCCTGCCTCAACCCCATCACAGCCCTAGCTTCCTTCCTCTCCCTGCCTCAACCCCATCACAGCCCTAGCTCCCTTCCTCTCCCTACCTCAACCCCATCACAGCCCTAGCTCCCTTCCTCAACCCCATCACAGCCCCAGCTCCCTTCCTCTCCCTGCCTCAACCCCATCACAGCCCTAGCTTCCTTCCTCTCCCTGCCTCAACCCCATCACAGCCCTAGCTCCCTTCCTCTCCCTGCCTCAACCCCATCAGAGCCCCACCTCCCCTCCCTGCCTCAACCCCATCAGAGACCACCTCCCCTCCCCTTCCTGCCTCAACCCCATCACAGACCTAGCTCCCTCCCTCTCCATTCCTCAACCCCATCACAGCCCTAGCTCCCTTCCTCTCCCTGCCTCAACCCCATCACAGCCCTAGCTCCCTTCCTCTCCCTTCCTCAACCCCATCACAGCCCTAACTCCCTTCCTCAACCCCATCAGAGCCCCACCTCCCCTCCCTGCCTCAACCCCATCAGAGACCACCTCCCCTCCCCTTCCTGCCTCAACCCCTTCACAGCTCCACCTCCCCTCTTCTACCTCCCCTCTTCTCCCTGCCTCAACCACATCAGAGCTCCACCTCCCCTCCCCTCCCCTTCCTGCCTCAACCCCATCACAGCTCCACCTCTCCTCCTCTCCCTGCCTCAACCCCATCACAGCCCTAGCTCCCTTCCTCTCCCTGCCTCAACCCCATCACAGCCCTAGCTTCCTTCCTCAACCCCATCACATCCCTAGCTCCCTTCCTCAACCCCATCACAGCCCTAGCTCCCTTCCTCTCCCTTCCTCAACCCCATCACAGCCCTAGCTCCCTTCCTCTCCCTGCCTCAACCCCATCACAGCCCTAGCTCCCTTCCTCAACCCCATCACAGCCCTAGCTCCCTTCCTCAACCCCATCACAGCCCTAGCTCCCCTCCTCTCCCTGCATTAACCCCATCAGAGCTCCACCTCCCCTCCCCTCCCCTTCCTGCCTCAACCACATCACAGCCCACCTCACCTCCCCTTCAAGCCTCAACCCCATCAGAGCTCCACCTCTCCTCCCCTCCCCTCTCCTTCCTGCCTCAACCCCATCAGAGCCCCAACTCCACTTCCTGCCTCAACCCCATCAGAGCCCCACCTCCCCTCCCTGCCTCAACCCCATCAGAGCCCCACGTCCCCTCCCTGCCTCAACCCCATCAGAGCCCCACCTCCACTCCCTGCCTCAACCCCATCAGAGCCCCACCTCCCCTCCCTGCCTCAACCCGATCAGAGCTCCACCGCCCCTCCCCTCCTCTCCCCTTCCTGCCTCAACCCCATCAGAGCTCCACCTCTCCTCCCCTCCCCTCTCCTTCCTGCCTCAACCCCATCAGAGCCCCAACTCCACTTCCTGCCTCAACCCCATCAGAGCCCCACCTCCCCTCCCTGCCTCAACCCCATCATAGCCCCACGTCCCCTCCCTGCCTCAACCCCATCAGAGACCACCTCCCCTCCCCTTCCTGCCTCAACCCCATCAGAGCCCCACCTCCACTCCCTGCCTCAACCCCATCAGAGCCCCACCTCCCCTCCCTGCCTCAACCCCATCAGAGCCCCACCTCCCCTCCCTTCCCTGCCTCAACCCCATCAGAGACCACCTCCCCTCCCCTCCCCTTCCTGCCTCAACCCCTTCACAGCTCCACCTCCCCTCTTCTCCCTGCCTCAACCCCATCAGAGCTCCACCTCCCCTCCTCTCCCTGCCTCAACCCCATCACAGCCCCAGCTCCCTTCCTCTCCCTGCCTCAACCCCATCACAGCCCTAGCTCCCTTCCTCTCCCTGCCTCAACCCCATCACAGCCCTAGCTCCCTTCCTCTCCCTGCCTCAACCCCATCACAGCCCCAGCTCCATTCCTCTCCCTGCCTCAACCCCATCACAGCCCTAGCTCCCTTCCTCTCCCTGCCTCAACCCCATCAGAGCTCCACCTCCCCTCCTCTCCCTGCCTCAACCCCATCACAGCCCTAGCTCCCTTCCTCAACCCCATCACAGCCCCAGCTCCCTTCCTCTCCATGCCTCAACCCCATCACAGCCCTAGCTTCCTTCCTCTCCCTGCCTCAACCCCATCAGAGCTCCACCTCCCCTCCTCTCCCTGCCTCAACCCCATCACAGCCCCAGCTCCCTTCCTCTCCATGCCTCAACCCCATCACAGCCCCAGCTCCCTTCCTCTCCCTGCCTCAACCCCATCACAGCCCTAGCTTCCTTCCTCTCCCTGCCTCAACCCCATCACAGCCCTAGCTTCCTTCCTCTCCATGCCTCAACCCCATCACAGCCCTAGCTTCCTTCCTCTCCCTGCCTCAACCCCATCACAGCCCTAGCTTCCTTCCTCTCCCTGCCTCAACCCCATCACAGCCCTAGCTTCCTTCCTCTCCATGCCTCAACACCATCACAGCCCTAGCTTCCTTCCTCTCCCTGCCTCAACCCCATCACAGCCCTAGCTTCCTTCCTCTCCCTGCCTCAACCCCATCACAGCCCTAGCTTCCTTCCTCTCCCTGCCTCAACCCCATCACAGCCCTAGCTCCCTTCCTCTCCCTACCTCAACCCCATCACAGCCCTAGCTCCCTTCCTCAACCCCATCACAGCCCCAGCTCCCTTCCTCTCCCTGCCTCAACCCCATCACAGCCCTAGCTTCCTTCCTCTCCCTGCCTCAACCCCATCACAGCCCTAGCTCCCTTCCTCTCCCTGCCTCAACCCCATCAGAGCCCCACCTCCCCTCCCTGCCTCAACCCCATCAGAGACCACCTCCCCTCCCCTTCCTGCCTCAACCCCATCACAGACCTAGCTCCCTCCCTCTCCATTCCTCAACCCCATCACAGCCCTAGCTCCCTTCCTCTCCCTGCCTCAACCCCATCACAGCCCTAGCTCCCTTCCTCTCCCTTCCTCAACCCCATCACAGCCCTAACTCCCTTCCTCAACCCCATCAGAGCCCCACCTCCCCTCCCTGCCTCAACCCCATCAGAGACCACCTCCCCTCCCCTTCCTGCCTCAACCCCTTCACAGCTCCACCTCCCCTCTTCTACCTCCCCTCTTCTCCCTGCCTCAACCACATCAGAGCTCCACCTCCCCTCCCCTCCCCTTCCTGCCTCAACCCCATCACAGCTCCACCTCTCCTCCTCTCCCTGCCTCAACCCCATCACAGCCCTAGCTCCCTTCCTCTCCCTGCCTCAACCCCATCACAGCCCTAGCTTCCTTCCTCAACCCCATCACATCCCTAGCTCCCTTCCTCAACCCCATCACAGCCCTAGCTCCCTTCCTCTCCCTTCCTCAACCCCATCACAGCCCTAGCTCCCTTCCTCTCCCTGCCTCAACCCCATCACAGCCCTAGCTCCCTTCCTCAACCCCATCACAGCCCTAGCTCCCTTCCTCAACCCCATCACAGCCCTAGCTCCCCTCCTCTCCCTGCATTAACCCCATCAGAGCTCCACCTCCCCTCCCCTCCCCTTCCTGCCTCAACCACATCACAGCCCACCTCACCTCCCCTTCAAGCCTCAACCCCATCAGAGCTCCACCTCTCCTCCCCTCCCCTCTCCTTCCTGCCTCAACCCCATCAGAGCCCCAACTCCACTTCCTGCCTCAACCCCATCAGAGCCCCACCTCCCCTCCCTGCCTCAACCCCATCAGAGCCCCACGTCCCCTCCCTGCCTCAACCCCATCAGAGCCCCACCTCCACTCCCTGCCTCAACCCCATCAGAGCCCCACCTCCCCTCCCTGCCTCAACCCGATCAGAGCTCCACCGCCCCTCCCCTCCTCTCCCCTTCCTGCCTCAACCCCATCAGAGCTCCACCTCTCCTCCCCTCCCCTCTCCTTCCTGCCTCAACCCCATCAGAGCCCCAACTCCACTTCCTGCCTCAACCCCATCAGAGCCCCACCTCCCCTCCCTGCCTCAACCCCATCATAGCCCCACGTCCCCTCCCTGCCTCAACCCCATCAGAGACCACCTCCCCTCCCCTTCCTGCCTCAACCCCATCAGAGCCCCACCTCCACTCCCTGCCTCAACCCCATCAGAGCCCCACCTCCCCTCCCTGCCTCAACCCCATCAGAGCCCCACCTCCCCTCCCTTCCCTGCCTCAACCCCATCAGAGACCACCTCCCCTCCCCTCCCCTTCCTGCCTCAACCCCTTCACAGCTCCACCTCCCCTCTTCTCCCTGCCTCAACCCCATCAGAGCTCCACCTCCCCTCCTCTCCCTGCCTCAACCCCATCACAGCCCCAGCTCCCTTCCTCTCCCTGCCTCAACCCCATCACAGCCCTAGCTCCCTTCCTCTCCCTGCCTCAACCCCATCACAGCCCTAGCTCCCTTCCTCTCCCTGCCTCAACCCCATCACAGCCCCAGCTCCATTCCTCTCCCTGCCTCAACCCCATCACAGCCCTAGCTCCCTTCCTCTCCCTGCCTCAACCCCATCAGAGCTCCACCTCCCCTCCTCTCCCTGCCTCAACCCCATCACAGCCCTAGCTCCCTTCCTCAACCCCATCACAGCCCCAGCTCCCTTCCTCTCCATGCCTCAACCCCATCACAGCCCTAGCTTCCTTCCTCTCCCTGCCTCAACCCCATCAGAGCTCCACCTCCCCTCCTCTCCCTGCCTCAACCCCATCACAGCCCCAGCTCCCTTCCTCTCCATGCCTCAACCCCATCACAGCCCCAGCTCCCTTCCTCTCCCTGCCTCAACCCCATCACAGCCCTAGCTTCCTTCCTCTCCCTGCCTCAACCCCATCACAGCCCTAGCTTCCTTCCTCTCCATGCCTCAACCCCATCACAGCCCTAGCTTCCTTCCTCTCCCTGCCTCAACCCCATCACAGCCCTAGCTTCCTTCCTCTCCCTGCCTCAACCCCACCACAGCCCTAGCTTCCTTCCTCTCCATGCCTCAACCCCATCACAGCCCTAGCTTCCTTCCTCTCCCTGCCTCAACCCCATCACAGCCCTAGCTTCCTTCCTCTCCCTGCCTCAACCCCATCACAGCCCTAGCTTCCTTCCTCTCCCTGCCTCAACCCCATCACAGCCCTAGCTCCCTTCCTCTCCCTACCTCAACCCCATCACAGCCCTAGCTCCCTTCCTCAACCCCATCACAGCCCCAGCTCCCTTCCTCTCCCTGCCTCAACCCCATCACAGCCCTAGCTTCCTTCCTCTCCCTGCCTCAACCCCATCACAGCCCTAGCTCCCTTCCTCTCCCTGCCTCAACCCCATCAGAGCCCCACCTCCCCTCCCTGCCTCAACCCCATCAGAGACCACCTCCCCTCCCCTTCCTGCCTCAACCCCATCACAGACCTAGCTCCCTCCCTCTCCATTCCTCAACCCCATCACAGCCCTAGCTCCCTTCCTCTCCCTGCCTCAACCCCATCACAGCCCTAGCTCCCTTCCTCTCCCTTCCTCAACCCCATCACAGCCCTAACTCCCTTCCTCAACCCCATCAGAGCCCCACCTCCCCTCCCTGCCTCAACCCCATCAGAGACCACCTCCCCTCCCCTTCCTGCCTCAACCCCTTCACAGCTCCACCTCCCCTCTTCTACCTCCCCTCTTCTCCCTGCCTCAACCACATCAGAGCTCCACCTCCCCTCCCCTCCCCTTCCTGCCTCAACCCCATCACAGCTCCACCTCTCCTCCTCTCCCTGCCTCAACCCCATCACAGCCCCAGCTCCCTTCCTCTCCCTGCCTCAACCCCATCACAGCCCTAGCTTCCTTCCTCAACCCCATCACATCCCTAGCTCCCTTCCTCAACCCCATCACAGCCCTAGCTCCCTTCCTCTCCCTTCCTCAACCCCATCACAGCCCTAGCTCCCTTCCTCTCCCTGCCTCAACCCCATCACAGCCCTAGCTCCCTTCCTCAACCCCATCACAGCCCTAGCTCCCTTCCTCAACCCCATCACAGCCCCAGCTCCCTTCCTCTCCCTGCCTCAACCCCATCACAGCCCTAGCTCCCTTCCTCTCCCTGCCTCAACCCCATCACAGCCCTAGCTCCCTTCCTCTCCCTGCCTCAACCCCATCACAGCCCCAGCTCCATTCCTCTCCCTGCCTCAACCCCATCACAGCCCTAGCTCCCTTCCTCTCCCTGCCTCAACCCCATCAGAGCTCCACCTCCCCTCCTCTCCCTGCCTCAACCCCATCACAGCCCTAGCTCCCTTCCTCAACCCCATCACAGCCCCAGCTCCCTTCCTCTCCATGCCTCAACCCCATCACAGCCCTAGCTTCCTTCCTCTCCCTGCCTCAACCCCATCAGAGCTCCACCTCCCCTCCTCTCCCTGCCTCAACCCCATCACAGCCCCAGCTCCCTTCCTCTCCATGCCTCAACCCCATCACAGCCCCAGCTCCCTTCCTCTCCCTGCCTCAACCCCATCACAGCCCTAGCTTCCTTCCTCTCCCTGCCTCAACCCCATCACAGCCCTAGCTTCCTTCCTCTCCATGCCTCAACCCCATCACAGCCCTAGCTTCCTTCCTCTCCCTGCCTCAACCCCATCACAGCCCTAGCTTCCTTCCTCTCCCTGCCTCAACCCCATCACAGCCCTAGCTTCCTTCCTCTCCATGCCTCAACACCATCACAGCCCTAGCTTCCTTCCTCTCCCTGCCTCAACCCCATCACAGCCCTAGCTTCCTTCCTCTCCCTGCCTCAACCCCATCACAGCCCTAGCTTCCTTCCTCTCCCTGCCTCAACCCCATCACAGCCCTAGCTCCCTTCCTCTCCCTACCTCAACCCCATCACAGCCCTAGCTCCCTTCCTCAACCCCATCACAGCCCCAGCTCCCTTCCTCTCCCTGCCTCAACCCCATCACAGCCCTAGCTTCCTTCCTCTCCCTGCCTCAACCCCATCACAGCCCTAGCTCCCTTCCTCTCCCTGCCTCAACCCCATCAGAGCCCCACCTCCCCTCCCTGCCTCAACCCCATCAGAGACCACCTCCCCTCCCCTTCCTGCCTCAACCCCATCACAGACCTAGCTCCCTCCCTCTCCATTCCTCAACCCCATCACAGCCCTAGCTCCCTTCCTCTCCCTGCCTCAACCCCATCACAGCCCTAGCTCCCTTCCTCTCCCTTCCTCAACCCCATCACAGCCCTAACTCCCTTCCTCAACCCCATCAGAGCCCCACCTCCCCTCCCTGCCTCAACCCCATCAGAGACCACCTCCCCTCCCCTTCCTGCCTCAACCCCTTCACAGCTCCACCTCCCCTCTTCTACCTCCCCTCTTCTCCCTGCCTCAACCACATCAGAGCTCCACCTCCCCTCCCCTCCCCTTCCTGCCTCAACCCCATCACAGCTCCACCTCTCCTCCTCTCCCTGCCTCAACCCCATCACAGCCCTAGCTCCCTTCCTCTCCCTGCCTCAACCCCATCACAGCCCTAGCTTCCTTCCTCAACCCCATCACATCCCTAGCTCCCTTCCTCAACCCCATCACAGCCCTAGCTCCCTTCCTCTCCCTTCCTCAACCCCATCACAGCCCTAGCTCCCTTCCTCTCCCTGCCTCAACCCCATCACAGCCCTAGCTCCCTTCCTCAACCCCATCACAGCCCTAGCTCCCTTCCTCAACCCCATCACAGCCCTAGCTCCCCTCCTCTCCCTGCATTAACCCCATCAGAGCTCCACCTCCCCTCCCCTCCCCTTCCTGCCTCAACCACATCACAGCCCACCTCACCTCCCCTTCAAGCCTCAACCCCATCAGAGCTCCACCTCTCCTCCCCTCCCCTCTCCTTCCTGCCTCAACCCCATCAGAGCCCCAACTCCACTTCCTGCCTCAACCCCATCAGAGCCCCACCTCCCCTCCCTGCCTCAACCCCATCAGAGCCCCACGTCCCCTCCCTGCCTCAACCCCATCAGAGCCCCACCTCCACTCCCTGCCTCAACCCCATCAGAGCCCCACCTCCCCTCCCTGCCTCAACCCGATCAGAGCTCCACCGCCCCTCCCCTCCTCTCCCCTTCCTGCCTCAACCCCATCAGAGCTCCACCTCTCCTCCCCTCCCCTCTCCTTCCTGCCTCAACCCCATCAGAGCCCCAACTCCACTTCCTGCCTCAACCCCATCAGAGCCCCACCTCCCCTCCCTGCCTCAACCCCATCATAGCCCCACGTCCCCTCCCTGCCTCAACCCCATCAGAGACCACCTCCCCTCCCCTTCCTGCCTCAACCCCATCAGAGCCCCACCTCCACTCCCTGCCTCAACCCCATCAGAGCCCCACCTCCCCTCCCTGCCTCAACCCCATCAGAGCCCCACCTCCCCTCCCTTCCCTGCCTCAACCCCATCAGAGACCACCTCCCCTCCCCTCCCCTTCCTGCCTCAACCCCTTCACAGCTCCACCTCCCCTCTTCTCCCTGCCTCAACCCCATCAGAGCTCCACCTCCCCTCCTCTCCCTGCCTCAACCCCATCACAGCCCCAGCTCCCTTCCTCTCCCTGCCTCAACCCCATCACAGCCCTAGCTCCCTTCCTCTCCCTGCCTCAACCCCATCACAGCCCTAGCTCCCTTCCTCTCCCTGCCTCAACCCCATCACAGCCCCAGCTCCATTCCTCTCCCTGCCTCAACCCCATCACAGCCCTAGCTCCCTTCCTCTCCCTGCCTCAACCCCATCAGAGCTCCACCTCCCCTCCTCTCCCTGCCTCAACCCCATCACAGCCCTAGCTCCCTTCCTCAACCCCATCACAGCCCCAGCTCCCTTCCTCTCCATGCCTCAACCCCATCACAGCCCTAGCTTCCTTCCTCTCCCTGCCTCAACCCCATCAGAGCTCCACCTCCCCTCCTCTCCCTGCCTCAACCCCATCACAGCCCCAGCTCCCTTCCTCTCCATGCCTCAACCCCATCACAGCCCCAGCTCCCTTCCTCTCCCTGCCTCAACCCCATCACAGCCCTAGCTTCCTTCCTCTCCCTGCCTCAACCCCATCACAGCCCTAGCTTCCTTCCTCTCCATGCCTCAACCCCATCACAGCCCTAGCTTCCTTCCTCTCCCTGCCTCAACCCCATCACAGCCCTAGCTTCCTTCCTCTCCCTGCCTCAACCCCACCACAGCCCTAGCTTCCTTCCTCTCCATGCCTCAACCCCATCACAGCCCTAGCTTCCTTCCTCTCCCTGCCTCAACCCCATCACAGCCCTAGCTTCCTTCCTCTCCCTGCCTCAACCCCATCACAGCCCTAGCTTCCTTCCTCTCCCTGCCTCAACCCCATCACAGCCCTAGCTCCCTTCCTCTCCCTACCTCAACCCCATCACAGCCCTAGCTCCCTTCCTCAACCCCATCACAGCCCCAGCTCCCTTCCTCTCCCTGCCTCAACCCCATCACAGCCCTAGCTTCCTTCCTCTCCCTGCCTCAACCCCATCACAGCCCTAGCTCCCTTCCTCTCCCTGCCTCAACCCCATCAGAGCCCCACCTCCCCTCCCTGCCTCAACCCCATCAGAGACCACCTCCCCTCCCCTTCCTGCCTCAACCCCATCACAGACCTAGCTCCCTCCCTCTCCATTCCTCAACCCCATCACAGCCCTAGCTCCCTTCCTCTCCCTGCCTCAACCCCATCACAGCCCTAGCTCCCTTCCTCTCCCTTCCTCAACCCCATCACAGCCCTAACTCCCTTCCTCAACCCCATCAGAGCCCCACCTCCCCTCCCTGCCTCAACCCCATCAGAGACCACCTCCCCTCCCCTTCCTGCCTCAACCCCTTCACAGCTCCACCTCCCCTCTTCTACCTCCCCTCTTCTCCCTGCCTCAACCACATCAGAGCTCCACCTCCCCTCCCCTCCCCTTCCTGCCTCAACCCCATCACAGCTCCACCTCTCCTCCTCTCCCTGCCTCAACCCCATCACAGCCCTAGCTCCCTTCCTCTCCCTGCCTCAACCCCATCACAGCCCTAGCTTCCTTCCTCAACCCCATCACATCCCTAGCTCCCTTCCTCAACCCCATCACAGCCCTAGCTCCCTTCCTCTCCCTTCCTCAACCCCATCACAGCCCTAGCTCCCTTCCTCTCCCTGCCTCAACCCCATCACAGCCCTAGCTCCCTTCCTCAACCCCATCACAGCCCTAGCTCCCTTCCTCAACCCCATCACAGCCCTAGCTCCCTTCCTCTCCCTGCCTCAACCCCATCACAGCCCTAGCTCCCTTCCTCAACCCCATCACAGCCCTAGCTTCCTATCTCTCCCTGCCTCAACCCCATCACAGCCCTAGCTCCCTTCCTCTCCATGCCTCAACCCCATCACAGCCATACAGCACATAAAGAGAGAGAGAGATGATAGAGAGAGAGAGAAAGAAAGAGATGTGCACAGCTAAGCAGCTGTTCGCTCCAGAGCCCTCAAAGGGATACTTTCTGAAGCATCCATTTTTTATGTACGATCGCTTACTGTGACAGATACACATGTGTACAGGCTACAGTACAGCCACAGTAGTGACTCGATGAGCTCACAATGAGAGAAAGAGAGAGAGAGAGGGAGAGGGAGCTTGGAAAATTATCAGGATAGAGAGAACAGTGTATCATGATGCAACAATATCTAACTACTGCACGAGATGAGTCTTCAGCATACCTGACGTGGAGTTTAAAGCATTGCTGGGACATACAGAATTGACTCCTGTTGCCTGGATATTAAAATCCTGAGTTTCAATCATTCACTATCTACTTTTGCAATTTGATGGAAAGATGTTGGTGTGTGAGCTGTTTTTTGTGTATGATTGCGTTGCCTTCATAGTCATACATCGAATAACAACATCCCTTCCTTCCTTACACCACAGACAGGCAAACAAAACAACCAGTCCTGTTACACTATTTCTATTTCAGTGAGAGATTTGATGTTACGGCTTCTTCCTCCTTCAGATAACCGGGTCCTTACAGCCTGTCTTGTGAGGTGGAATAGAAAGGTTTGGGGAGAAGCAAGAACAGAAGACTGATCCTGTAGCCTGGAAGATAAGGAAGCTTAAGGAGCACAACACGCCTCGCGTGTACAAGAGCCGATGTGAAAAGACAACTGGGACCTTTTGGGAGGCAGAGGAGAGGAGAGAAAAGGAGGAGAGGAGAGGAGAGAAAAGGAGGAGAGGAGAGGAGAAGAGAGGACAGGAGAGGAGAGGAGAAGAGAGGAGAAGACGCCTCATTTGGATGCACTTAATTAGCCAGGCTGATTGATTTGATGATGGTGGCAGGGTGGGCTGGGAGCCTGGGACAGAGTGGAGGGGAGCAGCAGGGCCAAACTCACTGGACTGTGAAGGAGGCTAACGTTCCGGTCGATATTTACACTTTAATAACAACATTAAAGGATGACTCCGTGAAGAAGACTCTCGTTCTGTCTGTCTATTGTTCTCTCATTCTTTCTCTGTCTCAATCTCTCTCTCTTTCTATGTGTTTCTTTCATTCTATCTCTCTCTCTCTCCCTCTGTCCCTCTCTTCCTTTATTTCATTTTTAATTTTACATTTTTTGGTCTTTCCAGGCCAGAAAATGGACACCACATGTCAACAATTACGTCCTGTTGTTCAGTTGGAGTCTGTCCAGTAGGGCCATGATCTGCTTAAATATATATCTGGTCATCGAGGCTACTTATAAAAACGTTGTGCAGCACTTGACTGGACTTTTGTGTATTATATCTTATTTTAAGCCAAATTAAGGCCAGTATTCTATCCATAGCACAACACGCCCAGACAGCCGACACTGCAGTTTTTAAAGGTAATTTCCAATTGAGTTGACGTATACAGCGTTTACTGTGAATGCAATCTCAGCGAATGCGGGAGCATAGCGTTTAAAAGCTGCATTGTGTACAACTCACGATTGGACTGAATCCCAGCCCAACAAATTTCAGATAGGCTGAAGATGTATTTTCATGCAAATTCATTTTTTGTGTCAAAGCTATTACTACGGCTTACTACAGATTGTGTAGTAATGTGGTTGAACGACTCATTTTCGCAAGCTTGCGTACTAACGAATATGCACTGCTTCTGTGACTACACACATGCTAATTGTCGACCTGAATGTGTATTGATGAACTGAAATACATTATTTATCATTATAATTAGAATTGCCTGCTTCATCTGACCATTTGCTAACAGAATTTTCATTTGTTGACGGCTCACTTTAGCCAGCATTCTACAGTCACTCTGTGATTGCATGCTAATTGTCAACCTTATGCTATTTGGCAACCAAATGAATCAATGTGTATTGATCAAATGAAATACATTTTTTATCATTAAAATTAACTTTTTCTGCTTTAGTTTACATTTGCTAACAGACTTCTCAAAGCTTTCTCTCATACTGCATTCCCAGAATGAACATTGGCCACTCCGCAATCCTCACAATACAATTCTGTCATATTTTTTGGACATCTGAATTAAAACCAAGCGCCTCCTCAGAGGATTGTTTTACCAGTGTGGTATGTGTTCATGGCAGCTTCATCATGACAGTACGGGATACAGAGCAGAGCCTGGGGGAAACCCATAATTTACCTGAGGAAACATTGAATTGTTTTCTTTACATCAATCACACACACATGCATGCATGAAAGCAAGAAGGCGTACACGCATGCACACACACACTCTCATTCACACACACACACACACACACACACACACACACACACACACACACACACACACACACACACACACACACACACACACACACACACACACACACACACACACACACACACACACACACACACACACACACACACACACACACACACACTGTGGTACTGTGTTGGTGGTTTATGTATGCTAACTAGATTACTGTTTGTTGGTGGTTTATGTATGCTAACTAGATTACTGTGTGTTGGTGGTTTATGTATGCTAACTAGATTACTGTGTGTTGGTGGTTTATGTATGCTAACTAGATTACTGTGTGTTGGTGGTTTATGTATGCTAACTAGATTACAATGTTGGTGGTTTATGTATGCTAACTAGATTACTGTGTGTTGGTGGTTTATGTATGCTAACTAGATTACAATGTTGGTGGTTTATGTATGCTAACTAGATTACTGTGTGTTGGTGGTTTATGTATGCTAACTAGATTACTGTGTGTTGGTGGTTTATGTATGCTAACTACATTACAATGTTGGTGGTTTATGTATGCTAACTAGATTACTGTGTGTTGGTGGTTTATGTATGCTAACTAGATTACTGTGTGTTGGTGGTTTATGTATGCTAATTAGATTACGGTGTTGGTGGTTTATGTATGCTAATTATATTACAGTTTTGGTGGTTTATCTATGCCAACTAGATTACTGTTTTATCTATGCGAACTAGATTACTGAGTTGATGGTTTATCTATGCTAACTAGATTACAGTGTTGGTGGTTTATGTATGCTAACTACGCTACTGTGTGGGTGGCTTATGTATGCTAACTACGTTACTGTGTGGGTGGTTTATGTATGCTAACTACGTTACTGTGTGGGTGGTTTATGTATGCTAACTACGTTACTGTGTGGGTGGTTTATGTATGCTAACTACGTTACTGTGTGGGTGGTTTATGTATGCTAACCAGATTACGTATGGATTATTTATGCTAACAGCTCCATGCATGCCCTTCATGCTCCCACAACCACATGGAAGACTAGTAGACTTTTGGTATCGGCAATGAATCTCTTTATAAATCCTGTGTGGGTCAGAGCGATGCCAAAGACATGGGTTCAATTCCCAAAGGATCATGTACATGCTAAAAAGAAATGCACTCACTGTACTGTGTCTTTAGATAAGAACATTTACAAAGTGGCATACATAATTCCAGCATTACTCTTTGCATTCCCCGTAGATCTATTCCTAAAGCATTGATATGGCTACAGTATCTAGTTGCATCTGACCACAGAGCAAAACTGTGGCTGTTTTCCTGAACATATGCCTGCATTGTGTAGTATGTAAGTCAACACATGCCTGTAGTGTGTAATAATATAGAATACAAGCGTCCTGATGATTGTGATGTATGATAGATAATGTTCCATTTCCAGCCAGAGGCTCCAGTTGCAACAGTTGCAAGAGGTGCTCCAGTAGTGTAGACATATGGCATCACAAGTAGGCTATTATCAATCTGGCTCAGACAATACACCTTATCTTGCTACCTAGTGAGACACAACTCTCTCTCTCTCTTTAAAAGGGCCAAGAGATGAAGATACATTTTATTTCCTAACACAGACAAACTCTCACTGTGCTCAAGCTTGACATAAGTACATTAAAAAAATGTGGAAGCTTATCAGTGCTCGTCACATTTATGCAACCCTTTGTACTGGTTTAGTCCTGCAGAGGGGAAGGCTTAGATCGGCAGGAATGTCAGTTGGGGTCTTTACTTTCACAACTATGTTATAAATGTAGCAGAGATGGCCCCTGCTTTGGCTGTGTTGTTGTAATCTTGTAAGCCATTTTACAACAAGACGCTATGGCTACCTTAGACTACAGGCAATCTCTGTTAATTAAAAGGAGCGATCTATAATTCAAACAACAAAGCAAATTAATTGCTGTATCATTAGTGTATCACATCTGCTCCTGCCACACCCCCTAGTGGTCATCCGGTGTCTGCTTGACCTGCAGCCATTCCCCAGTACACTCTTTCTCTCTCTCTCCCCCTCCCTTTCTGTTTGTGTGATTGTGTGGTTGGAGACAGGTGTGCTGGAGTCAGAGCAGATCCCTACCAGCTGCAACTTGTTCCATTATCAAGACCTCTACAAATACTCAGTCCTGCCACATCCATTCTGCCAGATTGTAATCTCTGCTCAGTCAGTTTATGCTTCTAGCCATCATAATTATTCAAGATCCTGTTACCCTGCTGTACCGGTTTCCCTGCCTGACGCTGTTTATCCTCTCACTGCAGTTTTTCCGCCCTGACTCTGGCTCCTGTCTCCTGTTCCACATCTCATCACCTTGTTCTGGACTCACCACACCACCACTCCCTTGGATTCCCATCCGGACCTATTTCCTCTGTCCCAACCCAGCTCACTCCAACCTCAGCCTCCACTTCTGGTTTCCTACAACTCATCCGAGCTTCCCTGCATCTGCACTTCATCTCTCCCTGTGCACAATAAATATCTTGGTTCATTCATCCCTGTTTCCTGGTCTGAGTCTGCTCTTGGGTTCCACAGTGCTGCTCTGCCTGACTGAGTGACCCAGATGGTGTCACGCCCTGGCCTTAGTATTCTTTGTTTTCTTAATTATTTTAGTTAGGTCAGGGTGTGACATGGGGAATGTATGTGTTTTTTGTAGTGTCTAGGGTGGTTGTAAGGTTTAGGGGGTTTATTAGAGTAGTTAGGTTTATGTTTAGTATAGTAGTCTAGCTGTGTCTATGTTGAGTGTAGGTATCTAGGAAAGTCTATGGTTGCCTGAATTGGGTCTCAATTAGAGACAGCTGGTTATTGTTGTCTCTGATTGGGAGCCATATTTAAGGCAACCATAGGCTTTAGCTGTTTGTGGGGAATTGTCTATGTTGAACGTAAGTAGTTTGTGTGTGCACTTGCGTTTGTAGCTTCACGGTCGTTTGTTGTTTTTTTGTAAAGTTTGTATAAGTGTTTCGTTTCATGTTCATCTTCGTCGTTATAATAAAAGAAGATGGCTTATTTTCCACATGCTGCGTTTTGGTCCGTCTCTCCTCCACACGATCGTGACAGAATTCCCCACCAACATGGGACCAAGCAGCGTAAATCAAGGCAGAGTGGCTGGAAGCCCGAGAGGCTACCCCAAAAATTTCTTGGGGGAGGGCACACGGGGAGTGTGGCTGGGTCAAGTGGGAGAATTGAGCCAGTTCCCCGTGCTTACCATCAGGAGCAGTTGGCTAAACGAAGGTATGAGTCGGAGAATGTGGAGGAGTTATTGGACAGATTGGAGGAAAGTGAAAGGATGGGAGATTATGAGACATTTGAGGAGTTGTTGGTGTTATTGGAGGAGAGCGAAGAGAGAGAGATGTTGATATGGGGGAGCATACAACCAGGTAAGGTTGGGAAGCCTCCTGTGCGTCTCCTGAGCCCTGTACGCACTGTTCCTTCTTCCCGCACTCTTCCTGAGGTGCGTGCCCTCAGCCTGGTACCACCAGTACCGGTACCACGCACCAGGCCTATAGTGCGCCTCGAGAGTCCAGTGTGCCCTGTTCCTCTTCCACGTACTAGCCCTATGGTGCGTGTCTCCAGTCCGGTACCACGCACCAAGCTTCCTGTGTGTCTCCAGAGTCCTGTGCGTCCTGTTACTGCTCCTCGCACTAGCCCTGTGGTGTGTGTTCCCAGCCCAGTACCACCAGTGCTGACACCACGCACCAGGTTTCCAGTGCGTCTCCAGAGCCCTGTTCCTCCTCCACGCACTCTCCCTGTGGTGCGTGTCTCCAGCCCAGTGCCTCCAGTCCCGGCACCACGCACCAAGCCTCCTGTGCGTCTCCAGAGCCCTGTACGCACTGATCTTTCTCCCCGCACTCGTCCTGAGGTGCGTGCCCTCAGCCCGGTACCACCAGTTCCGGTACCACGCACCAGTCCTACAGTGCGCTTTGAGAACTCAGTGTGTCCTGTTCCCGCTCCCCGCACTAGCCTTGAGGTGCGTGTCTCCAGTCCGGTACCACCAGTTCCGGTACCACGCACCAAGCCTCATGTGCGTCTCCAGAGCCCTGTACGCACTGTTCCTTCTCCCCGTACTCGCCCTGTTGTGCGTGTCCTCAGCCCGGTACCACCAGTGCCGGTACCACACATCAGGCCTATAGTACGCCTTGAGAGTCCAGTGTGCCCTGTTGTTGTTCCCCGCACTAGCCTGAAGGTGCGTGTCCTTAGCCCGGTACCTCCAGTTCCGACACCACGCACCAGGCCTACAGTGCGTCTCAGCCGGTCAGAGTCTGCCGTCTGCCAAGCGGCGCCTGAACTGCCCGTCTGCCAAGCAGCGCCTGAACTGCCCGTCTGCCAAGCGGCGCCTGAACTGCCCGTCTGCCAAGCGGCGCCTGAACTGCCCGTCTGCCCAACGGCGTCTGAACTGTTCGTCTGCCAAGCGCCGCATGAACTGCCCGTCCGTATTGAGCCTTCAAAGCCGCCCGTCTGCCATGAGCCTGCAAAGCCGCCCGTCTGCCATGAGCCTAGAGAGCCGTCCGCCAGACAGGAGCCGCTAGAGCCTTCCGCCAGACAGGAGCCGCTAGAGCCTTCCGCCAGACAGGAGCCGCTAGAACCTTCCGCCAGACAGGAGCCGCTAGAGCCTTCCGCCAGACCGGATCAGCCAGAGCCTTCCGCCAGACCGGATCAGCCAGAGCCTTCCGCCAGACCGGATCGGCCAGAGCCTTCCGCCAGACCGGATCGGCCAGAGCCTTCCGCCAGACCGGATCGGCCAGAGCCTTCCGCCAGACCGGACCGGCCAGAGCCATCCGTCTCCCCAGCGCCATCTGAGCCATCCGTCTCCCCAGCGCCATCTGAGCCATCCGTCTCCCCAGCGCCATCTGAGCCATCCGTCTCCCCAGCGCCATCTGAGCCATCCGTCTGCCCAGCGCCGTCTGAGCCATCCGTCTGTCCCGAGCCATTAGAGCCGCCCGTCTGTCCCGAGCCGTCAGAGCCGATAGTCAGTCAGGAGCCGCTAGAGCCATTCGTCAGGCAGGATCTGCCAGAGCCGCCAACCAGACAGGATCTGCCAGAGCCGTCAGCCAGCCATGAGCGTCCAGAGCCGTCAGCCAGCCATGAACGTCCAGAGCCGTCAGCCAGCCATGAGCGTCCAGAGCCGTCAGCCAGCCATGAGCGTCCAGAGCCGTCAGCCAGCCATGAGCGTCCAGAGCCGTCAGCCAGCCATGAGCCGTCCAGCCAGGATCCGCCAGAGCCGTCCAGCCAGGATCCGCCAGAGCCGGCCATCCAGGATCCGCCAGCCAGCCAGGATCCGCCAGAGCCAGCCAGCCAGGATCCGCCATTCAGTCCGGTGCTGCCCTTCAGTCCGGAGCTGCCGTACCTCAGTCCGGAGCTGCCCCTTATCCTGGTGCTGCCCCTTATCCTGGTGCTGCCCCTTATCCTGGTGCTGCCCCTTATCCTGGTGCTGCCCCTTATCCTGGTGCTGCCCCTTATCCTGGTGCTGCCCCTTATCCTGGTGCTGCCCCTTATCCCGGTGCTGCCCCTTAGTCCGGTGCTGCCCTTCAGTCCGGAGCTGCCGTACCTCAGGCCGGTGCTGCCCCTTAGTCCGGTGCTGCCCCTTAGTCCGGTGCTGCCTCTTAGTCCGGTGCTGCCTCTTAGTCCGGTGCTGCCCCTTATTCCAGTGGGGTTAAGAAAGCGGGTAGTGACTATGGTGGGGTGGGGACCACGACCAGTGCCGGAGCCGCCGCCGTGGACGGACGCCCACCCAGACCCTCCCCTAGACTATGTGCTGGTGCGCCCGGAGTTCGCACCTTAAGGGGGGGGTTATGTCACGCCCTGGCCTTAGTATTCTTTGTTTTCTTAATTATTTTAGTTAGGTCAGGGTGTGACATGGGGAATGTATGTGTTTTTTGTAGTGTCTAGGGTGGTTGTAAGGTTTAGGGGGTTTATTAGAGTAGTTGGGTTTATGTTTAGTATAGTAGTCTAGCTGTGTCTATGTTGAGTGTAGGTATCTAGGAAAGTCTATGGTTGCCTGAATTGGGTCTCAATTAGAGACAGCTGGTTATTGTTGTCTCTGATTGGGAGCCATATTTAAGGCAACCATAGGCTTTAGCTGTTTGTGGGGAATTGTCTATGTTGAACGTAAGTAGTTTGTGTGTGCACTTGCGTTTGTAGCTTCACGGTCGTTTGTTGTTTTTTGTAAAGTTTGTAAAGTGTTTCGTTTCATGTTCATCTTCGTCGTTATAATAAAAGAAGATGGCTTATTTTCCACATGCTGCGTTTTGGTCCGTCTCTCCTCCACACGATCGTGACAGATGGCCCCTTTCGCAATGTTGAGCATATTGTCACTGTCTGATGAAAACCTCTTATTTTCAAAACACAAACTTTTCAGGAAATTGAAAAAAATGACCATAATTAGTAAATGATGACCATTAACGAACATACAATTATGAAACTTTAGAAGCTATTTTGTATACAATATATTGGTCCTAGAGTCATGAAATGTTCAGAGGGCATTGAGGAGAGTTACTGCTTTCAATAAATATAAAAAAGAAGAACATTGGCAAACATTTTGTTACAAGGTTTCATCACTGTTGCTGCCTGTTATAGATCCCCCCCCCCCCCAGCTCCCAGCTGTGCCCTGGACTCCATATGGGAATTGATTGCCCCCCATCTATCTTTAGAGTTTGTTCTGTTAGGTGACCTAAACTGGGATATGCTTAACACCCCGGCAGTCCCACAATCTAAGCTAGATGCCCTCAATCTCACACAAATTATCAAGGAACCCACCAGGTACAACCCTAAATCTGTAAACATTGGCACCCTCATAGATATTACCCTGACCAACTTGCCCTCCAAATACACCTCTGCTGTTTTCAATCAGGATCTCAGCGATCACTGCCTCATTGCCTGCATCGTCTATGGGTCCCCGGTCAAACGACCACCCCTCATCACTGTCAAACGCTCCCTAAAACACTTCTGCGAGCACGCCTTTCTAATCGACCTGGCCCGGGTATCCTGGAAGGATATTGACCTCATTCCGTCAGTCGAGGATGCCTGGTCGTTCTTTAAAAGTAATTTCCTCACCATATTAAATAAGCACGCCCCTTTCGAAAAAAATTGAACTAAGAACAGATATAGCCTTTGCTTCACTCCAGAGCTGACTGCCCTCGACCAGCACAAAAGCATCCTGTGGCGGACAGCACCAGCGTTGAATAGTCCCCGCGATATGCAACTTTTCAGGGAAGTCAGGAACCAATATACACGCAGTCAGTCAGGAAAGCAAAGGCTAGCTTTTTCAAACAGAAATTTGCATCCTGTATCCCTAACTCCAAAAAGTTTTGGGACACTGTAAAGTCCATGGAGAATAAGAGCACCTCCTCCCAGCTGCCCACTGCACTGAGGCTAGGTAACCCTGTCACCACCGATAAATCCGCTATAATCGAGAATTTCAATAAACCTTTCTCCTCGGCTGGCCATGCTTTCCTTCTGGTTACCCCAACCCCGGCCAACAAATCTGCACCCCCCGCAGCTACTTGCCCAAGCCTCCCCCATTTCTCCTTCACCCAAATCCAGATAGCAGACGTTCTGAAAGTGCTGCAAAACCTGGACCCGTACAAATCAGCTGGGCTAGACAATCTGGACCCTCTCTTTCAAAAATTATCCGCCGCCATTGTTGCAACCCCTATTTCCAGTCTGTTCAACCTCTCTTTCGTATCGTCTGAGATCCCTAAAGATTGGAAAGCTGCTGTGGTCATCCCCCTCTTCAAAGGGGGTGACACTCTAGACCCAAACTGTTACAGACCTATATCCATCCTGCCCTGCCTTTCTAAAGTCTTCGAAAGCCAAGTTAACAAACCTCCAAATGAGCTTCAATGCCATATAACTCTCCTTCCGTGGCCTCTAACTGCTCCTAAGCGCTAGTAAAACTAAATGCATGCTTTTCAACCGTTCGCTGCCCGCATCCGCCCGCTCGACTAGCATCAATACTCTGGACGGTTCTGACTTAGAATATGTGGACAACTACAAATACCTAGGTGTCTGGCTAGACTGTACTCTCCTTCCAGACTCATATTAAACATCTCCAATCAAAAATGAAATCTATAATCGGCTTCCTATTTCGCAACAAAGCCTCCTTCACTCAAGCCACCAAACATACCCTTGTAAAACTGACCATCCTACCAATCCTCGACTTTGGCGATGTCATTTACAAAATAGCCTCCAACACTCTACTCAGCAAACTGGACGCAGTCTATCACAGTGCCATCCATGTTGTCACCAAAGCCCCATATACCACCCACCATTGCGACCTGTATGCTCTCGTCGGCTTGCCCTCACTACATACAGTGGGGCAAAAAAGTATTTAGTCAGCCACCAATTGTGCAAGTTCTCCTACTTAAAAAGATGAGAGAGGCCTGTAATTTTCATCATAGGTACACTTCAACTATGACAGACAAAATGAGAAAAAAAAATCCTGAAAATCACATTGTAGAATTTTTAATGAATTTCTTTGCAAATTATGGTGGAAAATAAGTATTTGGTCAATAACAAAAGTTTATCTCAATACTTTGTTATATACCCTTTGTTGGCAATGACAGAGGTCAAACGTTTTCTGTAAGTCTTCACAAGGTTTTCACACACTGTTGCTGGTATTTTGGCCCATTCCTCCATGCAGATCTCCTCTAGAGCAGTGATGTTTTGGGGCTGTTGCTGGGCAACACGGACTTTCAACTCCCTCCAAAGATTCTCTATGGGGTTGAGATCTGGAGACTGGCTAGGCCACTCCAGGACCTTGAAATGCTTCTTACGAAGCCACTCCTTCGTTGCCCGGGCGGTGTGTTTGGGATCATTGTCATGCTGAAACACCCAGCCACGTTTCATCTTCAATGCCCTTGCTGATGGAAGGAGGTTTTCACTCAAAATCTCACGATACATGGCCCCATTCATTCTGTCCTTTACACGGATCAGTCGTCCTGGTCCCTTTGCAGAAAAAGAGCCCCAAAGCATGATGTTTCCACCCCCATGCTTCACAGTAGGTATGGTGTTCTTTGGATGCAACTCAGCATTCTTTGTCCTCCAAACACGACGAGTTGAGTTTTTACCAAAAAGTTCTATTTTGGTTTCATCTGACCATATGACATTCTCCCAATCTTCTTCTGGATCATCCAAATGCTCTCTAGCAAACTTCAGACGGGCCTGGACATGTACTGGCTTAAGCAGGGGGACACGTCTGGCACTGCAGGATTTGAGTCCCTGGCGGCGTAGTGTGTTACTGATGGTAGGCTTTGTTACTTTGGTCCCAGCTCTCTGCAGGTCATTCACTAGGTCCCCCCGTGTGGTTCTGGGATTTTTGCTCACCGTTCTTGTGATCATTTTGACCCCACGGGGTGAGATCTTGCGTGGAGCCCCAGATCGAGGGAGATTATCAGTGGTCTTGTATGTCTTCCATTTCCTAATAATTGCTCCCACAGTTGATTTCTTCAAACCAAGCTGCTTACCTATTGCAGATTCAGTCTTCCCAGCCTGGTGCAGGTCTACAATTTTGTTTCTGGTGTCCTTTGACAGCTCTTTGGTCTTGGCCATAGTGGAGTGTGGAGTGTGACTGTTTGAGGTTGTGGACAGGTGTCTTTTATACTGATAACAAGTTCAAACAGGTGCCATTAATACAGGTAACGAGTGGAGGACAGAGGAGCCTCTTAAAGAAGAAGTTACAGGTCTGTGAGAGCCAGAAATCTTGCTTGTTTGTAGGTGACCAAATACTTATTTTCCACCATCATTTGCAAATAAATTCATAAAAAATCCTACAATGTGATTTTCAGGATTTTTTTTTCTCATTTCGTCTGTCATAGTTGAAGTGTACCTATGATGAAAATTACAGGCCTCTCTCATCTTTTTAAGTGGGAGAACTTGCACAATTGGTGGCTGACTAAATACTTTTTTGCCCCACTGTATTCGTCGCCAGACCCACTGGCTCCAGGTCATCTATAAGTCTTTGCTCGGTAAAGCTCCGCCTTATCTTAGCTCACTGGTCACGATAACAACACTCACCCGTAGCACACGCTCCAGCAGGTACAGTTGAAGTCGGAAGTTTACATACGCTTAGTTTGGAGTCATTAAAACTCGTTTTTCAAACACTCCACACATTTCTTGTTAACAAACTATAGTTTTGGCAAGTCGGTTAGGACATCTACTTTGTGCATGACACAAGTAATTTTTCCAACAATTGTTTACAGACAGATTATTTCACTTGAAATTCACTGTATCACAATTCCAGTGGATCAGAAGTTCACATATACTAAGTTGACTGTGCTTTTAAACAGCTTGGAAAATTTCAGAAAATGATGTCATGGCTTTAGAAGCTTCTGATAGGCTAATTGACATCATTTGAGTCAATTGGAGGTGTACCTGTAGATGTATTTCAAGGGCTACCTTCAAACTCAGTGCCTCTTTGCTTGACATCATTGGGAAATCAAAAGAAATCAGCCAAGACCTCAGAAAAAAATTGTAGACCTCCACAAGTCTTGTTCATCCTTGGGAGCAATTTCCAAACGCCTGAAGGTACCACATTCATCTGTACAAACAATAGTACGCAAGTATAAACACCATGGGACCACGCAGCCGTCATACCGCTCAGGAAGAAGACGCCTTCTGTCTCCTAGAGATTAACGTACTTTGGTGCGAAAAGTGCAAATCAATCCCAGAACAACAGCAAAGGACCTTGTGAAGATGTTGGAGGAAACAGGTACAAATATCTATATCCAACTGTAAAAATGAGTACTATATCGATATAACCTGAAAGGCCGCTCAGCAAGGAAGAAGCCACTGCTCCAAAACCACCATAAAAAAGCCAGACTACGGTTTGCAACACATGGGGACAAAGATCGTACTTTTTGGAGAAATGTCCTCTGGTCTGATGAAACAAAAATAGAACTGTTTGGCCACAATGACCATTGTTATGTTTGGAGGAAAGGGGGGACTTGCAAGCCGAATAACACCATCCCAACCGTGAAGCACGGGGGTAGCAGCATCATGTTGTGGGGTTGCTTTGCTGCAGGAGGGTCTGGTGCACTTCACAAAATAGATGGCATGAAGATCATACATTTTGGAGAAATATCCTCTGGTCTGATGAAACAAAAATAGAAATGTTTGGCAATAATGACCATTGTTATGTTTGGAGGAAAAGGGAGATGCTTGCAAGCTGAAGAACACCATCCCTACCGTGAAGCACGGGTGTAGCAGCATCATGTTGTGGGGTTGCTTTGCTGCAGGAGGGACTGGTGCACTTCACAAAATAGATGGCCTCATGAGGGAGGAAAATTATGTTGATATACTGAAGCTACATCTCAAGACATCAGTCAGGAAGTTAAATCTTGGTCTCAAATGGGTCTTCCAAATGGACAATGACCCCAAGCATACTTCCAAAGTAATGGTAAAATGGCTTAAGGACAACAAAGTCAAGGTATTGGAGTGGCCATCACAAAGCCCTGACCTCAACCCTATAGAAAATTTGTGGGCAGAACTGAAAAGGTGTGTGCGAGCAAGGAGGCCTACAAACCTGATTCAGTTACACCAGCTCTGTCAAGAGGAATGGGCCAAAATTCACAATTCATTATTGTGGGAAGGTTGTGGAAGGCTACCCAAAACGTTTGACCCAAGTTAACCAATTTCAAGGCAATGCTACCAAATACTAATTGCGTGTATGTAAACTTCTGACCCACTGGGAATGTGATGAAAGAAATGAAAGCTGAAATAAATCATTCTCTCTACTATTATTCTGACATTTCACATTCTTAAAATAAAGTGGTGATCCTAACTGACCTAAGACAGGGATTAGATGTCAGGAATTGTAAAAAACTGAGTTTAAATGTATTTGGCTAAGGTGTATCTAAACTTTGACTTCAACTGTATATCTCACTGGTCATCCCCAAAGCCAACACCTCCTTTGGCCGCCTTTCCTTCCAATTCTCTGCTGCCAATGACTGGAACGAATTGCAACAATCGCTGAAGCTGGAAACTTAGTAAAAAACTGAGTTTAAATGTATTTGGCTAAGGTGTATCTAAACTTTTGACTTCAACTGTATATCTCACTGGTCATCCCCAAAGCCAACACCTCCTTTGGCCGCCTTTCCTTCCAATTCTCTGCTGCCAATGACTGGAACGAATTGCAACAATCGCTGAAGCTGGAAACTTATATTTCTCTCACTAACTTTAAACTTCAGCTATCTGAGCAGCTAACCGATTGCTGCAGCTGTACATAGCCCATCTGTAAATAGCACATTCAATCTACCTTCCTCATCCCCATATTTTTTAAATGTACTTTTCTGCTCTTTCGCACATCAAAATTTCTACTTGCCCATCATCATCTGCACATCTATCACTCCAGTGTTAATTTGCTAAATTGTAATAAATTCACTACTATGGCCTATTTATTGCCTTACCTCCTCACACCATTTCCACACACTGTATATAGACTTTCTTTTTTCTATTGTGTTATTGACTGTACGCTTGTTTATTCAATATTTAACTCTGTGTTGTTTGTGTCGCACTGCTTTGCTTTATCTTGGCCAGGTCGCAGTTGTAAATGAGAACTTGTTCTCAACTGGCCTACCTGGTTAAATAAAGGTGAAATAAAATAAATAAAATAAATATCAGACAGCGACAATATGAGACTTTGATTATCTTATTGTAAAGCCGTGAGTGTCAAGAGAAGAGAAGCATCATACTGTTCAGAGGCCAGGTACTGTAGAGCTCAGAGCAGACCAAGCCATTTGTCACAGTATGCTAATGTGTTTACCGTGGAAGACACCGCTTCCCCTTTTAGCTCCCCTGGGGAATAGCAACCTAGCCTTGGTCTGGCCCTGCAGTCTGACTCTCTTACTCCCACTTGGTCTCCAAGCTGCCTCTCTTATTCCTACATGGTCCCTCTCAGGGGCAGATTGGCCATCTGACAATTCTGTCAAATGGCAGATGGGCTGGACATTGTTTTGTTGGGTGGGCTGACACACACAAAACATGTTTTTATATAAAAATAAAACCATGAAAAAGGTGTCATGGCTGGTGTTAAGATGTTTTATGTATATTTTTTTCTCGCAATAACTCTGTTATACTAATCTATAATGAGCCTTTGGCTGATCAGTCGGCAATGGCCGGCCCCCATGCCAAGATAAGCTGGCCCGGTTTTCTGATAGACTGAGTTGAGGTCACGCAAACTCATTCAAAGGGATCGGGCGTCATTGTTTAAAAAAGAAACTACGACCTGGCCAAGAATAAAGCAAAGCAGTTCGACACATACAACAACACAGAGTTACACATGGAATAAACAATACATACCATTACGCTCGTTGATAGAAGGAGACCAAGAAACCGAAAAACAACAAAATACAAAAACGAACGTAAAGCTATATGCAGTGCAGAAAGCAACTACACACAAACAAGATCCCACAACTGGAGGTGGGAAAAAGGGCTGCCTAAGTATGATCCCCAATCAGAGACAACGATAGACAGCTACCTCTCATTGGGAACCATACCCGGCCAACAAAGAAAAGACAACCTAGAATGCCCACCCAAATCACACCCTGACCAAACCAAATAGAGGAATAAAATGCTCTCTAAGGTCAGGGCGTGACACATACAGTCAATAATACAGTTGAAGCAAGTCTATATACAGTGTGTGCAAATGAGGTAAGAAAAGGGAGGTAAGGCAATAAATAGGCCATGGTGGCGTAAATAAGAATTTGTTCTTAACTGACTTGCCTAGTTAAATAAATAAATGTAAATAAATAAAAGTAAAATGCAGCATTAGCAAAGAGACCAGATCCGACTCTGTCATCAGTTAGACAGCCAAGATCAAGGATAGTAAAAAACAGAAAGTGTGCCTGTAAGGGTAGAAAGAGCATATTCTACATTGTCACCTCACTCAAAACGTCCTATTACTTTGGGAGGCTAAAACCATGATTTGGTTAAACAGTAAAGTGCATTATCCTCACGATTTGTGTAATGAAAGTGTCTGCCCTGCCCCTGTGCCTGTGTCCTTTCTGGGGCCTGTTGCTGTGATGAGCAAGCCACTTTGCTGTCCCCATGTGTGCTCGAGAGAAAAATGCATTCTGATCATATAACATTTCAAAACATTTCAAATGCGGGAAAACACATCTCTTTGTTATGCGTCAGCACTACTGCCTGTATCGGGTTGTATGTGTGGGAATGCAGTGTGTGTGTGTATGGCTAGTGGGGGAGTGACGCCCGCAGTGATGTGGGCTGGTGTGGATAAAATGCCATGGCCAAATTCTTGTCCCAGTCGTCCCCTGATGTAAGTTGAAAACATTGTTAAAAGCCCTGTTTGTGTGTGTGTGTAACCAGTTGTACAGGCTTTTGTAGTTAAGTTTCCTAAATGATCATTCCTGATTGAATGAACATATGAGACACGCTGAGAAAACACATCATTAAGTTAGCTGAAACTTTTGCCTAAGTTTTCTCAAGTTGGAGTGAAGTTTGGGGCAACTAAAAATGTTAAGTTCAGGTAACACTTTGACCGAAAGATGAGTAAACTAAAAAAGACTGTGGAATCAGTTATATAAAGGTCTTTGTCTCTCCTTTTCTCCATCTTTCGCTCTCCATCTCTCTCTTTATCTTCATCTCTCTCTCGTGTTCTTTCTCTCTCTCTGTCTCTCTATCTTTCTCTTTCTCTCGCTCTCTGTTAAGCGTGATATACCAAACCTTATGCAGATTGTAAACAACCTCAGGGCCTCCCTCCCACTTGAGCCTAACGTTCTTCTCCTGCCAATCACTTATAATTGGATAAGCAACAGAAAAACATGGACAATTTATTAATAGTTTCAAATAAAAATAAGACCCTATGGGATATGAAAGTAAGCAGTCACACACACACACACACACACACACACACACACACACACACACACACACACACACACACACACACACACACACACACACACACACACACACACACACACACACACACACACACACACACACACACACACACACAACGAGACAATATGTGTGTGGTTGCTATTAGATAGTCAACAGAAAATGTGCTCTTTCTAACTTCCTTTACCAGAATGGTGTTTTCTGTTTTGGGATCCCTCACCCCTTCATACCTCCCTAACAGAGGCCACCGACTGTAATGCACCCATCTGTCACTGGTAACTTTCCCATACGCAGCAGCAGTGTCAGACTCCCTCAGACACCGCTCAGCCAGCCATATGTATTAAGCAACATCCTACCCTCCCATAGACTTCAATACTCTTCCACCTCTATTTTAAGTCAAGGCATTTCCATGGCAACTCAGAGGTGAGGTGTGGGCATCACGGGTATGTTGCTGGTGTTTTTTTAAGCTCTAGCCACAAAGTCTGGATTTTGAAACAAGAAAATATGAAAGGAATCAGAAACAACAACCAATCCTTCAATCATCCTTGTCAAACTGAAAAACCTGCTCTCTGAAAACATTAAACTGATTGAAACAACGATGGATAAATGACAGTTGTGGAGTGTGTGTCAAAAGGTCAAGTAAGGGGTACTTATATTTGTCCTGTTTCACACATGTACAAGTGTGTAACCTGTACAAGTGTGAAATAGTAATGTTTTTTTGCAGACACCCTCGTCCGAGTTAGGGTTGGCCGGGGTTCTTAACTGACTTGCCTGGTTAAATAAAGGTTAAATAAAAAATAAAAAATGTGGACAGAACCAGGGCTCAGCGATTATGGACAGTAACCCTGGACTCAAGGACAGATTGACAGAGATTTCACCTAGTCAGCTTGAACTAGCAACCTTTTGGTTGCTGGCCCAACGCTCTAACTGCTAGGCTATCTGCCACCTGTGTGTGTGTGTCTGTGTGTGTCTGTGTGTGTGTGTGTGTGTGTGTTTAATTATACTTGTGGGGACCAGAAGTCCTGCTGGCCTAGAAGGAATCCCTAGCCGCGTCCTCAAAGCATGTGCAGACTAGCTGGCTGGAGTGTTTATGGACTTATTGTGGCAGACCAGGTGGTTTGATCTTGACGTTTACACAGATCAGACACGTACAGCTTCAATGGTGTTTATTTAAAACAATAAAGGAAAAGAAAAGAAACAGGTCTCTCTTCCAGGTTACCGCCTCCTGGGCTCAAAGGAATGCTTTCTCCTCTAGGGTAGAACACCGAGCCCCTTGGTTCTAGTAGACTGTGAGGACGTCTATCTGGTAACAACCTCTCACTATCTCCAACCCTCCTGTGTGCTGCCCTCCTGGCAGCTTTATGGGCCCCGTATGGTTGGTGAGCAATCAGCCCCTTGATTACTCACCTTCCTCAAAAAGCCCCAATTATTCCTGGCCGGACCTGTCGAAACCTGGCACGTCCAGCAGAGGGAGCCACCACCGCGTGATGTAGACTCCGTCTGTCACCAGGCCTCATTGAGTCTCCACCTGGTGGCTTGTCTTCCCCCCCTCCCCTTAGCCTTGCGCCGGAGGGGGCGGTCGTCAGTGCGATGTGCGTCTCCCTTCTCGTTGAAGGGACAAAACCACCTGGTGACTCGATCGTTCGTGTCCTTTCCGCTGGGAAAGGGGAGCATGGTCTGTGACCAGGGTGAAGTGGGTGCACAACAGGTAATAGTTAAGACTGTTGAGCGCCTACTTCACCGCTAGACACTCTTTCTCGACAATCGAGTACATCTTTTCTCGGGGTATAAAGTTCCGGCTCATGTACATGATGGGGTGTTCCTCCCTATCGTGTACCTGGGACAGGATGACCCCTAGTCCCTTCAATATTTTTGGGAGGCGGGCTCTGGTCAGATCGGCGGGAGGCTATAGCCGCCAAGTTGGGGATAAACCGGTTATAGTATCCCACCTGCCCCAGGAAGGACTTGACCTGTGTATTGGTGCAGGGAATGGGCCAGTCACAAACTACCTGGTACTTCCTCTCTTTGAGCTTGACGTTCCCCCGTCCGATCAAATACCCAAGGCACTCATCTCTTTGAACCCCAGCTTGCATTTCTTGGGATTCGCTGTCAACCCGGCTTGCCTGAGCACGTCCAGTACCGCCTAGAGGCACGTCAAGGATGATGATGTCATCCAAATAGACCGCTGCGTACTGTTGGTGGGGTCGGAGGACTTGGTCCATCAGACGCTGTTACGTGGATGCTACTCCATGGAGACCGAACGGGAGGACCCGGTATTGGTATAAGCCGTCCGGTGTCGAGAATCTTCTCCCAGGAGGAGGCTGCCAAGGGTACCTGCCAATATTCCTTGGTCAGGTCCAGGATGCTGATGTACCGGGCCTTCCCCAACCGCTTGATGAGCTCATCCACCCTCGGCATGGAGTAGGCGTCAAACAAACTGATGTCGTTCACCCCCCGAAATTCATTGCAGAACGCAGACTATCGTCCGGTTTAGGCACCAACGCAATGGGGCTGCACCATGCGCTGTGGGACTCCTCATTGACTCCCATCCTCAGCATAGCCTCCACCTCCTGCTTCACAGCCTTCCTTCGGGCCTCGGGGATCAATGAGCTCCCAGAGCACTTGTTTCTGGGCCTGTCTTAGGTCCTCATTGCGCGGGACCACCACTGGTCCTGTCGACGTCCCAGGTTTTGACCACACCACAGCAAAGGCTGTACTCACGTGCCACCTCTTCAATAGGTTCACGTGATAAATCTGTTGAGGTTTCCATCTCCCCAACTGCCATACATGGTAATTTATGGGTCCCAGCTTCTCTGTCACCTCGTATGGCACGTGACATGTTACCAGGAACTTACTTTCTGTGGTAGGGGGTTAAAACTAGCACCTTTTTACCCACATGGAACTCTCTGGGCTGGGTTCCCCGATTGTAGACCTTGGCTTGGGAATACTGGGCCTTCTCCATATGTTCCCTTACCACTGACCATATGGCTTTCATCCGCTCCCTCATCGTCTCTACGTGTTCCACCACGCTGCGTAATGGGGTCGGCTGGGCTTCCCACACCTCCTTGATGAGGACCAGTAGGCTGCGTGGTCTCCTCCCGTAGAGCAGTTCAAAAGGAGAGGCCTGGGGCACTTCTCGGATTGAGAACATTAGGGGTGGTAGTAACTGGTCCCAGTTCTTCCCGTCCCGCTCGATGACCTTCCGCAGCATTTGTTTGAGCAACTTATTGAACCATTCGACGTGCCAATCTGTCTGCGGATGAAAGACAGAGGTCCAGATCTGCTTTATCTGTAGGAGAGCACACAAATGTTTCATTAGTCTGGACATGAACTTGATACCTCGGTCGGACAGGATCTCATTTGGGATGGCCACCTGGTTGAAGAGGTGGAATAGCCCCCGGGTGATTCCATTGGAGATGGCCGCCCGTAGGGGAATGGCCTCGGGATATTGGGATAATCTACTATTACCAGGATGTACCAGTGTCCTCTGGACATTTTTACCAGGGGGCCCACTATGTCCACGGTGATGGCACTCCAATGATCGGTAGGGGAACCAGCGGGTTACGGAAGGGTGCTTTTGGGGTGGTGATTTGACACTCTGGTGAGCAGCGGAAATAGTCTTCCATGGCGATCCATTCCTGGGTCTTCTCGATTCCCACATGCGCCCCCAACAAATGGGTGTGGGCCAGCTAAAGAATGGTTTCAACGTATCAGCGGGGCAGCAACAGCACCTCTCGAAGTTCCATCCGGTTCGTGCGACACCTGATACAACAGGTCATTTTTTATTTGGAAATGGGGGTATCACCAGTCCCTCACCCCTAGAAGAAGCTGGCCATCCACCGCTATCACTTGGGCCTCGGTGGCTTTCAAGTTTGAATCCTCCCACTGGGCGGTCCTGAACAGATGTCTCGGCGGGCTCCTCCTCCCATTGTTCACCAGCTGAGGTTGGTTCCGGCGCTCCCTCGAACCCCGACTCTGGGTCCGTAGACATGGGATTGGCAACCGCTTGTGGCTGCGCACAGGCTGCGCACACTCCCGGAATCCAACAGAGCGTGGGTGTTGTGACAGTCGACTTTCATGGGTTCTGGTGGTTCGCTGTAGGCCCAACAGGAGGTGACATAGCTTGCATCTCCAGGGCCTGTCATGCCAAATAATGCCCCCCGACCAAATAGTGTCCACCTCTCCATCACAATGGGATTCGATAAACTATTAGCGTCCGTTGTTATATCAATGGTGTGATGACCTAATGATTAGAATTTTGGAAATCATTACAGCCTAAATGACAATATTTTCATAATCTCTATGCAAACAAGGCTTGTTTAGCTAATAAAATGAAAACATTATTTCAAGCTACTTTTGGGTACCTTGTTAACATTACAACATGAAATCAATGTCTTAAACGTTGCTACGTTTCGGAAATGTCAAAGTAAACGTGTAATCTGCTTGAACACCTAGTGAAACGGCTGTGAAAACTGGCAATATTTAAGATTTTAGTACAGAAATTTAGTTTTTAGTACAGTTGTGTCATGAATTTATTTTAACAGATGTTTTTTTGTACACTCACATGGCAATCAGACTAAAATACTGAATTCTGGTGTGTGGAATATAGAGGAGATGGTTGCTGTGTGGGTGGGAGGTTCTGCCTGTCAGTTGTTCTCAACAGGCAGCCAGTGTCAGAAGGGGGACTGCAAAGACTGCAAAGTCCAGGCACTACTGCTCTCTTTGTTCTGAGTGTTTGCAGTGCTAGCGTTTTTAGCAAATATTGACAACAACAGTAACTGTAGATGATGGAATGAAAAGTTGGAGGGTGTTGGTAATGGAGGACATCAGCTGGATCCACGTCTGGGTGTTGGGCAGAACTCCTAGCTCCTGGAGAACAGGAGGCCGTCACTGCAGGCTGTCATTGTAAATAAGAATTTGTTCTTAACTGACTTGCCTAGTTAACTTCTTTTGGCTGCAGGGGCAGTATTGAGTAGCTTGGATGAAAGGTGCACAGAGGTGCCCAGAGTAAACTGCCTGCTCCTCAGTCCCAGTTGCTAATATATGCATATTATTATTCGTATTGGATAGAAAACACTCTGAAGTTTCTAAAACTGTTTGAATTATGTCTGTGAGTATAACAGAACTCATATGGCAGGTAAAAACCTGAGAAGTTCCACTTCCTGTTTGAATGTTTTCTGAGGTGGCAGATTTTGAACCAAGCTCTCAATGAAATTGCAGCGAGATATGGATGAGTTTTCACTTCCTACGGGTTCCACTAGATGTCAACAGTCAATAGAACTTTGTCTGATGACTCTAATGTGAAGGGGGGCCAAAGGAGACAGGAATGAGTAATCACTGCCACGAGCTGAGCATGCTTTCACCATGCGCTTTCACATGAGGAGGACCTCCGTTCCACCGCTCTTCTGAAGTCAATCTAATTCTCCGGTTGGAACGTTATTCAAGATGTATGTTAACAACATTTTAAAGATTGATTCAGTACATTGTTTGACATGTTTCTACTGACTGTTACGGAACTTTTGGACATTTTGTCACGTTATAGTGGACGCGCTTTGTGACTTTGAAATTGTTTACCAAAGGCGCTAACCAAAGTAGCTAATTGGACATAAATAACGGACATTATCGAACAAATCAAGCATTTATTGTGGACCTGGGATTCCTAGGACTGCATTCTGATGAAGTTCATCAAAGGTAAGGAAACATTTATCATGTATTTTCTGGTTTCTGTTGACCCCAACATGGCGGCTAATTTGGCTATTGTTCTGAGCTCCGTCTCAGATTATTGCATGATTTGCTTTTTCCGTAAAGTTTTTTTGAAATCTGACACAGCGGTTGCATTAAGGAGAGGAATATCTATAATTCCATGTGTATAACTTGTATTATCATCTACATTTATGATGAGTATTTCTGTTGAAATTATGTGGCTATGCAAAATCACTTGATGTTTTTGGAACTAGTGAATGTAACGCGCCAATGTAAACTCAGATTTTTTGTTATAAATATGAACTTTATCAAACAAAACATGCATGTACTGTGTAACATGAAGTCCTATGAGTGTCATCTGATGAAGATAATCAAAGGTTAGTGATTAATTTTATCTCTAATTCTGCTTTTTCTGACTGCTATCTTTCGCTGGAAAAATGGCTGTGCTTATTGTGGTTTGGTGGTGACCTAACATAATCGGTTGTAGTGCCCTCGCTGAAAAGCATATTTGAAATCGGACACTTTGGTGGGATTAACAACAAGATTACCTTTAAAATGATATAAAACACATGTATGTTTGAGGAATTTTAGTTATGAGATTTCTGTTTGAATTTGGCGCCCTGCATGTTCACTGGCTGTTGTCATATCGATCCCGTTAGCGGGATGATGGATTAGTGCAGTGTTATAAATGGGTGTTATGTACTTTTCAACACTTTTGGAAGGTATAGCCTACCTCAAGCTGGTCCCCCTCCGACTCAGTGCACAGAGAATAAGACTGATTCGAACTAACAGGTTCTGGTGGATGGGATACCTTCTGGGGGGCTCGGACAGTCTAAGTTCCTTTGGAGAAGTAAATTGAAGAGGTACGTTTTTATAACTACAATTTCTTGCTTTCTCAAATGCTAACCAAAGCTTAAAACTTCTCTAGGGTAGGGGGCAGCATTTGGAATTTTGGATGAAAAGCATACCCAAATTAAACTGCCTTCTACTGCCTTCTACTTTTTGTCTGCCTGTTGTGACTGCGTTTGAGCCTGTGGATTACTGAAGAAAACGCGCAAACAAAACGGAGGTTTTTGGATATAAAGAGATTTATCGAACAAAAGGAACATTTATTGAATAAATGAATGTCTTCTGAGTGCAACCATATGAAGATCATCAAAGGTAAGTGATTAATTTTATCTCTATTTCTGACTTGTGTAACTCTTCTACTTGGCTGGTTACTGTTTGTAATGATTTGTCTGCTGGGCGATGTTCTCAAATAATCCTAAGGTATGCTTTCGCCGTAAAGCATTTTTGAAATCTGACACCGTGGTTGGATTCACAAGAAGTTCATCTTTAAACCTATGTAAAATAGAATTTTTATAATGAGTATTTCTGTATTTGAATTTGGCGCTCTGCAATCTCACTGGATGTTGGCCAGGTGGGACGCTAACATACATTGTCTATTGGGCTTCACTAAAGTGTAAGGCACCCGTGCTTTCAGTCGTCCAACTGCTCCAACTGTAGAAGATTGTTGGCTTCCACCAAGGTAACCCTAGGAAGACAAAGAGAAAGATGTCAGTGATAAGGAAAATAAAACTGCAGGTTATTTTGTGCGCAAATGCAAATAGTTATTATCTGATTATCTGTTTTTAGATTAACTTTAAGAGATGGTGACCACAGCTAAGAGCGAAAGAGCAGCGAGGTTTCCCAGGTCTCACCTTCCTTTTGATCTTCTTCCATACCGAGTAATTCACTTAGCACTTGGTCCCCTTTTTGATTCTGCTCCGGTAGTTATCCTTGTGTTTCTCCTGTACCTTGTCCATGTTCAGTCTCACCTTGAATGATAACAGGAATGAATGCAATTGATCTGCCCGCATCCTCCTTCCTTCGTGACCACTACCATATGGTCAGAATTTTGCAAGTTCCAGCAACAATGCTAGCAACAGAAGCTAAAACTCATTGAATCCCATTGTGACGCAGAGGGGGACACTATTTTGCCGGATGACACTATTTGGCATTACAGGCCCACTGATGGCATTGACTCCTCTCGACCCGGGCAATTCCATGCGAGGTGTCCCCGGGCGCCACACTCAAAACACCTCCTTTGGCCTTCATCCAACTGGGGTCGTCGGCACCTAACTCTCCACACGTCTGCAGTCCTTTAGCTCGGCTGACTGTCGGATTGGGGAGTACGGTGGTGGGATCGTCCTTCCGTCCCCTCCGACGGGTCCCGGACTCGGCCTGCGTCCCCTTCAGCAGGGCCTCTGTGTTCTGGTGCGTCTCCACAGCTCCCAAGAGGTCCTCCAAGGTCTGGGGTGCAAGTAGACTCACCGCCCTCTTCATGTCGTGAGGTAGTGCCCGTGAGAAGCGATCCATGACCACTTTGTTAAGAACAGGGAGGGTGGCTACGTCGGTTAAGAGCCATGCCTGGTCTCGGGGGGAAGCTTCGGCCACAAACCTCCAGTCGTAGACCAGTTGGGCCTGACAGGCCAGGCTGTACCCATAATGGCTGAGTACCTCCCTCTTGAGACCGTTGTTGTTAACCGTCTGTTCAGTTTTGAGTTCATATTATGCCTTTTAGACGTCTCCGGACAGGAACGGGGCCAGCAGACTCGCCCACTTCACCTTGTGCTGTCTGTTCGAACATGCAGAGGTACTGTATGTCTCAATGCCCTCATTCTCCACCACTTGTGGCAACCAGGGGGTTTGATCTAGATGTTTACACAGATCAGACATGGACAGTTTCAAGGGTGTTTATTTAAAACAATAATTTGTAGTACACAGCGTTGTATGAGATCTTCAGTTTCTTGGCAATTTCTCGCATGGACTAGCCTTCATTTGTCCGAACAATAAAAGACTGACGAGTCTCAGAAGAAAGTTCTTTGTTTCTAGCCATTTTGAGCCTGTAATCGAACCCACAAATGCAGATTCTCCAGAAGAAGGCCAGCAGGATAACAGTTTCAGGTGTCTAATGATTAATTAGCCTTTTAAAAAGATAAACTTGGATTAGCTAACACAACGTGGAATTGAAACACAGGAGTGATGGTTGCTGATAATGGGCCTCTATACGCCTATTCCATCAAAAAATCAACCGTTTCCAGCTACAATAGTAATTTACAACATTAACAATGTCTAGACTGTATTTCTGATCAATTTTATGTTATTTTAACGGACAAAAAATGTGCTTTTCTTTCAAAAACAAGGACATTTCTAAGTGACCCCAAACTTTTGAACTGTAGTGTACATATACTTGAAATCACTGGCCACTTGAATAATGGAACACTAGTCACTTTATTAATTTTTACATAATTTTTACATTTGCATTACTCATCTCATATGTATATACTGTATTCTATCCTATTCGACTATCTTAATCTATGCCACTCTGACATTGCTCATTCAAATATTTATATATTGTAATTCCATTCCTTTACTTTAGATTGTGTGTATTGTTCGATATTACTTGTTAGATATTACTGCACTGTTGGAGCTAGAATTGCTACACCCGCAATAACATCTGCTAAACACGTGTATGTGACAAATAAAATTTGATTTGATTTATTTACTCTCCTTCCAGTTCTCTGCTGCCAATGACTGGAACGAACTACAAAAATCTCTGAAACTGGAAACACTTATCTCCCTCACTAGCTTTAAGCACCAGCTGTCAGAGCAGCTCACAGATTACTGCACCTGTACATAGCCCATCTATAATTTAGCCCAAACAACTACCCCTTCCCCTACTGTATATATTTATTAATCTTTCTCCTTTGCACCCCATTATTTCTATTTCTACTTTGCACATTCTTCCACTGCAAATCTACCATTCCAGTGTTTTACTTGCTATATTGTATTTACCTCGCCACCATGGCCTTTTTTTGCCTTTACCTCCCTTATCTCACCTCATTTGCTCACATTGTATATAGACTTATTTTTCTACTGTATTATTGGCTGTATCTACTGACCTGGAGCCAGTGGGTTTGGCGACGAGTATGAAGCGAGGGCCAGCCAACGAGAGCGTACAGGTCGCAGTGGTGGGTAGTATATGGGGCTTTGGTAACAAAACGGATGGCACTGTGATAGACTGCATCCAATTTATTGAGTAGGGTATTGGAGGCTATTTTGTAAATGACATCGCCGAAGTCGAGGATCGGTAGGATGGTCAGTTTTACAAGGGTATGTTTGGTAGCATGAGTGAAGGATGCTTTGTTTGCGAAATAGGAAGCCAATTCTAGATTTAACTTTGGATTGGAGATGTTTGATGTGAGTCTGGAAGGAGAGTTTACAGTCTAACCAGACACCTAGGTATTTGTAGTTGTCCACATATTCTAAGTCAGAACCGTCCAGAGTAGTGATGTTGTACGGCAGGTGCAGGCAGCGATCAGTTGAAGAGCATGCATTTAGTTTTACTTGTATTTAAGAGCAATTGGAGGCCACAGAAGGAGAGTTGTATGGCATTGAAACTCGTCTGGAGGGTTGTTAACCTTTCTGCGCACAGATCCCGATTACGGGATCATTTCCCTAAACAACCGCTGAATTGCAGGGCGTCAAATTCAAAGATATTACTAAAAATATTTATAATCATGCAATCACAAGTGAAATATACCAAAACACAGCTTAGCTTGTTGTTAATCCACCTATCGTGTCAGATTTTGAAAATATGCTTTACAGAGAAAGAAATCCAAGCTTTTGTGAGTTTATCAATCAATGCTACAACAGCTAGCTCCAAATTAGCATGTTCACGAAAGTCAGAAAAGCAATACAATTAATCGCTTACCTTTGATAATCTTCGGATGTTTGCACTCACGACACTCCCAGTTACACAATAAATGTAATTTTTGTTCGTTGTTCGAACTGCAGAATCAGTTTTGTTATACTCACAGACAATATTTTGACAGTTTTGGAAACTTTGGAGTGTTTTCTATCCTAATCTGTAAATTATATGCATATTCTACGATCTGGACCTGAGAAATAGTCCGTTTACCTTGGGAACGTTATTTTAAAAATAAAAAAAGAATCTGACCCCTAGCGTCAAGAAGTTAGTACAATGTCCAAAGAAGGGCCAGAAGTATACAGAATGGTGTCGTCTGCGTAGAGGTGGATCAGAGACTCACCAGCAGCAAGAGCGACATCATTGATGTATACAGAGAAGAGAGTCGGTCCAAGAATTGAATTCCAGCTGTTGTGGAAAAGGTCAAGAGATTCCTCTGTGTCCACATCACTAAGGATCTAGCATAGTCCACATACATCAACACAGTCGTGAAGAGGTTATGACAACGCCTCTTCTCCTTCAGGAAACTTAAAAGATTTGGCATGGGCCCTCAGATCCTCAGAAATGTGTAAAGATGCACCATTGAGAGCATCTTGACTGGCTGCATCCCCGCTTGGTATGGCAACTGTTCGGCATCTGACCGCTAGATGCTACAGATGGTAGTGCGTATGGCCCAATACATCACTGGGGCTGAGCTCCCTGCCATCCAGGACCTCTATACCAGAGGCTGTCAGAGAACGGCCCTAAAAATTGTCAAGAACTCCAGCCACCCAAGTCATAGACTCTTCTCTCTGCTACCGCACAGCAAGCGGTACCGATGCACCTAGTCCGGAACCAACAGGACCCTGAACAGCTTCTACCCCCAAGCAATAAGACTGCTAAATTATTAGTTAAATAGCCAATAGCTACCCTGAATATCTGTATTGACCCTTTTTGCGCTAATCTCTTTTGACTCATCACATACACTGCTGTTACTGTTTATTATCTATCCCATTGTCACTTTATCCCTACCTATATGTACAGTGCCTTCAGAAAGTATTCACACCCTATGACCTTTCCACCTTTTTCCAATTTGTGGTGTTAAAGCCTGATTTTTAAATTCATATAATTAAAAAAAAAATGTCACTGCTCTACACACACATACCCCATAATGTCAAAGTGCAATTTTTTAATTTTTTTAAACAAATTAATTTAAAATGAAAAGCTGAAATGTATTGAGTCAATAAGTATTGAACCCCTTTGTTATGGCATGCCTAAATAAGTTCAGAAGTAAAAATGTGCTTAACAAGTCAAGTAATAAGTTTAGTTTAGAATGACTACCTATTATCTGTAATGTCCCTCAGTTGAGCAGTACATTCCAAACACAGATTCAACCACAAACCGGGAAGGTTTTTCAAGAAGGACACCTATTGGTAGATGGGTCAAAATAGAAAAAGAACACATTGAATATCCCTTTAAGCATGGTGAAGTTATTAATTACACTTTGGTGTATCAATACACCCAGTCACTACAAAAATACAGGTGTCCTTCCTAACTCAGTTCCCACAGAGGAAGGAGATCGCTCAGGGATTTCACTATGAGGCCAATGGTGACTTTAAACAGTTACAGAGTTAAATCGCTGTGAAAGGAGAAAACTGAGGATGGATCAACAACATTGTAGTTACTCCACAACACTGTTACTCCACAGCATGTGCAGAATAAAATTTTCCAAAACATCCATCCTTTTTGCAACAATGCACTAAATTAATACTACATAAAAATGTGGCAAAGCAATTACAAAGTGTTATTTTGGGGACAGATCCAATACAACACATTACTGAGTAACACTGTCCATATTTTCAAGCATAGTGGTGGTTGCATCATGTTATGGATATGCTTTTTAATCGTTAAGGACCTGTGTTCCAATGGCACGTTGTGTTAGCTAATCCAAGTTTATCATTTTATAAGGCTAATTGATCATTAGAAAACCTTTTTGAAATTATGTTAGCACAGCTGAAAACTGTTGTCCTGATTAAAGAAGCAATACAACTGGCCTTCTTTAGACTAGTTGAGTATCTGGAGCATCAGCATTTGTGGGTTCAATTACAGGCTCAAAATGGCCAAAAACAGAACTTTCTTCTGAAACTCATCAGTCTATTAAGAAATGAAGGCTATTCCATGCGAGAAATTGCCAAGGAACTGAAGATCTCGTACAACGCTGTGTACTATTCCCTTCACAGAACAGTGCAAACTGGCTCTAACCAAAATAGAAAGAGGAGTGAGAGGCTCCGGTGCACAACTGAGTAAGACAACAAGTACATTAGATTGTCTAGTTTGAGAAACAGACGCCTCACAAGTCCTCAACTGGCAGCTTCATTAAATAGTACTCGCAAAACACTAGTCTCAACATCAACAGTGAAGAGGCGACAAGGGGATGCTGGCCTTCTGGGCAGAGTTGCAAAGAAAAAGCAATATCTCAGCTTGGCCAATAAAAATAATAGATTAAGATGGGCAAAAGAACGCAGACACTGGACCATCTGACACAACTACACAAGATTTTAGTTCTGGGTTTCCAGAATATATATATTTTTTGTAACACCTCCAAACTTTTCATTATGACCTTTTAAGTCAGTTCCATCCACTACAGCTCTTAAATTGCGCTAGACAGTGACTCGTTCTTGAGGTGGGACTGAAATGGCACCCTATTTCCTTAATATTGCACTCTTTTTTTCCAGTGCCTTGGAACTGGGCTTCGGTCAAAAGCAGTGCACTATGTAGGGAATAGGTTGCCACTTCAGACGCACCCCAAGACTGAGTCAACAGCAAATGCCATTTAAGAGCTATAGTGGGTGGACGTGACTTTAAACATCATCATGAAGAGTTTGGTGGTATTATTAAAAAATGAGTCAACATCTAGTGCCATTTAAAATGGAGATCCTCCAAGGGCGTGGCCTTGGCGGCTATTTGTATTCGTCGAGGCTGGCTATTCTAGTGTTAGGAGCTTACATGGTTTGAGGTGACTTTCAGACTTTAATTTCAGAATTTCATTCTGACATGAGGTGTCTGAGAGGAATGTAGAAAGTACAACGTTTTCCTGTCCTTTCACTTGAATGTAATGTTAGTATGACTCAGGGTATGTCCCAATTTTTTACCACATTCCCTATATAGTGCAGTACTTTTCACACAGCCCTGGTCAAAAGTACTGCACTATACAAGGAATAGGGTGCCATTTGGGACTCAACCTTAGTATATAACCCATTTACTGGTCCGAGGAACTATTTATCCATCAGATAGATTATTTGTGTGTGTGACTGTCAGTGTGTCAGTGTTAGCAGCAGCATCCTCTGACCCTGTGTGATCCCTTAGTGAAGCCCATCAGGAGAAGAGACAACAGTGTATTGATTGTCAGCTTCACACTCATCAACAGGAGAAGCAGTGAAAGGGGAGCGAGAGAGACAGGAAGAGAGAGAGACAGGAAGCGAGAGAGAGAGAGGAAGAGAGATAGAGAGCACTTATTCCACTGTCTAGAGAAATGGTAATGCATGTTAATATATGTTAATTGCTGCAAATAAAGGTTGCTTCACAACCACACCCACAACGGAACTCTGCACCTGTGTGGGAATCATCTTTCATTGTCTTTTTAGTGCAGTAAGCTTTGTGGTTTCTTTCTTTAACACAAGAGGTCAGATGATAATGCTCCGGATGAATCTACAAATGAAACAGAAAATTAACTTGAAATCCTCTTGTTGCCCTGTTGATGTTAAGCTGTGTATCTGTTGTGTTGGTGTGTACAGTATGTTGATGTTAGGTTGTGTATCTTTTTTATTCATATATATTTTTTAAATATAGTTAAAAGTACATAATAGGTCACTGTTATGCCTAAATTCAACCCAAAACCAGTGAGGAAGTCTGCAGTGTTGAGAGCGGTTGTATGAAACCAATCAGTATGTTAAGCAAAGCTCTCAATCGTGTCAGCCCGCTCTTACAGTTTTTCTCAATTGCTAAAACACAATTTCTGAAACCTTGCTCCATTTCCTGAAAACATTAAACACAAAACCTCATCTTCAAGGACTATTTACATAACCTCTGACTCCTCATTCGCCTCAAAACAGTTTTACCTGTGTTCAAAATCAAACACTGCTCTCAAATCATAAACAAAGTGATCAAAATGATATACACTCTCAAGCAGTCAGTAAACAATACACCGAAAAATAGAAAACACATTGTTCAAAACATACAATTCTCAGGGAGAAGTTCATTTTTAAATCTAAAAAAATATTCATATTTTTCCGTCATTGTCTTTTGATTAACGAAAACATGTTCTATCATAGTAGCTCAAAATTGATCAGAAATTACTACTCTGCTTTGCTCTTTGCAATTTAGTTTTTTGTTCTTCCTCCTCCTTGTACCCCTATTTTTACAGACTGTACCCTGCATCTCACAAACTTGTCCTTTGTCTCTGTGATACTGTAATTATTGTTCTTTGTTGATATGAACCTGCAACCAGTAAAAATCTATTGAGCAGTCAGTACTGTTAATAAATGGAAAGCACAGTGTTCAGGGCCATACAATTTGTCCATTGTACAGTTTACAGCCTACAATGCACTGTACCACTGTATACAATACTAAAAGGGACAAAAATCAAAGGAGTAAACATGTGATCAATGTGCTTCTTCTTGTCTTTGGGCTGGGTCAGGCCAGAGCACTTCGTCGACATCACAAGCAATATTGTCCCTCCTGAGGCAACGGGGGAAGAAGCCTCTTGTGTGCCGTATCCAGCCCTGACATGATTCCTCACCTATATCACCACAGGCTAAATCCATGGCTTGCAGCAGATTTACTCTGGTGTAGGGTTGTCTATCATACACTTTCCATCTCCAACAGGAGAAAAACTCCTCAATCCGATTCAGGAAAGGCGAGTATGCAGGGAGGTACAAGTTCATAAACTGCCCATTGATGTTAAACCATTCCCTTACCTGAGCAGCTCGGTGGAAACTGACATTGTCCCACACTATCACATAGGTGGGAATGAGATTCTCATTTAGCTCTTGACCCTGCGGCTCTTGAACCTGCTGCTCAAATAAAATATCTCTTAGATTGGCAATAAATCTTAGAAGGTGCTGGGTGTTATATGGCCCGAGTGTAACATGGGGATGTAGAACACCATGGTTAGTGATAGCAGCACAGATTGTGACATTGCCACCTCGTTGACCAGGGACTTCAACAATGGCCCGCTGTCCAATCATGTTTCGGCCTCTCCTTCTCCTCTTTGTTAGATTGAAGCCTGCTTCATCGACAAAGATGAACTCATGGGGTCTGTCCAAGGATTCCAAGTCAAATATTGTCTGTGAAGAAATACAATATACTGTATATAGGATTTTGTAAGTCGTACAGAGACAGTGCTATACTGTAGAGTACAATTAGGCTTCTGATTCACATACATTGTATGTACTGAAGAGTAATGTCATTCACATAGTATGTGTTAGTACTGTAGACAATCTGGATTACAGTAAATGTTTCTGGATGTACACTTACTTGCACATACTGAGCTCGCAGTTCTTTCACCCTTGGTGAGTTGCGCTCAAAAGGTACTCTGTATACTTGTTTCATTCGCATCCTGTTACGATGGAGGACACGGTCAATTGTGGAAATGCTCACACTGTCGATTCCCTGGAAGTGTGTGTTGTCTTGTATCACTCGTTCCTGGATTTCTCTGAGTCGTATTGCATTATCTTGAGGGACCATGCCAACTATAATGGCCTCTTGCTCCCGAGTGAATATAGCTGTCCTTCCAACTGCATGTGGAAGCCTTGCAATTCTACAAAAAGTAGTTGGGCAGTTGTTAAGATATTTTATCAAGGTTTAAGATAAATGATTAAATAATTCTACCCAGAAACTTAACCATTAGGATTAGAGGTTATGTAGCATGGACAAGGGGTAATTAAAAATGATAACCATTGTGGAAGAAAGGAATATAGACTCGTTAACCTATGTTTGAACCGACCCAGCTATAACTCTGTGGAGATAAAATAAGACAGCGAGAGGCCCTCCAGGTTTTCCGTATCTGGGGGGGACTGGAACTGTCAGCTAAGTGGTAATAAACTGTGTTGAGACTTCAGGAGATAATCCAGAGATAGTGTGTAATGTATGTGCGTTAGTGTGTTGGAATGGACTTTGGAATCAGCTTTGTCCTTGTCGGAGAGGAGGAGGGACATTTAGGACGCTATGACGCTATGTGTGATATATAAACTAATGTACATGGTATTTTGAGTAGCGATCTCTCGAGAATAAATGCTATTGATTAATTTGGTGGCTGGTTTTTGTCTATTTTATGCAAATAAGAACCTTACAAATTCTTATAAACGGACAGAGTGTTTGCTTTGTTATAATTAAATTGGTTAACGAACACATAGGAATCAAATTCCTTTAACAGCAGTTACAAAACATATTCATGCAGTACAATACATACAGTGATTAACTTTACAAATGTCTATTGAAACAGCTGGATATAGTGTAGTACAGTAAAATTGCAATTACAAAAATACAGTAGTATACTGTACCTGTTCTCTTCTCTGAATGTCCTTACTATGGTGGACACAGAAAATCGGCTCAAATTGGGTTGCACTCTAAGTCCTGCTTCCCTCATTGTCAGTCCATGGACAAGAACATGGTCTATAACTGTTGCTCGAATTTCATCAGATATTTCCACTCTTGGTCTTCCTCTTCGTCATCCTCTTCCTCTTTCTTGCCCTCCTCCTCCTCTTCCTCCTCGTCGCCCACCTCGCATACGCACTCGTCCTCGTCCTCTCACATTGTTTCTTCTATCCATTCTCAGACTTTCTCCTTCCCACCTTCAACAACCTGTTTGCTCTCTGAACTGGCTTATATTGGTTGTGTCGCATCATTTGAAACAGGTTAAATCAATTTTGAGTGGTTGTGTTCAATCAATGACACGTGTTCTCTATTTGTATTTGATTGTTGCCACTTGTGTTTACCAGTATGGATGACATGTGTATTAGAGTGCAGAATGTGTTTTGAGAACGAGAATGTGTTTAGAGTTTTGCTGAAAAGTCTAAGTGAGATCTGCAAATTGTGTTTTACCATGTGAAATGGTTTAAGGTATTGACAACAGACTGCATAATTAGCTAAATGAATCCAGGCAACTGAGAACTTTGTTCAGCCAATGGGTTTTAGTGTTTTAGCAATTGAGAAAAACTGTAATATCTACTCACCATAAATTTGGCATTTGAAATGGGTATTGGAGAGAGGGCGAAAGAGGAAGAGAGAGAGAGAGACAGGGAGAGAGGAAGAGACAGTGAGAGAGGAAGAGAGAGAGATAGGAAGAGAGAGTCAAATGGAGAGAGAGAAAGAGAGAGAGAGTGAGAGAGATAGAAAGGAAGGAAGAGAAAAAGAGAGGAAAAGAGAGAGGGGGAAGAGAGAGAGAGACAGGGAGAGAGGAAGAGACAGGGAGAGAGGAAGAGACAGAGAGATAGGAAGAGAGAGTCAAATGGAGAGAGAGAAAGAGAGAGAGAGTGAGAGAGATGGAAAAGAAAAAGAGAGGAAAAGAGAGAGGGGGAAGAGAGAGAGAGAGCGAAAGAGAGGAAGAGTGAGAAAAAGAGAGAGAGAGAGAGAGAGCGAGAGAGAGAGAGAGAGAGAGGAGGGGGGGGAGAGAAGGGGGGAGAGAGAGGGGGAGGAAGAGTGAGAGAAAGAGAGAGAGAGAGAGGAAGAGAGAGAGAGAGAGAGACTTGTCTTTCTTTAATGATACACTTCAATTCAATTCAAGGGCTTTATTGGCATGGGAAACATATGTTAACATTGCCAAAGCAAGTGAAGCAGATAATTAAAAAAAGTGAAATAAACAATAAAAATTAACAGTAAACATTACACTCACAGAAGTTACAAAAGAATAAAGACATTTCAAATGTAATATTATGTATATATACAGTGTTGTAACGATGTGCAAATAGTGAAAGTACAAAAGGGAAAATAAATAAACATAAATATGGGTTGTATTTACAATGGTGTTTGTTCTTCACTGGTTGCCCTTTTCTTGTGGCAACAGGTCACAAATCTTGCTGCTGTGATGGCAAACTGGTATTTCACCCAGTAGATATGGGAGTTTATCAAAATTGTGTTTGTTTTCAAATTCTTTGTGGATCTGTGTAGTCTGAGGGAAATATGTATCTATAATATTGTCATACATTTGGCAGGAGGTTAGGAAGTGCAGCTCAGTTTCCACCTCATTTTTGTGGGCAGTCTGCACATCGCCTGTCTTCTCTTGAGAGCCAGGTCTGCCTACGGCGGCCTTTCTCAATAGCAAGGCTATGCTCACTGAGTCTGTACATAGTCAAAGCTTTCCTTAAGTTTGGGTCAGTCACAGTGGTCAGGTAATCTGCCACTATGTACTCTCTGTTTGGGGCCAAGTAGCATTCTAGTTTATTCTGTTACATCCTCATTTAATTTAATTAAAACTTCACCACCACCACCACCACCCCTACACCCCTTTAAAAAACAAATCACCCCTGTGCTCCATACTCACCTTGTCCTCTACCCCACGATACAAAACAACACCACACATCACAATAACCAAAACCTCACCACTTCTACAACCATATATCCAACCCATCTTCCCCCGCTGTACAGACGGCCCACCCGACACACCATAATTCCTGAAACATCTCCACACTGTTTATCATTTTATAGAACTCAAATTCCACCCTAAGGCGCGCAGAGACCATCCCCTTAAATAATAGTATAGGGTCTGTTATCCCTCCACCTTTGACCCTGTTCCTCCTTGTTAGCCAGATATCCAACTTTGCCTGAGAAAACAGAAAATTCAACAACACACATTTGGCCTTTTCCTTATTTGAATACTTGTACCCAATTCTAAACATCTCGACAGTCAACTCCACCCCAACCTCTCACACAGACATTCCAACAAACACATTAAAGGCATTAAAGAGTCCTGGCCACTAACAGCTGGTTAGTGGGCAGTGCTCCATGTAGAGCCCTCCATTGGAGGTCCCCTGACCTCTTTGGTACTGGGAGTTTGTAGAGCCCCCTCCATCTAAAACCCACCATACTCTCCACCCCACATACCACTGATGTGCCTTCACTCCTGTTAGGCTCCTAATGTTCCTCACCTTAATGTAGAGGTGTTAGAGGGCTTTACCTCCCATGCTCTCAAACTCCCCAAATCTAACAAGTCCTCCAGAACCCCTTGCCAGTCCCCAGTCTCTGCCGTCACCTGCAGTAGCGGAAACATTGGTGCTCCCTCCCCCAAACAACCCCCTTACCGTCTTAGACAGTGCCTCCTGGATATCCCCCAGATATCTCTCCAGCAGCCTAAGAGATGTTAGTCCTGTTTGTTGTGCCAGGACTTCCAGGGTTTTCCACCACTCCTCCCCCAGCAGCTGCAGGTCACCCAGCCTTAGTAAACCCGTTGCCATTAGTCGCCTCTGCAGGGTGGCTTACTGAACTGATCTCAAAAGGATGGCTGGGTTGTGAAAGATAGGCTCCACCCACAGTCCAGGCTCCACACCCCCTTCTCGTGTGGACCCTAGCAGCTGCCAGGCCCTCAGCACCGCTGAGTAAAAATGAGAGAGACCTTCTGTACTCAGACTCTCCAGCCTCATGAGGAACAGCTACCTGTCCAACCCTAATCCGCCAGCTCTCCTCAGCAGTGCAAATGTTTTATTTAATTTTTTATTTCACCTTTATTTAACCAGGTAGGCTAGTTGAGAACAAGTTCTCATTTACAACTGCAACCTGAACCAAGGCAAAGAAGTGTGACACAAACAACAACACAGAGTTACACAAGGAATAAACAAGCGTACAGTCAATAACACAATATAAAAAAAGAAAGTCTATATAAAGTGTGTGAAAATGGCGTGAGGAGGTAAGGCAATAAATAGGCCATAGTAGCGAAGTAATTACAATTTAGCAGATTAACACGGGATTGATAGATGAGCAGATGATGATGTGCAAGTAGTGATACTGGTGTGAAAAAGAGCAGAAAAGTAAATAAAAACAATATGGGAATGAGGTAGGTAGATTGGGTGGGCTATTTACAGTTAGACTATGTAAAGCTGCAGCGATCGGTTAGCTGCTCAGATAGCTGATGTTTAAAGTTAGTGAGGGAAATATAAGTCTCCAGCTTCAGCGATTTTTGGAATTCGTTCCAGTCACTGGCAGCAGAGAACTGAAAGGAAAGGCGGCCAAAGGAGATGTTGGCTTTGGGTATGACCAGTGAGATATACCTGCTGGAGCGCGTGCTACGGGTGGGTGTTGTTATTGTGACCAGTGAGCTGAGATAAGGCGGGGCTTTACCTAGAATAGATTTATAGATGACCTGGAGTCAGTGGGTTTGGCGACGGATATGAAGCGAGGGCCAACCAATGAGAGCATACAGGTCGCAGTGGTGGGTAGATATGGGGCTTTGGTGACAAAACGGATGGCACTGTGATAGACTGCATCCAATTTGCTGAGTAGAGTGTTGGAGGCTATTTTGTAGATGACATCACCAAAGTCAAGGATTGGTATGATAGTCCGTTTTACAAGGGTATGTTTAGCAGCATGAGTGAAGGATGCTTTGTTGCGAAATAGGAAGCCGATTCTAGATTTAATTTTGGATTGGAGATGCTTAATGTGAGTCTGGAAAGAGAGTTTACAGTCTAACCAGACACCTAGGTATTTGTAGTTGTCCACATATTCTAAGTCAGAACCGTCCAGAGCAGTGATGCTGGACGGGTGGGCAGGTGTGGGCAGCGATCAGTTGAAAAGCATGCATTTGGTTTTTCTTGCATTTAAGAGCAGTTGGAGGCCACGGAAGGTGAGTTGTATGGCATTGAAGCTTGTCTGGAGGTTAGTTAACCTCTTTGGGCTGCAGGGGCAGTATTGAGTAGCCTGGATAAAAGGTGCCCATTTCAAACGGCCTTGTACTCAATTCTTGCTCGTATAATATGCATATTATTATTACTATTGGATAGAAAACACTCTCTAGTTTCTAAAACCGTTTGAATTATATCTGTGAGTAAAACAGAACTCATTTTGCAGCAAACTTCCTGACAGGAAGTGGAAAATCTGAAATCGATGCTCTGTTCTAGGGCCTGCCTATAAATGTGCTTGATATTTATTAGTATACATGCACTTCATACGCCTTCCACTAGATATCAACAGGCAGTGAGAGAAGAAATGGAATGTATAACATCATCTGAGGTCGAATAAAAGCTCTTGGCATGACGTGACCCCAATTTCCTGTTTTCTGGAACGCGCGAGAAGTGACCTGGTATTGCCTTCTGTAAAGCTGTCGTTATAGACGACTAATATCTCCGGCTTTGATTTTATTTGATACATGTGACAATATCATCGTAAAGTATGTTTTTTCAATATAGTTTTATTAGATTATTGAAATTTTTTCGGGACGTTAGGCGTGTTGCTTTGTCTGCGTATGTTGAGGAAGGAGAGCTTCGCGCCACTTTGCTAGCTTTCCGTGCTAATTGACTGGAGAAGAGGACATTCTAAATCCAAACAACGATTGTTCTGGACAAAGGACCCCTTGTACAACATTCTGATGGAAGATCATCAAAAGTAGGACCCATTTTATGATGCTATTTCATATATCTGTCGAACATGTGAACTAGTAGTTTGCGCCCAGATTTTGGGCACGCTCTCGCCATAACGTAAACTGCATGTAAACTGCATAAACTGCATGAAGTTATTTTTAGAATTGTAACACGGCGATTGCATTAAGAACTAGTGTTTCTATCATTTCCTATACAACATGTATTTTTTAGTAATGTTCATGAATAGTTATTTGGTCAGAATATGTGAGTGTCAGAAAAATATCCGGACGTTGTGGGAAAAAGATGCTATGTTAGCACAATGTATAACCACTGATTTCAGCTCTAAATATGCACATTTTCGAACAAAACATAAGTGTATGTATAACCTGATGTTATAGGACTGTCATCTGATGAAGCTTATCAAGGTTAGTCAAAAATTATATATCTTTTGCTGGTTTGTTACGATCGCTAACTTTTGCTGCTGGTAAATGGCTTGTGTTTCTGGCTATTGTGGTGAGCTAATATAATGCTATATTGTGTTTTCGCTGTAAAACACTTAAGAAATCGGAAATATTGGCTGGAATCACAAGATGCCTGTCTTTCATTTGCTGTACACCATGTATTTTTCAGAAATGTTTTATGATGAGTATTTAGGTATTTGACGTTGGTGTCTGTAATTACTCTGGCTGCTTCGGTGCTATTTCTGACGGTAGCTGTGATGGTAGCTGCAATGTAAAACAGATTTATAGCTCAAATATGCACATTTTTCGAACAAAACATAGATTTATTGAATAACATGTTATAAGACTGTCATCTGATGAAGTTGTTTCTTGGTTAGGTTGGTTTTGTTCATGCTACCTGTGCTGTGAAAAATGTCTGTCCTTTTTTGTATTTGGTGGTGACCTAACATAAATATACGTGGTGTTTTCGCTGTAAAACATTTAAAAAATCGGACATGTTGGCTGGATTCACAAGATGTTTATCTTTCATATGCTGTATTGGACTTGTTAATGTGTGAAAGTTAAATATTTCTAAAAAATATATTTTGAATTTCGCGCCCTGCACTTGAAGTGGCTGTTGTCATATTGTGCCCGGCTTCGGGCTTGCAGCCCAAAGAAGTTAACACAGTGTACAAAGAAGGGCCAGAAGTATACAGAATGGTGTCGTCTGCGTAGAGGTGGATCAGAGAATCACAAGCAACAAGAGCTACATCATTGATGTATATAGAGAAAAGAGTCGGTCCGATGATTGAACCCTGTGGCACCCCTATAGAGACAGCCAGAGGTCCGGACAACAGGCCCTCCGATTTGACACACTGAATTCTGTCAGAGAAGTAGTTGGTGAACCAGGCGAGGCAGTCATTTGAGAAACCAAGGCTGTTGAGTCTGCCGATAAGAATGTGGTGATTGACAGAGTCGAAGGCCTTGGCCAGGTTGATAAATACAGCTGCACAGTATTGTCTCTTATCGATGGTGGTTATGATGTCATTTAGGACCTTGAGCGTGGCTGAGGTGCACCCATGGCCAGCTCGGAAACCAGATTGCATAGCGGAGAAGGTACGGTGGGATTAGAAATGGTCAGTGATCTGTTTGTTAACTTGGCTTTCGAAGACCATATAAAGGCAGGGTAGGATAGATATAGGTCTGTAGCAGTTTTGGTCTAGAGTGTCTCCCCCTTTGAAGAGGGGGATGACCACAGCAGCTTTCCAATCTTTGGGGATCTCAGACAATACGAAAGAGAGTTTGAACAAGCTAGTAATAGGGGTTGCAACAATTTCAGCTGATAATTTTGGGAAGAGATTGTCTAGCCTTGCTGATTTGTAGGGGTCCAGATTTTGCAGCTCTTTCAGAACATCAGCTTTCTGGATTTGGGTGAAGGAGAAATGGGGAGGCTTGGGCAAGTTGCAGTGAGGGGTGCAGGGCTGATGACCGGGGTAGGGCTCGCCAGGTGGAAAGCATGACCAGCTGTAGAAAAATGCTTATTGAAATTCTCAATTATCACGGATTTATCGGTGGTGACAGTGTTTCCTAGCCTCAGTGCAGTGGACAGCTGGGAGGAGTTGCTCTTTTTCTCCTTGGACTTTACACTGTCCCAGAACTTTTTGGAGTTAGTGCTACAGGATGCAAATTTCTGTTTGAAAAAGCTAGCCTTTGCTTTCCTAACTGCCTGTGTATATCAAAAGCTATCAAAACCCTTTTCTTGGTCTAAAGAGACCAGTCCAAAGTTCACCTTAGAAACTCTTGACAAGTCCAACATGTCCCTGATTAAGAAGAGTTTGTCGGGGTCTCCCGGGTGGCGCAGTGGTCTAGGGCACTGCATCGCAGCGCTAGCTGTGCCACCAGAGACTCTGGGTTCGCGCCCAGGCTCTGTCGCAGCCGGCCGCGACCGGGAGGTCCGTGGGGCGATGCATAATTGGCCTAGCGTCGTCTGGGTTAGGGAGGGTTTGGCCGGTAGGGATATCCTTGTCTCATCGCACACCAGCGACTCCTGTGGCAGGCCTGGTGCAGTGCGGGCTAACCAAGGTAGCTAGGTGCACGGTGTTTCCTCCGACACATTGGTGCGGCTGGCTACCGGGTTGGAGGCGCGCTGTGTTAAGAAGCAGTGCGGCTTGGTTGGGTTGTGTTTCAGAGGACGCATGGCTTTCGACCTTCGTCTCTCCCAAGCCTGTACGGGAGTTGTAGCGATGAGGCAAGATAGTAATTACTAACAATTGGATACCATGCAATTGGGGAGAAAAGGGGGTTAAAGAGAGACTTCGCATTTGGAAATCTCACTTCCGGATAGGAAAATGTCTGTAAAAAGAGTTCTGTTTCACTTAGAGAAATAATTCAAACGCTTTTAGAAACTAGAGACTGTTTTCTATCCAATAGTAATAATAATATGCATATTGTACGAGCAAGAATTGAGTACGAGGCCGTTTAAATATCATACGATTTTCTCCAAAAGTGAAAACAGCACCCCCTTGTCCTCAACAGGTTAAAACCTGTTTAGGCCAGGGGTGCCGCTAGCGGCACTCCTCCCACATTCCATTGAAAAGGCAGAGCGGCAAATTCAAAAAAAAAAATCTTTGAAATATTTAACTTTCACACATTAACAAGTCCAATACAGCATTTGAAAGATAAACATCTTGCCAATCCAGCCAACATGTCCGATTTTTTTAATGTTTTACAGAGAAAACACCACATATATTTATGTTAGGTCACCACCAAATAAAAAAAGACAGACAGACATTTTTCACAGCACAAGTAGGCTGCAGGTAGCATGCACAAGCCAACCTAACTAACCTAGAACCAACCTAAATAACCTAGAAAAAACTACCTCAGATGACAGTCCTATAACATGTTACACAATAAATCTATGTTTTGTTCAAAAAAATTGCATATTTTAGCTATAAATCAGTTTTACATTACTGCTACCATCATAGCTACAGTCAGAAATCGCACGGGAGTAGCCAGAGAAAATAGACACCAACGTCAACTACCTAATTACTCATCATAAAACATTTCAGACAAATATATGGTGGATAGCTAATGAAAGACAAATATCTTGTGAATACAGACAATATTTCCGATTGAAGTGTTTTACAGCAAAAACACAATATATCGTTATATTAGCTTACTACAATAGCTAGCACACAGCAGCATTGATTCTAGTCAAACGGTAGCGTTAGCACAGTTCGACAGATATATGAAAAAGCATCCCAAATTGGGTCCTTATCTTTGTTGATCTTCCATCAGAATGTTCTCCAAGGGGTCCTTTGTTCAGAAACGTCTTTATTTCGATCCAGAACGAACAATTTCCCTCTTGAATTAGCAAGCACACTTACCGTGCGATGCTAACCTCTCATTCTTGAACCAATCCATGCATCGCATCACGTCTAAAGTCCAGAATAAATTTCAATAATATAATTAAACTATATTGAAAAAACATACTTTAGGATGATATTGTGACATGTATCAAAGAAAATCGAAGCCAGAGATCATATTCACCTTTAAAAAGGTTCTTCCATGAGCCGAGTACAGATCCAACTTCGCGCCTTCCCCAAAAAATTTAAGTGTGCACTTCTCACTCCAAGAGGTTGTATACAACCCCTGAACGAGATAATCAACTGATTTCTGCTCTCACTTCCGCATGACACCCAGGGGAAGGTGTATGACGTGTTTCTACAGTCATAAGTGACATGCCCTTTTATAGACAAGGTCTTAAAGAGAGACTTCGCATTTGGAAATCTCACTTCCGGATAGGAAAATGTCTGTAAAAAGAGTTCTGTTTCACTTAGAGAAATAATTCAAACGCTTTTAGAAACTAGAGACTGTTTTCTATCCAATAGTAATAATAATATGCATATTGTACGAGCAAGAATTGAGTACGAGGCCGTTTAAATATCATACGATTTTCTCCAAAAGTGAAAACAGCACCCCCTTGTCCTCAACAGGTTAAAGAAGAGTTTGTCTGTGATTGATCATCCCGGTACACAATATCTCTGGTATAGAGTCCAGATGGGACTTCAGTCTGTTAGTGAGGACATTGGCAAATATCTTGTAGTCCGCTATGAGCAATGCCACAGGCCTCCAGCTCTTAAATTCAAACAAGTCACCCTGTCTTTAGCAGGAGAGTTAGAGCCGCCCGACAACAGCTTATAGGCAACTCTCCTACACCGACACACTCACGCAGCATGCAAAGGAAGTCCAGTCCAATTATTCCCCAGAATTTTTTATAAAACTCCACTCTTGGAGTCAATCGACCCCCGGTGCACGGCCGTGGCATATCTGGGTTACGGCCTCTGCCAGTTCATGGGACAACAGGAAAATGTACATTTCATCCCTATGTGCCAGAGAGAGCTTAGGGAGTTCCGCAAGCAAAACCTGAGCACACATAGGATCACACAGCTCTGCCCTATACAGTGGCTTGCAATTGTAGTCACCCCTCTTTGCATTTTTCCTATTTTGTTGCCTTACAACCTGGAATTCAAATAGATTTTGGGGGGTTTGTATCATTTGATTTACACAAAATGCCTACTACTTTGAAGATGCAAACAAGAAATAAGACAAAACAACTGAAAACTGAAAGCCAGAAATCTTGCTTGTTTGTAGGTGACCAAATACTTATTTTCCACCATAATTTGCAAATAAATTCATAAAAAATCCTACAATGTGATTTTCTGGATTTTTTTTCTCATTTTGTCTGTCATAGTTGAAGTGTACCTATGATGAAAATTACAGGCCTCTCTCATATTTTTAAGTGGGAGAACTTGCACAATTGGTGGCTGACTAAATACTTTTTTGCCCCACTGTACCTGTATATATACCTGTATATATACCAGAACAGGCGTATAACTGCCCAGGACCCTATGTAATTCAGCTAAGTTAGCCTGGAGGCCTACATTGCCTTGCCCCACCAGCTCTACCTGTGAGGTGGCACTGATACCAGGCTCAAGTTCCTCCAATACTCTCCTAGCCTCTGTGGATGAGAGAGCTGTATACTGTTGACATAAAAGCAGAATTTGGTCTTTTCCCACGTCCCACCATTGACTGAGAGACTCTCCTTTCTTCGATGCCCCTACCTTTCCCCAAAAGTCTAGAAACCTGAGCAATAGGTGGCATCTTATAACAGCTTTACATTAAAACATCCAATAGGATGCCTGCCGAGGCCCTGGTGAAATAGACAGCCGAGCCATGGTTATGTGGTGATCCGAAAAAACACACTTGGAGAATGGTAGCGCCCAACAGCCTATTGCTCTGATTCCTGGACATGTAAAACCAAGTCTGGCTGCATTCACCCTAGCCCCAAAGACCTTCACCCATGTATACTGTATTGTGTTGAGAAGTCTAGTTCTCCAAACATCCACTAGGTCAAACTAATTAATGATGTCCCATAACACCTCCCACTGAACCTGAATAAAGCTACTCCCCATTTCTGTCTTTCGGAAAATCCATCGTACAGTTCCAGTCCCTTGCCTCCGGAACAAAACAACATGCTTAGCGACATCTGCCTGAAATCCTGCCGACAGTACACGAAAACCGGCACCAACACATCCCTTACAAATATTCCACTAGCAATCAGCCTGCCCACAAAATGTTCTCTTTTCATCAACGCAACCATAGCTTTGTTAATTCTGGATGCAGAATGTATAAAATCAGCTCCTACCTATTCAGCAACCGGGAGCAGAACCTCCTCTACCTTAACTCCATTCTCAGGACTATACCTGAATCCATGCCATAACGACAGCGTCTCCTCCGTACTAGGCTGTGAAGCCATCACGCACATCGCACTGTTCAAATCCCAGGAAACTAAAACTCTGTCCTCTTCCTCCCTAACTTTGAATGAAAACAGTGGGTACCGCTAAACTAACAGTGTTTACCCTCCACCATAGAAAATATAAACTGAAAGAAAAGACCAAGGAAAGAGTCAAGAAAATAAGTAGGGATAGAGCCCTCCTCACGGCCTCTGAACTACAAAACACTCCCAGCATGCACAACCTCTACAGCAAGGACCTCAACATGACAGCAGGACAGGTAGTCTAGTGGTTAGAGTGTTGGACTAGTAACTGAAAGGTTGCAAGATCGAATCCCCGAGCTGACGAGGTGAAAATCTGTCGTTCTGCCCCTGAACAAGGCAGTTAACCTACTGTTCCTAGGCCATCATTGAAAATAAGAATTTGTTCTTACCTAGTGCAATAAATATTAAATAAACAAATATGCCCAGGCCTTGAGCAGAGCAACAGGCCCATCCGCCCAAGCCGTGACCTAAGAGGTATGTATCAGATGATCAACATGCTCTGCTCACGCCTACTGTGATGGTCCAGGTCCAATTTTGATAAACTCCCATATCTATTTGGTGAAATACCACAGTGTGCCATCACAGCAGCAAGATTTGTGACCTGTTGTCATAAGAAAAGGGCAACCAGTGAAGAACAAACACCATTGTAAATACAACCCATATTTATGTTAATTCAGGACATCCAGGCTTGCCAAACCCTCCCCTAACTCGGATGACGCTGGGCCAATTGTGCGTCGCCTCATTGGTCACCCGGTCGCTGCCGGGTCATAGACTTGAGCGTGTCAAATAGTTTTTTGGCCTTCAATGCTTTCTTTTTCTTTGGGGGTTGTAGTCCAGCGATTGTCTTGTTCTGTTTGATGTGTGTTTCCTGAGTGTGTGTCCAATCCATCTCCATTTCCTTCTCCTGATTACACTACTGATGGCCTTTTGTTTGGTTCCGGCCAATCAGAGCATCCGAACTTCCACGGAACTCTCACCTTCTGATACTCATTATTTCACATTCTATTCCCCTTTGACCCCACTCTGGAGGGTTCTAGAACGATGGTGGGGGTGGGGGGGGACAGCTCACTCTCAATCCCATGACCTTGTTTCACTCATACAGTAACTATGTTGCGTATTAGCCAGGTTCTCCTGGGTACTGAGCTTGCAGACTGTATGTGGCCAGCTGCGTTACAGGGAAAGGTCAGAGTCTTGACCTCCTACTGGGCTGTATGGCTGACTTTGTTAACCCATTAAACTCAATGGAGGTCACTCCAATGCTTTCATCCTGTGTGGCTGTTGGTTAGCTGGCTGTGTGTGGCTTAGACTGTGTGCTTCACCTTCTCATTATAATATTGTTCGTCTTCTTGTCTAATTGCTGAATACAGTGTTCACGTTGGGCTACAACAGACAAATAACAGCAGTTTGATTTGAATTCACATTAAATGCGTATGTCCTAGCGTGGATTGATTCGTTCATTGATTCAGTGTAATAGGAAGTGCTACCCACTTTTGTTTTATGGGACACATTCCTGCAGTTTTAAACTGAATTTCTTTATATGGAAACATTCCATGCTCTTTTTATTTCCTTTGCCAGATATCCGAGTGTCTTCACTGCTCTACTAAGCATGAATTTATAGAGAGAGAGAGACGCGTCAATACACTTTAATCTACTCATGAAATTAGTGAACAGCACACAGACACAGATACAGACATACACACACGCGCGCACACACACACACACACACACACACACACACACACACACACACACACACACACACACACACACACACACACACACACACACACACACACACACACACACACACACACACACACACACACACACACACACACACACACACACACACACACACACACACACACACACACACACACAGTGAATTCCCTTCTTCAGTCTCTGCTTTCTTGTTCATCCTATCTAAACTGTAGTTGAGTAATGACTATGCTAACTAAATAATCTCCCATGCTATTTCCTACATTTGAAATTGATGGCATTATACAACACCAAAATGTCCTTACCAAGACCCATTTGTCTGATTAAACTATACTTTGGAGGCATAATATACCAGAGGGCAGATGCCTAATGTGAGCCTGTTAGCCATATAACATACTTCAAACTTTTCGCTTCGAATTTTCAGCAATGTATAATTGTATTGTTTTTCCTTTACTTCTTGGAATTTAATACTGTACCTCAAACTTATGGTTATAACATACCTAATGTACATTATACACTTTTTAATGCTCTCTGCTCTGAGAGGATCATTTGGGTGTGTAGGCTCTGCTCTTATATATATGCTCTCTGTCACCTTTGGGTCTGCATGGCAAATGGCCCAAGACAGTGCCCAAGGACCAATCAGCCAAAGTGTATTTCTCAATTCAATTGAAATTCAATTTCAGGGCTTTACTGGCATGGGAAACACATGTTAACTTCTCTGCGCTACGGATCCCTTTTACGGGATCACTTTCCTAAACCACCGCTAGAATTGCAGGGCGCCAAATGCAAAAATATTACTAAAAATATTTATAATCATGCAATCACAAGTGAAAATACCAAAAGGTTAGACGGGCCAGGAAACACAGTTAAAAAAATATATATATATCACTTCCGGGTTACATTTTCTCAGGTTTTCACTTGCAGAATAAGTATTGTTATCCTCACAGACAATATTTTGACAGTTTTGGAAACTTTGGAGTGTTTTCTATCCTAATCTGTAAAATTATATGCATATTCTACGATCTGGGCCAGAGAAAATGTCGGTTTACGTTGGGCACGTTATTTAAAAAAAAAAAGCGCTAAGAAGTTAACATTGTTAACAAGCAAGTGAAGTAGATAATAAACAAAAATGAAAAACAATAAAAATGAACAGTAAACATTACACTCACATAAGTTCCAATTAGTATAAAGACCTTTCAAATGTCATATTATGTGCAAATACTTAAAGTACAAAAGGGAAAATAAATAAACATAAATATGGGTTGCATTTACAATAATGTTTGTTCTTCAGGGGATGCCCGCATCTTGTGGTAACATATCACAAATATTGCTGATGTAATGGCACCCATCAAAATTGTGTTTGTTTTCAAATTCTTTGTGGGTTTGTGTAATCTGAGCGAAATAAATGTCTCTAATATCGTCATACATTTGGCAGGAGGTTAGGAAGTGCAGCTCAGTTTCCACCTCATTTTGTGGGCAGTCTGCACATCGCCTGTCTTCTGAGAGCCAGGTCTGCCTACGGTGGCCTTTCTCAATAGCAAGGCTATGCTCACTGAGTCTGTACATAGTCAAAGCTTTCCTTAAGTTTGGGTCAGTCACAGTGGTCAGATATTCTGCCACTGTGTACTCTCTGTTTAGGGCCAAATAGCATTCTAGTTTGCTCAGTTTATTTGTCAACTTTTTCCAATGTGTCATGTAATTATCTTTTTGTTTTCTCATGATATGGTTGGGTCTAATCTTGGGGCTCTGTGGGGTCTGTTTGTGTTTGTGAACTGAGCCCCAGGACCAGCTTGCTTAGGATACTCTTCTCCAGGTTCATCTCTCTGTAAGTGATGGCTTTGTTATGGAAGGTTTGGGAATTGCTTCCTTTTAGGTGGTGGTAAAATTTAACAGCTATGTTCTGCATTTTGATAATTAGCTGGTATCGGCCTAAATCTGCTCTGCATGCATTATTTGGTGTTTTACGCTGTACACAGGGTATATTTTTGCACAATTCTGCATGCAGAGTCTCAATAGGATGTTTGTCCCATTTTGTGAATTCCTGGTTGGTGAGCAGACCAAAAACCTCACTGGTTTGTGTTTCTTGTTTTGTCCATGTATTTATTAAATGTATTCACTCCCTGAACTTGCTTCCCGACTCTCAGCGTACATCGTTACAACAACCATAAAAGGCAATTGTAACGATCGTTGTTGGAAGGATGGTCGGACCAAGATGCAGCGTGAGGTAGGTTAATCATTTTTATTTATGATAACCGGCAAAAAACAAGAAAGAGTAACAAACGAAACGTACAGCTTTGAGGGCTAAAAAGCAACAATACAAAATCAAGATCCCACACACAACGGGTGGGAAAAGGCTGCCTAAATATGATCCCCAATATTGGGAACCGTCGCTGGAGGGTCCGGACCTTGGATAATCACTGGAGGCTTCGGGCCATGGATCATCACTGGAGGCTTCGGGCCATGGATCATCACTGGAGGCTTCGGGCCATGGATCATCACTGGAGGCTTCGGGCCATGGATCATCACTGGAGGCTCCGGACTGCGAACCGTTGCTGGAGGTTCCGGACTGTGAACCATCGCTGGAGGTTCCGGGCTGCGGACCGTTGCCGGAGGCTCTGGACTGGATACCGTCGCTGGAGCCCTGGTGCGTGGAGCTGGCACAGCATGTACTGGGCCGTGGATGCGCACTGGAGGTCTGGAGCGTAGAGCTGGCACAATGCGTCCTGGACAAATGACCACTTTAGCACGACAAGTGCGGGGAGCTGGCACAGAACGCACCGGGCTGTGGAGGCGCACTGGAGACATGGTGCTTAGATCCGGAAAACATGGCACCTGAACGGTGACCAACTCCCCATGGTGAGTACAGGGAGTTGGTTCTGGTTCCCACCTTGGCTCCGCCAACCACCTCGTGTGCCCCCCAAAAACATTTTTTGGAGGCTGCCTCTCGGGCTTCCGTCATGGCCGCGAACCCCGGTGTCGTTGTTGTTGCTTCTTCGCTGCCTCCGCCTGCTTCCATGACAGGCTTCTGTCTCCTGCCATAATCTCGTCCCACGTCCAGGATGTCCTCCACTCCTGGCTTTCCTCCCAGGCCCAGGATCCCTGCTCCTCCTGGGCACGCTGCTTTTTCCGTGGGTGGTGGGATCTTCTGTAACGATCGTTGTTGGAAGGATGGTCGAACCAAGATGCAGCGTGGGGTGGGTTAATCATTTTTATTTATGATAACCGGCACAAAACAAGAAAGAGTAACAAACGAAACGTACAGCTTTGTAGGGCTAAAAAGCAACAATACAAAATCAAGATCCCACACACAACAGGTGGGAAAAGGCTGCCTAAATATGATCCCCAATCAGAGACAACGATAGACAGCTGCCTCTGATTGGGAACCATACCAGGCCAACATAGAGATACAAAAAACTAGAGTACCCACCCTAGTCCCACCCTGACCTAACCAAACTAGAGCATAAAAAGGCTCTCTAAGGTCAGGGCGTGACAGCATTGGGTTCTATAACTGGTTCAAGTATTTTTTGCCAGATCTAATTTTATGTTCCTTTTGATGGCATAGAAGGCCCTTCTTGCCTTGTCTCTCAGATCATTCACAGCTTTGTGGAAGGTCGAGGTATGGATAGTTTTTTTGTGTGCTCTAGGGCAACGGTATCTAGATTTGTATTTGTGGTCCAGGCAAATGGACCTTTTTTGGAACACCATTATTTTTGTCTTACTGAGATCTACTGTCAGGGTCCAGGTCTGACAATCTGTGCAGAAGATCTAGGTGCTGCTGTAGGCCCTCCTTGGTTGGGGACAGACGCACCAGATCATCAGCAAACAGTAGACATTTGACTTTAGAGGCCGGGTGCTGCAGACTGTTCTAGTGCCCTTTCAAATTTGTTGATATTTGTGCTGAAGAGGGCGGGGCTTAAGCTGCATCCCTGTCACACCCCACGGCCCGGTGGATTTTTTTTGTTGTTGCCAATTTTAACTGAATACTTGTTTGTGTAAAACGATTTTATAAATGTTATTTGTTTTTCCCGCAACACCTCTTTCAATCAATTTGTATAGCAGACCCTCATGCCAAATGTAGTCAATCTTTTTTTAAATTAACAAAGCATTTTTTAAAACTCATTTTGTACCGAATGTTGCCTCTACCATCTCTTATGACCAAAAATAACTTCTAGACATCAGGACTGTGATTACTCACCACGGGCTAGTGGAATCCTTTTTCTTCTTTCACGACTCTGACGAGACCGAGGTGGAGAATATATGACTCCCTCGGGAACAGGCCCCGACCCCAGTGATCTGCGTGAAGAGGAGGTGGAGAAAGAGAGGCCGGAGAGCGGGCTGCCTTCTGAGAAGTCTAAGGCGATCGAATAAACCCCCACTTCCCTCAATTCTGCTAGCAAACATGCAATCTTTGGACAATAAAATGGACGAGTCACGGGGAAGATTAAACTACCAATGGGACATTAAAAACTGTAACATCTATTGCTTCACGGAGTCGTGGCTGAACGACGACAATATCAACATACAGCTGGCTGGATATACGATGTACTGACAGGATAGAACAGCGGCGTCTGGTAAGACAAGGGGTGGCAGTCTATGTATATTTGTAAACAACAGCTGGTGCACGATATCTAAGGAAGTCTCAAGCTATTGCTCGCCGGAGGTAGAGTTTCTCATGATAAGCTGTAGACCACACTACCTACCGAGAGAGTTTTCATCTGTATTCTTTGTAGCTGTTTACATACCACCACAGCCAGAGGCTGGCACTGAGATAGCAGGCAGCATCCGCACTATGCTAAATGCTAGAGCTGCAGCTTTTAAGGAGTGGGACTCTAACCCAGAAGCTTGTAAGAAATCCCGCTATGCACTCCGACGAACCATCAAACAGGCAAAGCATCAATACAGGACTAAGATCGAGTCATACTACACCGGCTCTGACGCTCGTCGGATGTGGCAGGGCCTGCAAACCATTACAGATTACAAAGGGAAGCACAGCTACCCAGTGACACGAGCCTATCGTACGAGCTAAACTTCTTCTATGCTCACTTCGAGGGCAAGAAACACTGAAACATGCATGAGAGCAGCAGCTGTACGGGAAGACTGTGCGATCACGCTCTCCGCAGCCGATGTGAGTAAGACCTTTAGACAGGTCAACCTTCACAAGACCGAAGGGCCAGACAGATTACCAGGACTAGAAAGTGTCTTCACTGACATTTCAACCTCTCCCTGTCCGAGTCTGTAATACCAACATGTTATAAGCAGACCACCATAGTGCCTGTGCCCAAGAACACTAAAGTAACCTGCCTAAATGACTACCGACCAATAGCACTCACATCTGCAGCCATGAAGTGCTTTGAAAGGCTGGCGATGGGTCACATCAACACCATCATCCCAGAAACACTAGACACACTCCACTTTGCATACCGCCCCAACAGATCCACAGATGATGCAGTCTCTATTGCACTCCACACTGCCCTTTCCCACCTGGACAAAAGGAACACCTATGGGAGAATGCTATTCATTGACTACACCTCAGCGTTCAACACCATAGTGCCCTCAAAGCTCAACACTAAGCTAAGGATCCTGGGACTAAACACCTCCCTCTGCAACTGGATCCTCGACTTCCTGACGGGCCGCCCCCAGGTGGTGAGGGTAGGTAACAACACATTCGCCACGCTGATCCTCAACACAGGTGCCCCTCAGGGGTGCATGCTCAGCCCCCTCCTGTTCTCCCTGTTCACTCATGACTGCACTGCCAGGCACGACTCCAACACCATCATTACATTTGCTGATGACACAACAGTGGTAGGCCTGATCACCGACAACAACAAGACAGCCTGTAGGGAGGAGGTCAGAGACCTGGCCGTGTGGTGCCAGGACAACAACCTCTCCCTCAACGTGATCAAGAAAAAGGAGATGATTGTGGACTACAGGAAAAGGAGGACTGAGCACGCCCCCATTCTCATCGACGGGGCTGCAGTGGAGCAGGTTGAGAGCTTCAAGTTTCTTGGTGTCCACATCACCAACAAACTTACATGATCCAAGCAGACTAAGACAGTCGTGAAGAGGGCACAACAAAACCTCTTCCCCCTCAGGAGACTGAAAAGATTTGGCATGGGTCCTCAGATCTTCAAAAGGTTCTACAGCTGCACCATCGAGAGCATCCTGACTGGTTGCATCACTGCCTGGTATGGCAACTGCTCGGCCTCCGACCGCAAGGCACTACAGAGAGTAGTGTGAATGGCCCAGTACATCACTGTGGCCAAGCTTCCTGCCATCCAGGACCTCTATACCAGGCGGTGTCAGAGGACGGCCCTAAAAATTGTCAAAGACTCCAGCCACCCTAGTCATAGACTGTTCTCTCTGCTAACGCACGGCAAGCGGTACCGGAGCGTCAAGTCTAGGCCCAAGAGGCTTCTAAACAGCTTCTACCCCCAAGCCATAAGACTCCTGAACATCTAGTCAAATGGCTACCCAGACTATTTGCATTGCCCCCTCTCCTCACCACTGCCACTCTTTGTTGTCATCTATGCATAGTCACTTTAATTAACTCTACCTACATGTACATACTACCTCAACTAACCAGTGCCCCCGCACATTGACTCTGTACCAGCACCCCCCTGTATATATTGTTATTTTTTACTGCTGCTCTTTAATTACTTGTTACTTTTAGCTCTTATTCTTGTCCGTACTTTTTAAAACTGCGCTGTTGGTTAGGGTCTCGTAACTAAGCATTTCACTGTAAGGTCTACACCTGTTGTATTCTGCGCATGTGACTAATACAATCTGATTTGATTTGAAGAGTTTGCCTTTGTTTTGGTTTGTTTGTTTGTCAATTAGGGTGTGCAGAGTGAATACCAGTGGTGTAAAGTACTTACGTTTTAATACCTTTAAGATGTACTTAAGTAGTTTGGGATATCTGCACTGTATGTCACTTTTAAAATTTGTAACTACTTTTACTTTTTCTCAACTACATTCCTAAAGAAAATGTACTTTTTACTCCATACATTTTCCCTGAAACCCTAAAGTACTTGTTACATTTTGAATGCTTATCAGGACAGGATAATTGTCAAATTCACACACTTATCAAAAGAACATACCGGGTGGCGCCCTCAAGCACCAGGGGGGGAGAGCGGGAGCAGACGTGACAGTACCCTCCCTCTAGGGGCGCCACCTGGCGTCCCACCTGGGCGAACCGGCCAAGACATCGGCGCTGGGCGAGCCGGTTGAGGCATGGAAGCCAGACAATCCGACTTAGGCAAGACACCTGTCGATCCTGCTGCAGCGAGGGAGCCCGATGATTCGGTGGACAGGGACGTGGGATGGGCCCCATCCGAGCCAACCGAGGCAAGGAAACCTCTTGAGCCAGCCAGGGCGTGAAAGCCTGACGGGCTGGCTTAGGCACCCCCGGTTCCATCGGTGGCGACCCAGAGCCGATGCCACCATAACAACCGGAACGCCAGCACTCCCCGATGCTTCATATGTTGACTGCTGCATTCTGTCACATGAAATTACGTTGGAGAGACGAAGCAGGTACGGGGAGTAAAACATTTAATAAATAACGGACATGGAACGAGACAGGAACAGCATCAGCAAACAGGTACACTAACAAAAGACAATCAATGCAGCAGCGGGGAACAGAGCAAGGGAACTGACAAATGTAGGGGAGGAAATAAACAGATGAGTGAGTCCAGGTGAGTCCAATATCGCTGATGCGCGTGACAAGGGAAGGCAGGTGTAAGTAATGGATGGAAGGAGTGCGTGATGCAGGGCAGCCTGGCGCCATCAAGCACCAGGGGGTGCAGAGCGGGAGCAGACATGACACTAAGCACAAATGCTCCATTTGTAAAGATGTCTGAGTGTTGGAGTGTGCCCCTGGATATTGATAAATAAATAAAAAACGAGAAAATGGTGCCGTCTGGTTTGCTTTAGATAAGCAATTTGAAATTATTTATTATTTTAATTTTACTTTGGAAACGTAAGTATATTTTAGCAATTTAATTTACTTTTGATACTTAACTATATTTAAAACCAAATAAGTTTAGACTTTTACTCAAGTAGTACTTTACTGGGTGACTTTCACTTTTACTTGAGTCATTTTCTAAACTCAGCAAAAAAAGAAACGTCCCTTTTTCAGGACCCTGTCTTTCAAAGATAATTCGTAATAATCCAAATAATTTCACAGATCTTCATTGTAAAGGGTTTAAACACTGTTTCCATTGCCTGTTCAATGAACCATGAACAGTTAATGAACATGCACCCATGGAACGGTCATTAAGACAATTAAGGTCACAGTTTGAAAACTTAGGACACTAAAGAGGCCTTTCTACTCTGAAAAACACCAAAAGAAAGATGCCCAGGGTCACGACATGCTGCAAGTAGGCATGAGGACAGCAGATGTGGCCAGGGCAATAAATTGCAATATCCGTACTGTGAGATGCCTAAGACAGCGCTAAAGGGAGACAGGACGGACAGCTGATCGTCCTCACAGTGGCAGACCATATGTAACAACACCTGCAAAGGATCGGAACATCCGAACATCACACCTGCCGGACAGGTACAGGATGGCAACAACAACTGCCCGAGTTACACCAGGAACGTACAATCCCTCCATCAGTGCTCAGACTGTGAGAGGCTAGACTGAGGGCTTGTAGGCCTGTTGTAAAGCAGGTCCTCACCAGACATCACCGGCAACAACGTCGCCTATGGGCACAAACCCACCGTCGCTGGACCAGACAGGACCGGCAAAAAGTGCTCTTCACTGATGAGTTGCGGTTTTGTCTCACCAGGGGTAATGGTCGGATTCGCGTTTATCATCGAAGGAATGAGCGTTTCACCGAGGCCTGTATTCTGGAGTGGGATCGATTTGGAGGTGGATGCTCCGTCATGGTCTGGGGCGGTGTGTCACAGCATCATCAGACTGAGCTTGTTGTCATTGCAGGCAATCTAAACGCTGTGCGTTAGAGGGAAGATATCCTCCTCCCTCATGTGGTACTCTTCCTGCAGACTCATCCTGACATGACCCTCCAGCATGAGCAATGTCACCAGCCATACTGCTTGTTCTGTGCAGGATTTCCTGCAAGACAGGAATGTCAGTGTTCTGCCATAACCAGCGAAGAGCCCAGATCTCAATCCCATTGGGCACATCTGGGACCTGTTGGATCGGAGGGTGAGGGCTAGGGCCATTCCCCCCAGAAATGTCCAGGAACTTGCAGGTACCTTGGTGGAAGAGTGGGGTAACATCTCACAGCAAGAACTGGCAAATCTGGTGCAGTCCATGAGGAGGAGATGCACTGCAGTACTTAATGCAGCTGGTGGCCACACCAGATACTGACTGTTAACTTTGATTCTGAACCCCCCTTTGTTCAGGGACACATTATTACATTTCTGTTAGTCACATGTCTGTGGAACTTGTTCAGTTTATGTCTCAGTTGTTGAATATTGTTATGTTCATACAAATATTTACACATGTTAAGTTTGCTGAAAATAAACGCAGTTGACAGTGAGAGGACGTTTCTTTTTTTGCTGAGTTTATTAAGTTATGTTTGCTTTTACTCAAGTATGACAAGTGGGTACTTTTTCCACCATTGGTGAATACGTGTTCTGTCATACGGTAATTTGGTAAAAAGCCAATTTGACATTTTCTCAGTAGATTGTTTTCACTGAGGAAATGTTTGAGTCTGCTGTTAATGATAATGCAGAACATTTTCCCAAGATTGTTGATGACGCATATCCCACGGTAGTTATTGGGGTCAAATTTGTAGTAGTATAACCAATTGGAATTTGTGGTCTGTATATTTTATCATTTCATTGAGGATACCATCAACACCACAGGCCTGGGTGATCAGGTTACTGTAAACTTGGTATCGTTTGATTGGCCAATGGTCAATGGTTTGAAAGAGTTATACCTTCAGATGTTATAAAGGAAAGGAAATGCCTTTGTTCTGTCTCTTAGGCTTCTGGCCTAGTCGGCATCTCTTTGTTCATGCTTTGTCTTACCTGCCTAGAATAATGCCTTGTAATACTTGTTAATGGTTTGTAACTTAAGTTTATACCTTTAATAATTATTGTTCATTTTATGTAAAAATAAAAAAATAAAAAATAATACTGATTTTGATATTCGTTTCTCATGACCATTCCTTGACCTCATGATCACGTAACAGTTGACTGGACATGGTTTTACAATAATACAAAATGGAGTCAGATAGTTAGGTTTATCAAATGTAGATTGCTAAATATTATTTATCACTACACATGTTCATGCTTGGCAGGGGAAGATTGTTCATTTATTTACAAAAATATAATGTAAAGTGGGAGAGAGAGGCTGCCCATGTGACAAATCTCATGTTCTGGCTCCGGACCAGGGTGCAGAGGAGGATTCAGTGAGGAGGACGAACAGTAGATGAGGAGAGGAAAGAAAGATATACTGTACAGTAGGCATCCTGTTTCAGAAGGATTTAGTGAGGACAGTGTACAGTAGGCATCCTGTTTCAGGAGGATTCAGTTTGGACAGTGTACAGTAGGCATCCTGTTTCAGAAGTAGGATTCAGTGAGGACATTGTACAGTAGGCATCCTGTTTCAGAAGTAGGATTCAGTGAGTGCAGTGTAGAGTAGGAATCCTGTTTTGAGGACAGTGTAGAGTAGGCATCCTGTTTCAGAAGGAGGACAGAGTACAGTACGCATCCTGTTTCAGAAGGAGGACAGAGTACAGTACGCATCCTGTTTCAGAAGGAGGACAGTGTACAGTAGGCATCCTGTTTCAGAAGGATGATTCAGTTTGGACAGTGTACAGTAGGCATCCTGTTTCAGAAGGATGATTCAGTTTGGACAGTGTACAGTAGGCATCCTGTTTCAGAAGTAGGATTCAGTGAGTGCAGTGTAGAGTAGGAATCCTGTTTTGAGGACAGTGTAGAGTAGGCATCCTGTTTCAGAAGGATGATTCAGTGAGGACAGTGTACAGTAGACATCCTGTTTTGAGGACAGTGTACAGTAGGAATCCTGTTTTGAGGACAGTGTACAGTAGGAATCCTGTTTTGAGGACAGTTTACAGTAGGAATCCTGTTTTGAGGACAGTGTACAGTAGGCATCCTGTTTCAGAAGGAAGATTCAGTGAGGACAGTGTAAAGTAGACATCCTGTTTCAGAAGGAGGATTCAGTGAGGACAGTGTACAGTAGCAATCCTGTTTTGAGGACAGTGTACAGTAGGAATCCTGTTTTGAGGACAGTGTACAGTAGGAATCCTGTTTTGAGGGCAGTGTACAGTAGGAATCCTGTTTTGAGGACAGTGTACAGTAGGCATCCTATTTCAGAAGCGGTGTTCAGTGAGGACAGTGAACAGTAGGCATCCTGTTTCAGAAGGAGGATTCAGTGAGGACAGTGAACAGTAGGTATCCTGTTTTGAAGACAGTGTACAGTAGGAATCCTGTTTTGAGGACAGTGTACAGTAGGAATCCTGTTTTGAGGACAGTGTACAGTAGGAATCCTGTTTTGAGGACAGTGTACAGTAGGCATTCTGTATCAGGTGGATTCAGTGAGGACAGTGTACAGTAGACATCCTGTTTCAGAAGGAAGATTCAGTGAGGACAGTGTACAGTAGCAATCCTGTTTTGAGGACAGTGTACAGTAGGAATCCTGTTTTGAGGACAGTGTACAGTAGGAATCCTGTTTTGAGGACAGTGTACAGTAGGAATCCTGTTTTGAGGACAGTGTACAGTAGGCATCCTATTTCAGAAGGGGGGTTCAGTGAGGACAGTGAACAGTAGGCATCCTGTTTCAAAAGGAAGACAGTTTACAGTAGGCATCCTGTTTCAGAAGGAGGATTCAGTGAGGACAGTGTACAGTAGGCATCCTGTTTCAGAAGGGGGGTTCAGTGAGGACAGTGAACAGTAGGCATCCTGTTTCAGAAGGGGGGTTCAGTGAGGACAGTGTACAGTAGGCATCCTATATCAGGAGGATTCAGTGAGGACAGTGTACAGCAGGCATCCTTTTTCAGAAGGAGGATTCAGTGAGGACAGTGTAGAGTACGAATCCTGTTTTGAGGACAGTGTACAGTAGGCATCCTGTTTCATAAGGAGGATTCAGTGTACAGTAGGAATCCTGTTTCAGAAGGAGGATTCATTGAGGACAGTGAACAGTAGGCATCCTGTTTCAGAAAGAGGACAGTGTTCAGCAGGCATCCTGTTTCAAAAAGAGGATTCAGTGAGGACATTGTACAGTAGGCATCCTGTTTCAGAAGGAGGGTTCAGTGAGGACAGTGTACAGTAGGCATCCTGTTTCAGAAGGAGGGTTCAGTGAGGACAGTGTACAGTAGGCATCCTGTTTCAGAAGGAGGGTTCAGTGAGGACAGTGTACAGTAGGCATCCTGTTTCAGAAGGAGGGTTCAGTGAGGACAGTGTACAGTAGGCATCCTGTTTCAGAAGGAGGGTTCAGTGAGGACAGTGTACAGTAGGCATCCTGTTTCAGAAGGGGTGTTCAGTGAGGACAGTGTACAGTAGGCATTCTGTTTCAGAAGGAGGGTTCAGTGAGGACAGTGTACATTAGGCATCATGTTTCAGAATGAGGATTCAGTGAGGACAGTGTACAGTAGGCATCCTGTTTCAGGAGGGTTCAGTGAGGACGGTGTAGTAGGTGGAGGAAGGAAAGAAGGAGTGCAGATACAGTTAGCCATCCACTTCTTTTACAGAAAAAAGAAAGAGGGACCCGTTTCCGAGGATGACTCAGGAGGAGGATTCTGCAATGTATAGTTGCAGGATATTAAAGGGTTAGAGAGGTTTTGGCAATTAAAGAGCTCATTTAGACTTCAATGGTAATTAGCAAAAGGGGAACACAGATACTGCACAGTAGAATCCCACTTATTTTGCAGACAGAAATAAGCTGTCACCTGTTTCCCTGATCAGTAGTCAGTAGTCTTTGGTGGCAGATTACATGTATACTGAACCAAAATATAAACGCAACATGCAACAATTTTAAGATTTTACTGAGATACAGTTTATATAAGGTAATCAGTCAATTGAAATAAGTTAATTAGGCCCTAATTTATGGATTTCACATGACTGGGCAGGGGCGCTGCCATGGGTGGGCCTGGGAGGGCATAGGTCCACCCACTTGGGAGCCAGGCCCAGCCAATCAGAATGAGTTTCCCCCCACTAAAGGGCTTTATTACAGACAGAAATACTCCGTTTCATCAGCTTTAAGGGTAGCTGGTCTCAGATGATCCCACAGGGGAAGAAGCAGGATGTGGAGGTTCAGTGAGGACAGTGTACACGTGGTCTGCGGTTTTTAGTCCTGTTGGATGTACTGCCAAATTCTCTGAAATGACTTTGGAGGCTGCTTATGGTAGAGAAATGAACATTCAATTCTCTGGCAACAGCTCTGGTAGACATTCCTGCAGTCAGCATGCCAATTGCACGCTCCCTCAACTTGAGACAACTGTGGTGTTGTGTTGTATGACAAAACTGCACATTTTAGTGTGGCCTTTTATTGTCCCCAGCACAAGGTACAACTGTGTAATGATCATGTGGTTTAATCAGCTTCTTTATATTCCACACCTGTCAGAATTATCTTGGCAAAGGCGAAATGCTCACTAACAGGGATGTTAACAAATTTGTGCACCAAATTTGGGAGAAATAAACTTTTTGTGCGTATGAACATTTTCTGGGATCTTTTATTTCAGTTCATGAAACATGGAACCAACACAGTATAGATAGATCTCCAACTATTAGATTTAGATTATTTCTCTGTCTGACTCATCATAATGGGTCTGTGTCCCAAATGTCATCCTATTCCCTAAATATTATATTATGGGCCCTGATCAAAAGTATTGTACTATTAAGGGAACAATGTGCCATTTGGAACGCAGCCTGTGTTTCAGAGCTGTGTTTCCCTTTAGATTTGTGTGTATTAGGTAGTTGGTGGGGAATTGTTAGATGTTACTACACTGCACACATCTTCTGCACGTCTATCACTCCAGTGTTTAATTGCTATATTGTAATTATTTCGCCACTATGGCCTCTTTATTGCCTTACCTCCCTTATCTTACCTCATTTGCACACTCTGTATATAGACTTTTTTCTATTGTATTATTGACTGTATGTTTCTTTATTCCATGTGTAACTCTGTGTTGTTGTTTGTGTCGCACTGCTTTGCTTTATCTTGGCCAGGTTGCAGTTGTAAATGAGAACTTGTTCTCAACTAGCCTACTTGGTTAAATAAAGGTGAAATAAATAAAAAACTGTCGGAACTAGAAGCACAAGCATTTCGCTACAATCGCATTAACATCTGCTAACCATGTGTATGTGACCAATAACATTTGATTTGATTTTGAGCTAATATGTAATATGAGAGGCTGTATCAGTACCAACGATATATCTTACGTAAACTGATTCCACTTTCAGTACCAGTTCTCTGTCTAACACCTTCTCCATTTTAGTCTCTTGATTGCATGCCAACGCCCAGAGTGTATGTGTGCAGGTGTGTGTGTATGTAATTGTGTCTAATTGTGTGCGCGCATGTTTGAGCATGTACTGTATATGTGTGTGTGCAGATGCGTTCCATGCCTGCATCTGTGTGTGCATCTGTGCACGTGTGTGTGCCTGTCTGTGTGTGTAAACAACGTGCATTATATGCCATGCCTAATGTGAGCTTGTTAGCCATCTTTCCTCTCCCCTGAGGCATGTGTCCCTATCTATCCCAGGACTTACTCATGCCCCGCGTCCGAAATTACACCATATTCCCCACATAGTGGGGACCAGGGTGCCATTTGGGATGTAGACATGGTTCTACTTCAACAAGCACTGCCGGTGGAGGGAGGCCACTGAGAGAGCAGTGAAATATTGCAGTCAACGTACATTTTGCCTGTGTTCTAATTGCCAGATTTTTATCTTTATATTGCACTACTTCTGACCAGAACTCTATGGGCCCTGGGCAAAACTAGTCCAATTTCTAGGGAATAGGGTGCCATTTGAGATGCAGCCTGTATGTGCCACAAAGTGCAAATGAGGATCATGCATTTGTAAGGACCCCCAATCCCCGTAGGTGACTGATAGGCCAACAGGGAGGCTAAGGCACGACGTACCACACTTGTTAACACCATATATGGTGGCTGGAGCCTTCCTCTGCGCCGATGTCCAGTCTGAACACGCCGTCCAGTCCAGCTCCATGGCAGGAGCCCTTCTCTGCCCCGATGCCCAGTCTAGACATGGCGTCTAGTCCCGCTCTTCTTCTGCACCTAGGTCCAGTCCAGGCACAGTGTTCAGCCTGGGTCCATGGCTGGATCTGCGGGATGAGCGGGTACTTCGCCCCGCACCAGAGCCGCCACCGACCCTAGACACCCCCCCAACCCTCCCTTTTGGTTTCAGGTTTTGCGGCCGGAGTCTGCACCTTTGGGGGGGGGGGGGTACTGTCACGTCCTGACCATAGAGAGCCTTTATTTTCTATGGTGGAGTAGGTCAGGGTGTGACTGGGAGGTTAGTCTAGTTTATATTTTCTATGTGGGGTTCTAGGTTGTTTTTTCTATGTTGGGGTTTTGGTATGATTCCCAATTAGAGGCAGCTGGCTATCGTTGTCTCTAATTGGGGATCATACTTAAGTAGCATTTTTTCCACCTGTGGGTTATGGGATATTGTTTTGTTTTGAGTTAGTGTTGTAGTCACGGTTCGTTGTTTGTTAGTTTATTGTTTATTGTTTTGTCTTTGGTTAAAGTTTCACTTCTTTATTTAACATGTGGAACTCTACTCACGCTGCGCCTTGGTCCGTTAATTGTACAAACGATCGTCACAGTGAGGCAAATACAGAAGGATGGAATGTTCCGAAGAGAAACAGGGCATGTTTGTTTATAAGGGCATCATGCAACAGAAATCTTTTTAAATAACTTCCCAATAGAGAGACATAGTAACGGCACTAACTCCGCTTTGGTTTGCTGGACTAAGCCGAAAAAACACACAAGGAAGCTTTTCTCTTCCAGGAAGTTCTGGAAAGGGTTTTGTCCAGATCCAACATTGCATATGGCCTCTTTTGTGTGTATATGTGTGTGTGTGTTCTCTAGATACTATGTTGTATATGGCATCTTAATGCCGGTACATGGGCTGTTCATCACTGTTTAAAGAAGGCCTCCCTCCACCTGGCCCTGCCTCGTGTGAACAGCCATGCATGAAAAGGTAAACCCTCGGAATCAACCACACACACTGAAAGATATACTGTAAGCATGCGCGTACACACACACACACACACACACACACACACACACACACACACACACACACACACACACACACACACACACACACACACACACACACACACACACACACACTCTACTTACCATGCATGTAATGGTAAACACTCAAAAAACAAATCCACATACTGAATGGGAGAATGAGTACTACACAGCCTCCTCCTTGTGAGAAAGAGGCTGCCTCTCCAATGTCACTTCCTTATATAGTGCAAATGCTTTTGACCAGAACCCTATCAAACATTGTGCAATACTGTAATTAGGGAATAGGGTGCAATTTTGGACACACCCACACTGTAACCCACAAGGCATTTTTAACTCAAATACTTCTAGGAAGTTAAACTCAAAGTCAATGAAAAGTCATTATTACTTAAAATGTTTACTTAAGAAGTCACATCAACAATTTTTTAAGTTATAATAACAAATACACTTTTTTCCCAGCATGCTCTACTGCAAGTGTTTAAAAAAATTGTTTTTAATATCTGTGATTGATTTTGCACGTACATTGAGTAGTTGATTGATTAGTCTTATGCTACAAAAAGATAAATAACATACAGTACCAGTCAAAAGTTTGGACACACCTACTCATTCAAGGGTTTTTCTTTATTTTTACTATTTTCTACATTGTAGACTAATAGTGAAGTCATAGACTATGAAATAACACATACGGAATCATGTAGTAACCAAAAAAGTGTTAAACAAATCAAAATATATTTTATTTTTCAGATTCTTCAAAGTAGCCACCCTTTGCCTTGATGACAGCTTTGCACACTCTTGGCATTCTCTCAACCACCTTCATGAGGTAGTCATGCATTTCAAGGTGTGCCTTGTTTCTTTCCTTCTAAATGCGTTTGAGCCAATCAGTTGTGTTGTGACAAGGTAGGGGTGGTATACAGAAGATAGCCCTATTTGGTAAAAGACCAAGTCCATATTATGACAGGAAAGGAAGACCCAGAGTTAGCTCTGCTGCAGAGGATAAGTTCATTAGAGTTAACTTTCCAACAAGTCAGTTGGTCAAATTTCTGCCCTCTAGAGCTGCCCCGGTCAACTGTAAGTGCTGTTATTGTGAAGTGGAAACGTCTTGGAGCAACAACGGCTCAGCAGCAAAGTGGTAGGCCACACTAGCTCACAGAACGGGACTGCCAAGTGCTGAAGGACGTAGTGCGTAAAAATCATCTTTCTTCGGTTGCAACACTCACTGCTGAGTTCCAAACTGCCTCTAGAATAACTTCAGCACAAGAACTGTACATTGGGAGCTTCATGAAGTTGATTTGGGCAGCCGCATACAAGCCTAAGATCGGCATGAGCAATGACAAGCGTCGGCTGGAGTGGTGTAAAGTTCGCCGCCATTGGACTCTGGAGCAATGGAAACGCATTCTCTGGAGTGATAAATCACACATCACCATCTGGCAGTCCAACAGACGAATCTGGATTTGATGGATGCCAGGGGAACACTACCCAATGCATAGTGCCAACTGTAAAGTTTGGTAAAGGAGGAATAATGGTCTGGGGCTGTTTTTCATGGTTTGGGCTAGGCCCCTTAGTTCCAGTGAATGGAGATCTTAACGCTACAGCATACAATGACATTCTAGATGATTCTGTGCTTCCAACGTTGTGGCAACAGTTTGGGGAAGGTCCTTTCCTGTTTCAGCATGACAATTCCCCCGTGCACAAAGCGAGGTCCATACAGATATGGTTTGTTGAGATCGGAGTGGAAGAACTTGACTGGCCTACACAGAGCCCTGACCTCAACCCAATCGAACACCTTTGGGTTGAATTGGAACGCCGACTGCGAGCCAAGCCTAATCTCCCAACATCAGTGCCAGACCTCACTAATGCTTGTGGCTGAATCGAAGCAAGTCCCCGCAGCAATGTTCCATCATCTAGTGGAAAGCCTTCCCAGAATAGTGGAGGCAGTTATAGCAGCAATAGCAGATTTTGGAATGAGATGTTCGACGAGCAAGTGTATACATAATTTTGGCAATGTATCAATGTGTATCACACCCATTGTTCTGAGTGGCTAGGATTTGAATAGCGGCCGGGGCATTACCACATTGTTGTATGTAAACATCATAACCATTGTTCTGAGTGTCCGGCGCATTGCAACATGTGTATGTAAACATCACACCCCACTGTTCTAATGTGAGCAGGGGTCCTAGTGCCTTTCTGCAGAAATGTTGTGAAAGTTGTTGGTGGGGTGACAGAGACTATTGTGTTGATTAAGGGGCTATTTCCAATGGGAGTTCCTTCCATTCTTCTCTGCAGATCCTCTCAAACTCTGTCAGGTTGGATGGGGAGCGTTGCTGCACAGCTATTTTCAGGTCTCTCCAGAGATGTTCGATTGGGTTCAAGTCCGGGCTCTGGCTGGGCTGCTCAAGGACATTCAGAGGCTTGTCCCGAAGCCACTCCTGTGTTGTCTTAGCTGTGTGCTTAGGGTCATTGTACTTTTGGAAGGTGAAACTTCGCCTGCCTGAGGTCCTGTGTGCTCTGAAGCAGGTTTTCACTAAGGATCTCTCTGTACTTTGCTCCGTTCTTCTTTGCCTCAATCCTGACTCGTCTCCCAGTCCCTGCCGCTGAATCGCATCCCCACAGCATGATGCTGCCACCGCCATGCTTCACCATAGGGACGGTGCCAGGGTTCCTCCAGACGTGACGCTTGGCATTCAGGTCAAAGAGTTCAATCTTCATCAGGCCAGAGAATCTTGTTTCTCATGATCTGAGAGTCTTTAGGTGCCTTTTGGCAAAGTCCAAGCGGGCTGTCATGTGCCTGTTACTGAGGAGTGGCTTCGTCTGGCTACTCTACCATAAAGGCCTGATTGGTGAAGTGCTGCAGAGATGGTTGTCCTTCGGAAAGGTTCTCCCATCTCCACAGAAGAACTCTAGAGCTCTGTCAGAGTGATCATAGGCTTCTTGGTCACCTCCCTGACCAAAGCCCCTCTCCCCGATTGCTCAGTTTGGCCGAGAGGCCAGCTCTAAGAAGAGTCTTGGTGGTTCCAAACTTCTTCCATTTAAGAATGATGGAGGCCATTGTGTTCTTTGGGAGCTTCAATGCTGCAGAAATGTTTTGGTACCCTTCCCCATATCTGTACCTCGACACAGTCCTGTCTCAGAGCTCTAGGGACAATTCTTTCGACTTCGTGGCTTGGTTTTTGCTCTGACATGCACTGTCAATTGTGGGATCTTGCATAGACAGGTGTTTTTTTCCAAATCATGTCCAATCAATTGAATTTACCACAGGTGGACTACAATCGTGTTGTAGAAACATCTCAAGGATGATCAATGGAAACAGGATGCACCTGAGCCCAATTTCGAGTCTCATAGCAGAGGTTCTGAATACTTATGTAAATAAGGTATTTCTGTTTTTTATTATTAATACATTTGCAAAAATGTTTTAAAAAATCTGTTTTTGCTTTGTCATTATGAGGTGTTGTAACGGCTGTCTTCGGGTGAAAGAGAGGAGGACCAAAATGCAGCGTGATGATAATCCATATTTTAATTAGGATATTTAAACGACGAAAACAACAAAAACAACAAACTGACAGAAGGAACCGAAAACGCTACAGTCCTGAACATGGGAACACAGAACAGATGAACACACGAACAGGAACAATCACCCACAAACAAACAGTGAAAACAGGCTACCTTAATATGGTTCCCAATCAGAGACAATGACAAACACCTGCCTCTGATTGAGAACCATATTAGGCCAAACAACAAACCCAACATAGAAACACAAAACATAGAATGCCCACCCAGCTCACGTCCTGACCAACTAAACAAAGACTAAACAAAGGAAATAAGGTCAGGAACGTGACAGGTGTTGTGTGTAGATTGATGAGGATTTTTTTTCTATTTAATCAATTTTAGAATAAGGCTGTAACGTAACAAAATGTGGAAAATGTCAAGGGTTCTGAATGCTTTCTGAATGCTTTCTGCACTGGTGTGAAGTCACACCTAGGTGGGATTTTCAAATCTTAGGCGGAAGTCCCGCCTCCCTCATGAATCAACTAGGTGTGAAAAATACTTTGACTACTTTTGTTGCATGGACTTTGTGTATAATAGTGTTTAGCACTATTTTTGAAGTACTACCTCATCTCTGTACCACACATACACATTTCTGTAAGGCCTCTCAGTCGAGAAGTGAATTTCAAATACAGATTCAACTACAAAGACCAGGGAGGTTTTCCAATGTCTCGCAAAGACTGACACAGGTGTGATCGTTCTACAGTGGTCCCTGAAGCTTACGATCACACCCGTGTGATTAGAACGCTTATTTAGAATGTTTATTTAGAACGGCCAGTTTCGAATGATGCAACAATCAGCATTTGAGCTGGCCACACTTTTTTCAGAAACTATTTACACAAACAGAGTCCTTACAAAGTTATGTCCAGAATATAAGCAGTTTATTTTTGGATGTAATGTTAAGATATTCACATAAGTATGTATAGCATAACACAATCTTCCAACCCGAAAAATGTAGGCTACATTTGTCCTAGCGCTAACTGAGGAAAGATTGACGCAACACAAGCGGTCATATTTCATATTTTCTAACTCTCAGATGACATAAACTACAATATGAATTAGCAAATAGAAATTACTATGTATAATTAATCACATCACGGGTGAACTCACCGTTGATCAAAATAACTGAGTTAAACACTTTCTAGAAATCAAAAGTAATCAGACGAAGACTAGTTTCAGCGCGCAGCCATGCTTTTTTTCTCTCACAGAAACCAAAGATAAGAGAAGACAAGATGAGTTTGGTCTGTTTATAGTATACATGTTGAAGGGGTGTGTCGTCTACCATCATTCATATCCCACCATTCACTTCCTGAAGTTCTCAAAAAAAAATGGGTGAACCCTTACTTACCTAATTTTGTTATAGAATCTTTGGTCCGACAGACGATTACGTAAAACCCAGAATGCATTGTATGTCAACAAACATGGCTCCACTGTCACGTCCTGACCATAGAGAGCCTTTATTTTCTATGGTGGAGTAGGTCAGGGCGTGACTGGGGGGTTAGTCTAGTTTATATTTTCTATGTGGGGTTCTAGGTAGTTTTGTTCTATGTTGGGGTTTGGTATGATTCCCAATTAGAGGCAGCTGGCTATCGTTGTCTCTAATTGGGGATCATACTTAAGTAGCATTTTTTCCACCTGTGGGTTATGGGATATTGTTTGTTTGTTTATTTGTAGTTGCCTGTGAGCACTGCATTTGACTTCACGTTTAGTTTTTTTCAGTATTGTTTTTGTGAATTTCTTTAATTAAACATGTGGAACTCTACGCACGCTGCGCCTTGGTCCGTTAATTCTACAAACGATCGTGACAGAATATCCCATCATAACAGGACCAAGCAGTGTGCCCAGGTGGAGAAAGTATCCTGGACTTGGGAGGAGATCCTGGATGGGAAGGGATCCTGGACTTGGGAAGATATCCTGGCAGGACAGGATCGCCATCCTTGGCGGGAGACGCAAGGAGAGAAGGGAGAACAGCCTGCAATGCCGGGGCCAGCCAGATTTATTTTGGGGGGGGCACACGGGGTGGTCACACGGGGTGGTCGGCGGAGCCGAGGTGCGAACCAGTGACAACATGGGAGGAGGTAGAGAGTTGGACGGTCGACCCAGGGAGAGTGCCAGAGCCCGCCTGTGAGTCAATAGAACAGTGCGAGGAGGGATACCAGAGAATGGAGTTGGCGAGGAGTATGCGGCAATGCAGGCGTTTGGAGGAGCGTGTTAACAGTCCGGTGCAATCTGTGCCGGTCCCACTTATCAGGCCTCCAGTGCGCCTCCCCAGTCCGGTACGTCCTGTGCCTGCTCCTCGCACTCGCCCAGATGTACGCCTTCACAGCCCAGTATGTCCTGCGCTAGCTCTTCACACTCGCCATGCGAAGTGTGTCATCGTTCCGGTACAATTTGTGCCAGTTCTACGCGCCAGGTCTCCAGTGCGCCTCCACAGCCCAGTGCGTCCTGTGCTAGCTCCTCGCTGTGTCATCGAACCGGTACCATTGATGCAAGCTATACGCACCAGGTCTCCGGTGCGCCTTCACAGCCCAGTTCGTCCTGTCCATTCTCCCCGCACTAGCCCTGAAGTGCGTGTCACCAGTGAGGTGCCACCTGTACCGGCCCCACGCATCAGGCCTCCAGTGCGCCTCCCCAGTCTGGTATGTCCTGTGCCTGCTCCTCGCACTCTCCATCAAGTGCACCTTCCCAGTCAGGTACGTCCTGTGCCTGCTCCTGGCACTCTCCCTGAAGTACGTGTCCCCAGTCAGGTAAGTCCTGTGCCTGCTCCCCGTACTCAAATCAAATCAAATCAAATCAAATTTATTAGTCACATACACATGGTTAGCAGATGTTAATGCGAGTGTAGCGAAATGCTTGTGCTTCTAGTTCCGACAATGCAGTAATAACAACAAGTAATCTAACCTAACAATTCCGCAACTACTACCTTATACACGCAAGTGTAAAGGGATAAAGAATATGTACATAAAGATATATGAATGAGTGATGGTACAGACGGCATAGGCAAGGTGCAGTAGATGGTATAGAGTACGGTATATACCTATGAGATGAGTACTGTAGGGTATGTAAACATAAAGTGGCATAGTTTAAAGTGGCTAGTGGTCCATGTATTACATAAGATGTCAAGATGCAGTAGATGATATAGAGTACAGTATATACATATACATAAGAGATGTGTAATGTAGGGTATGTAAACATTATATTAGGTGGCATTGTTTAAAGTGGCTGGTGGTACATTTTTACATAATTTCCATCAATTCCCATTTTTAAGGTGGCTGGAGCTGAGTCAGTTTGTTGGCAGCGGCCGCTAAATGTTAGTGGTGGCTGTTTAACAGTCTGATGGCCTTGAGATAGAAGCTGTTTTTCAGTCTCTCGGTCCCTGCTTGGATGCACCTGTACTGACCTCGCCTTCTGGATGATAGCGGGGTGAACAGGTAGTGGCTTGGGTGGTTGTTGTCCTTGATGATCTTTATGGCCTTCCTGTGACATCGGGTGGTGTAGGTGTCCTGGAGGGCAGGTAGTTTGCCCCGGGTGATGCGTTCTGCCGACCTCACTACCCTCTGGAGAGCCTTACGGTTGTGTGCGGAGCAGTTGCCGTACCAGGCGGTGATACAGCCCGACAGGATGCTCTCGATTGTGCATCTGTAGAAGTTTGTGAGTGCTTTTGGTGACAAGCCGAATTTCTTCAGCCTCCTGAGGTTGAAGAGGCGCTGCTGCGCCTTCTTCACAACGCTGTCTGTGTGGGTGGACCAATTCAGTTTGTCCGTGATATGTACACCGAGGAACTTAAAACTTTCCACCTTCTCCACTACTGACCCGTCGATGTGGATAGGGGGGAGCTCCCTCTGCTGTTTCCTGAAGTCCACAATCATCTCCTTTGTTTTGTTGACGTTGAGTGTGAGGTTATTTTCCTGACACCACACTCCGAGGGCCCTCACCTCCTCCCTGTAGGCCGTCTCGTCGTTGTTGGTAATCAAGCCTACCACTGTAGTGTCGTCCGCAAACTTGATGATTGAGTTGGAGGCATGCATGGCCACGCAGTCATGGGTGAACAGGGAGTACAGGAGAGGGCTCAGAACGCACCCTTGTGGGGCCCCAGTGTTGAGGATCAGCGGGGTGGAGATGTTGTTACCTACCCTCACCACTCACCACTCGCCTTGAAGTGCGTGTCACCAGTCTGGCGCCACCTGTCCCAGCTCCACGCACTAGGCCTCCAGTGCGCCTCCCCAGTACAGAGCTTTCGGCGATGGTCCCCAGTCCAGAGCTTTCGGCGACGGTCCACAGTCCAGAGCTTCCGGCGACGATTCCCAGTCCAGAGCTTCCGGCGACGATTCCCAGTCCAGAGCTTCCGGCGACGTTTCACAGTCCGGAACCTCCTGAGACGGTCCACGGTCCGGAACCTCCTGAGACGGTCCACGGTCCGGAACCTCCTTCAACGGTCCAGAACCTCCAGCTCCATGGCCGGAGCCTTCCCCTGTGCCGATGCCCAGTCTGAGCACTGAGCACTGAGCACGGACCAGTCCAGCTCCAAGGCCAGAGTCTTCTTCTGCGTTGGTGCCCAGTCCAGGCACGGTGTCCGGTCCCGCTCCATGGCAGGAGCCTTCCCCTGCGCCGATGCCCTGTCCGAGCACGGCGTCCAGTCCAGCTCCAAGGCAGGAGTCTTACTCTGCGCCGATTTCCAGTCCGAACACGGCGTCCAGTCCGGCTCCATGTGTGGAGCCTTCCCCTGTGCCGATGCCCAGTCCGAGCACGGCGTCCAGTCCAGCTCCATGGCAGGAGCCCTTCTCTGCCCCGATGACCAGTCTAGACACGGCGTCTAGTCCCGCTCCATGGCAGGAGTCTTCTTCTGCACCTAGGTCTAGTCCAAGCACAGTGTTCAGCCTGGGTCCATGGCTGGATCTGCGAGATGAGCGGGTACTTCGCCCCGCACCAGAGCCACCACCGACCCTAGACACCCCCCCTAACCCTCCCTTTTGGTTTCAGGTTTTGCGGCCGGAGTCTGCACCTTTGGGGGGGGTGGGGTACTGTCACATCCTGACCATAGAGAGCCTTTATTTTCTATGGTGGAGTAGGTCAGGGTGTGACTGGGAGGTTAGTCTAGTTTATATTTTCTATGTGGGGTTCTAGGTAGTTTTGTTCTATGTTGGGGTTTGGTATGATTCCCAATTAGAGGCAGCTGGCTATCGTTGTCTCTAATTGGGGATCATACTTAAGTAGCATTTTTTCCACCTGTGGGTTATGGGATATTGTTTGTTTGTTTATTTGTAGTTGCCTGTGAGCACTGCATTTGACTTCACGTTTCGTTTTTTTCAGTATTGTTTTGGTGAGTTTCTTTAATTAAACATGTGGAACTCTACGCACGCTGCGCCTTGGTCCGTTAATTCTACAAATGATTGTGACATCCACACACATAGCTGGAATTAGCTTAGCTCATCATAATCAGTACAACCTTCAAAAAAGTATTTTACACGCACACTATTTGCCCATTACAATATATGCAAGAATTGGAATGCATGATTTATCACTGGTAATTGAAAAACATGAGAATACAGTAAATATATCAATAATTACCACACAAAACATTTTCTGATAGTGATTTATTGATTCAAATGGTGCGTGCAGGCAGTCAATCACGTAACCTCTCACTTCCACTCTGAGCCATTCAGTGTCATTGTTTATGTATGTAGCTAGTGAGCTAAGCTGTAGCATTAGCAATGTCTTTCAAAAGGAGACAACTCACAAATTAGGAAATTCTGGAGATTTTAAATTCTGACAATGAGTCTGAAAGTCAGGAATCAGATTCTGACAGTGAGGAGCTGCCCCCCAGCCATTGAGAACCCTGCATCTGAGGACCCCTTGATTGACAAAGTCCCAGTTCCCTTTGAAGATGCTGGTGGTGATGGAGGCAGACCGACAATGGATGAAGTACATGAGTTCTGTGATATCTGGAAGGCTGCCAGCCATTTCACCCCTCCTGGCCCTGCTGTTTGCTTTGATGAGTCCCAGTCTGGAGTGCAACGCCCCTTGCCATTTCCATCTGAGGCAGAGTGCTTCAAGTTCTTTCTGACAGAGGAGCTGGTGGGAGACATAGCAGAGACCAATCGCTATGCCTTGGAGCTACAGGAGAAGAGAGAGCCAGGAGTGGGGGGGACAACTACAACTAGTGAAATGTATACCTTCCTGGTGATAGTCCTTCTCATGGGGATAGTAAAGAAGAACTCTCTAAGAGAATACTGGAGCACAGATTCTATGTTTGCAACTCCCTTCTTTGCCACCCTCTTTTCCCAAGACTGCATTTCATCAACAATGCTACTGCCATCCTAAATGACCCGTTATACAAAATAAGAAATGTCAACAGCTGGCAGTAAAGTGGCATGACAAACGAGACGTCCATGTCCTCTCCACTGTCCATACAGCAACCATGTAGGCCACAGGGAAGGTGGCACGTCAGTTAAGAACAAATTCTTATTTTCAATGATGGCCTACCATGCCACTAGGTTCCCTGTATGTGGGATGGAGGAATGGAGAAATGGAGGTATGGAGGGAAGCAGGAATGCAGGGATGGAAGGATGTATTTCTGTATTGGCCCAGGTGGCAGGGTCCGTCATTAATGATGCCCTGCTGGCCTGGGGCCAGTAAAAACATGTGTCAGACTGGTGGATATCGTCAGTCACTGGCCTGACCGGGCCATTAACTTCTCTGTGCATTTTCAGCGTTCCAGTTTGACATGTATCTGCTCTGTTGCAGTCTGCCATTGAAAACCATTGAAGACTACACTCTGAAAAGTCATGCTATTTGTATTTGAGCAATATGATTGGCCTTTCATTCAACCACGCTCCTCTGGAGTCACAACTTCTCGAACAGTACATGAGTTAATGTGTTCACACGCTTTTCTGAATAAAAAGAAGGGCTCATCAATCCACTTGCTGAGCATATTTATTTTTGGGATATTGATTTACAAAAGTCAACTTTCAATAGTGAATATACTAACAATATGCTGGCTACGGTTGATAGTCTGCACAAAAAAAGCTACAAAAAGACACCTAGCATTCGTCTTGGCTAAATCAATATTTATTTTGAAACGCAGCGTCAGCGTCCTATTTTGAGATGTAAAACAAAAATCTCAAAATGACATACTGTACTTTAGAAACAAAAGGGAATGCAATTTATACAATGCAATTCTAAAGAATAGAGTAATGACTTACTGTGCTAGATTATACTTCACAGCTTTTTAATATGTACTATAATATATAATAACCAAATGTAGCCTATTACTAGCTGAACATAGAGAGAAAGCATGCCAACCTATAGGCCCTGCATGACCCCAATGAATTTTAATTACACAATTTCCGGGCCAGTAGAAATTCTGTTCAGGCTGGTTGATGTTTGTCCAACTGGAACAACCAGGCCCTCTGTAATGATGAATTATGAATGGGGACATGTTATGGTGAAATAACTAGTCCCACATTGAGGGACAGAGGGATAGAGAGATGGAGGGATGGAGGGAAGTCCTTCGTTTAACTTCTAATACATAAGTGAACTGACAGAGGGCTAAAAGAGTGAGGCCATAGAACATATAAAAGTAATGCAGGAGGTAGAAAAAAGAATTGAAGACTTAGACCTCGAAGGAGAGGAAAGGAAAGGGGCAGAGAAAATCACTTCATGAATTAACAATCCCTGTTTGTTGGTAATGGATCCCAAGGTCTCATTGCTATTTCTGACAGAGGCAGCCATGCATTCACTGTGCTTATTAGGGACAGGAATGGAGAGACAACGCAGTCTCTTTGATTAATACCCCTGCACTCGGTTGAAGAGGGGTGAATGTGTGTGTGTGTGTGTGTGTGTGTGTGTGTGTGTGTGTGTGTGGGGAAGGACAAAACAAAGATGCTCAGAGAAGAACACAGAGATTATCCAGGAGAGGATAGAAAACACAACATGCTTCTTAACTGACGTCATCCCAAATGGTACCATATTTCCTACATAGTGCACTACTTTTGACCAGAACCCTATAGGCCTTGATCAAAAGAAGTGCACTTTTTAAGGAATATATGGTGCCATTTGGGACACAAGCTCTGACTTTGCAGAGAGAAATTTTGCAACCAGACCGATTAGGAGAGAAAGAGAGCACTCGGCCTCACCCTACTATAACCTTAAGTCAAATGTCTACTGTTTGCTGATGATCTGGTAATTCTGTCCCCGGCTAAGGAGGGCCGAAAGCAGCACCTAGATCTTTGACACAGATTCTGTCAGACCTGGTCCCTGGCAGTAAATCTCAGTCAGACAAAAATAATGGTGTTCCAAAAAATGTCCCGTTGCCAGGACCACAAATACATATTCCATCTAGACACCGTTGCCATAGAGCCCACAAAAAACTATACATACCTCGACCTAAACATCACTGCCACAGGTAACTTCCACAAAGCTGTGAACGATCTGAGAGACAAGGCAAGAAGGGTCTTCTATGCCATCAAAAGCAACATAAAATTCGACTTACCAATTAGGATGTGCCTAAAAATACTTATTGCCCTTTACGGTTGTGAGGTCTGGGGTCCGCTCACCAACCATTAATAATTTACAAAATGGGACAAACACCAAATTCACACAAAAACAAACACCAAAAATGCAAAAATAATGTCTGTGTACAACGTAAAACACCAAATAATGCATTCAGAGCAGAATTAGGCCAAAACATGCACATTTTTTTAATCCAGAAAAGTGCCGATTCCCAAACCAGTGAAAAACAAAAACCTTTGTAAATACAACCCATATTTGTGTTTAGTTATTTCCCCTCTTACTTTAACTATTTGCAGATAATATGACATTTGAAATGTCTTTATTCTTTTGGAACGTTTGTGAGTGTAATGTTTGCTGTACATTTTTTATTGTTTATTTCACTTTTGTTTATTATCTACTTCACTTGCTTTGGCAATGTTAACAAATGTTTCCCGTGACAATAAAGCCCTTAAAATGAAATTTAATTTAGAGAAAGCGAGAACAGAAGGGAAGAGTATTTTGATATTTGAGTCTTAGAGAAAGGCAATGTCTCAGCTGTCAGAAAACTTTGAAAGTGTGAAGCACTTCTTATAACGCATGACATAAGTACTGGTTAATTAGCATTGACGCCTTAATTTATACATTCGGTTGTTCATATTCGCACAATCTTACTTGACTTACATGACTTTAACCTCTTTGTCCCCTTAGGAGCATAGGGTGTCCACCCTGGCATCATGTAGTCGAGTGCAGCAAGGAAAGACCTAGTTACACACAGTTACCCTACCAGACATGCCACCACAGTTCCAAAATCCAGAATAAATTCAAGAAACCTTACAGTATTATATAGAGCCCAGGAAGATTAGCTGCTGCTTTTGCAACATTTGCTTTTGCAACATTTGCCTCTAGCCAGGAGATCCCCTCTTTGCTCAGCGTGGCGCATCTCTAGTTGTTTTTTGGCCTTCAATGCTTTCTTTTTCCTTGTGGGTTGTAGTCCAGTGCTTGTCTTGTTCTGTTTGATGTCTGTTTCCTGAGTGTGTGTCCAATCCATCTCCATTTCCTTCTCCTGATTACACTACTGATGGCCTCCTATTTTGTTTCGGCCACTCAGAGCATCAGAATTCACACTAAACTCTTACTTTGTGACATCACATTCTATTCGCTTTGACTCCACTCTGAAGGGCTCTAGTGCGGTGGGAGGACACGGCTCACTCTCAATCCCATGACCTTGTTTCACAAGATCACGTCCAGGCAGACTTGCTCACATTGATTTTATACTAAAAAACCACAGGGACTTTTTTATGCATTAGAAGACTAAAACAGATTAGATTAAAACACACACACACACACACACACACACACACACACACACACACACACACACACACACACACACACACACACACAATAGATTAAAACACACATACTTGCAATATCAAGAGAGAGGGAGAGAGACACTGACTGACTGACTGACTGACTGACTGACTGACTGACTGACTGAGGGGACTGTGAAAGATTGCTGCTCTCTCTGTTGTCACCACACCAATCCACCTTCAAACTAGCTCTCACTCTCACTAGCTCCCACTCTTACACACAGCTCCCACCCTCCTCTCCTCCTCTCAGTACTTTTTAGGATGAGGAGGATGGTGCGACCTGAGTGGAGGAGCCCTGTGGATTAGGTAACCATAGTAACACGGACGGAGATGTCAGAGCCTGCTCTCCAACTCTCCAACCCATCCCACTGACATGATGAGGTAGAGTAGAGGTCTAACAACATGTCCCTACAGTGCAAAAGGTCGATGTTGACATTATTTAATGGAATATTATTATTTTATTTTATTATAATTTGAATTGTCAATCAATATTACTCAGTTAATACACTTCACAGTTCCCAGCAATTATAATTCAAAACCAATCTTTCTCTCTGTTTGAATCTAGATTTAAACAGCACTAATCAATATGTATGGTCAGTCAATAAAAATGACATTAGAAGATTTAGGGACGTAATTTCAGTGACAAGCTACGATTATCAGTAATCATATTAAACCAAATAGATTGGCATAGTATTGATCTCAACCAAGGCAAACAGCCAATATAACACAGAGACTTAAAAGTATATTACATTACTATACTGCGCGGCCATAGCCTGACATTCTGGAGAATAAGTCTGGAGAATACTTGAAAGTCACCCAATAAGCCACACCATCTAAAGCTAATAAACGTGTATGAAATCCACGGAATTTAACTGTAATATAAACAAAATAATTTAATCTAAAAGATAATGAACTCCTTAAGTGCTAACTATAATTAGCAAATGTCATATAAATGTCAAATCACAGAGAGTTTGTGTGCTCAGTGTGTGTGTGTGTGTGTGTGTGTGTGTGTGTGTGTGTGTGTGTGTGTGTGTGTGTGTGTGTGTGTGTGTGTGTGTGTGTGTGTGTGTGTGTGTGTGTGTGTGTGTGTGTGTGTGTGCTTGTTTGCCTATGTGCAATATACATTATGTGTGTGGTGTGTGGGAGAGAGAGAGAGAACAGATTCAAGCACTCAATATCATAGCAATAATTATAGTAAGAAGAATGATTATTATTGCAGAACATTAGTGCACTATATAAGGACGCATGCCTAGATAAAACTATGCAGGGTTCCTTGTCAGGTGTATTTGGGGCATCTGTGTACCATCCTCTCTGTCTCCTCTCCTCTCTGTGTCCCTTCCTGTCTGTGTCCTCTCCTCTCTGTGTCCCTTCCTGACTCTGTCCTCTCCTCTCTCTGTGTCCTCTCCTCTCTGTGTCCTCTTTTCCTCTCTCTGTCCTCTCCTCTGTGGCCTCTCTTCCTCAATCTGTCCTCTCCTCTGTGTCCTCTCTTCCTCTCTCTGTCCTCTCCTCTCTGTGTCTTCTGTTATTTCCTCTCTGTCCTCTCCCCTCTGTGTCATCTCCTCTCTGTGTCCTCTCCTCTCTGTGTCCACTCCTCTCTGTGTCCCCTCCTTTCTGTGCCCTCTCCTCTCTGTGTCCTCTACTATCTATCTGTCTCATCTCCTCTGTGTCCACTCCTCTCTCTATCCACATCTCTGTGTCCCCTCCTCTGTGTCCTCTACTATCGGTCTATTCTCCTCGCTGTGTCCTCTCCTCGCTGTGTCCTCTCTTCCTCTTTCTGTCCTCTCTTCCTCTCTGTGTCCCCTCCTCTCTGTGTCCCCTCCTCTCTGTGTCCTCGTTTCCTCTCCCTGTCCTCTCCTCTGTGTACTCTCTTCCTCTCTCTGTCCTCTCCTCTCTGTTATTTCTTCTCTGTGTCCTCTCCTCTCTGTGTTCTCTCTTCTCTGTGTCCACTCCTCTCTGTGCCCACTCCTCTCTGTGTCCACTCCTCTCTGTGTCCTCTACTATCTGTCTCATCTCCTCTGTGTCCACTCCTCTCTGTGTCCACTCCTCTCTGTGTCCTCTACTATCTGTCTACTCTCCTCGCTATGTCCTCTTCTCGCTGTGTCCTCTCTTCCTCTCTGTGTCCCCTCCTCTCTGTGTCCCCTACGCTCTGTGTCCCCTACTAACTGTGTCCTCTACTAACTGTCTCATCTCCTCTGTGTCCTCTCCTCTCTATATCCACACCTCTGTGTCCCCTCCTCCATGTCCTCTCCTCGCTGTGTCCTTTGCTCCTCTCTCTGCCCTCTCTTCCTCTCTCTGTCCTCTCTTATTCTCTGTGTCCCCTCCTCTTTGTGTCCCCTCCTCTCTGTGTCCCCTCCTCTCTCTGTCCCCTCCTCTCTCTGTCCTCTACTATCTGTCTACTGTCCTCGCTGTGTCCTCTCCTCTCTGTGTCCTCTCCTCTCCATGTCCCTTCCTCTCCGTGTCCCTTCGTCTCCGTGTCCCCTTGTCTCCGTGTCTTCTCATCTCTGTGTCATCTCCAGTGGAGTAGGATAGGAAAGGAGCAGTATAAACTGCGGTAAACCTACCAAACCGCAGCCAGACAACTTTTCCATCCATTCTAAACCTCTTTTCACTCTCACTGCAGAAATCACCCTCTGCATAAATAATGCATTTATTTCCACTTATTTATTTATTATGACTGTTGGCATCTTTACAGATATAGACTTTTTATGCATTTCTCGTTTTCTGTCTCTATCTCTATTGCTCCCTCTCTCTCTCTTTCTCTTTCATTCCTTTTCTCTCTCTCTCTCTCTCTTCTCTCTCTTCTCTCCTGCCAGCGAGTTTGCGGTTTATCTGGTTGACTTGAGAGATCAAGTTCCGTTCTTTCTGCTGAATATAGAAGTACCCGGTTTCCTGTTTCTTTATCAACCTCCTCTTTATCATTGTCTTGAATGATAAATATTACATTTCGCCTATGTTCCATTAGCATCCCTCCACCGTATTGTACAATTCTCAATACATAACAACACCGAGAAACCTCATTTGAAATGAGTGTTGTTTTTCTCAATCATGTTTAATTTACCAAATGATCTCAACACATTGAACTCAAAACAAATGACAGTCTCTGCTTCAACCTCTCCAACCTCTGTACTGTATGTGCCCTGGTAAAAATGTGAGCACTGTATATGGGATAAGGGGCCTTTTGGGATGGAGACACAGTTAACGGTAACCTCAGTATTGTATATAAGGACTCAGAATGCGTAACCAATTATACTGATTGTAACAAAGACTGTGTTTATCGTGCCGTATGTAACGGATGTGAAATGGCTAGCTAGTTAGCGGGTACGCGCTACTAGCATTTCAATCAGTTACGTCACTTGCTCTGAGACTTAAGTAGGGTTTCCCCTTGCTCTGCAAGGGCCGCGGCTTTTGTGGAGCGATGGATAACGACGCTTCGTGGGCGACTGTTGTTGATGTGTGCAGAGGGTCCCTGGTTCGCGCCCGTGTCGGGGCGAGGGGACGACGTAAAGTTATACTGTTACATTGATGCTGTTGACCCGGATCACTGGTTGCTGCGGAAAAGGAGGAGGTTGCTCACCCCCCTTTCAACCTCCTCCTTTTCCGCAGCAACCAGTGATCCGGGTCAACAGCATCAATGTAACAGTATAACTTTAAACCGTCCCCTCGCCCCGACACGGGCGCGAACCAGGGACCCTCTGCACACATCAACAACGGTTGCCCACGAAGCACGGTCGTTACCCATCGCTCCACAAAAGCCGCAGCCCTTGCAGAGCAAGGGGAAACCCTACTTCAGGTCTCAGAGCAAGTGACGTAACCGATTGAAATGCTATTAGCGCGTACCCGCTAACTAGCTAGCCATTTCACATCCGTTACGCTCACCCCCCTTTCAACCTCCTCCTTTTCCGCAGCAACCAGTGATCCGGGTCAACAGCATCAATGTAACAGTATAACTTTAAACCGTCCCCTCGCCCCGACACGGGCGCGAACCAGGGACCCTCTGCACACATCAACAACGGTTGCCCACGAAGCACGGTCGTTACCCATCGCTCCACAAAAGCCGCGGCCCTTGCAGAGCAAGGGGAAACCCTACTTCAGGTCTCAGAGCAAGTGACGTAACCGATTGAAATGCTATTAGCGCGTACCCGCTAACTAGCTAGCCATTTCACATCCGTTACACGTACATAACTACTGAATGTGAACTCAAATGAAGCCTCCATTTTATTTTATTCAGCTGGAAACTCAAGAAAACAGACATCAGGTTGCATCCCAAATGGCTCTCTATTCCCTTTATAGTGCGCTACTTTTGACAAGGGCCAATGGGGCTCTGCTCAAAGTAATGCACCATGTAGGGAATAGGGTGCCATTTGGGATGCAGTTTAAACAGACGTGAAGGCTTTACAATTTCATTTAACACACACTGAATGGGCTGACTGTGTACATGTGCTTTTCTGAAAAATGTCTAATACTGCTCTTCACAACAACAAGCTGTTATTGTGGCACAATGTCCCCCTACAGTGCAAACAATTAGGACTGTCTAAAGGGCTCCGTGAGCTTGGACTGTTAGCAGCATCACTCCTTTAGTTAAATAATATGAGATGTAATACATGACAAGAGGGAGACTTTGCATTCTAGTCTATAGTATTTGTACTTCCAGGCTTTGTCCAGTGTATTCTATTGGTTTTGGGAAAGTTAAGGTATGCTGCTTTGCATAACAATTTATTTAGAGCTGGCCTCATTTCAATTGTGAGATAACATACTTAAACCAACACAATGCAATACTGTCTATCTTTATTGTATTTACTAACCATTGTAGGGAAGGTTTCAGGAGATATGTATTTCAATATCAACATTTATTCAAAGTGCAATTTCTTAAACAACTTTATCATAATACACTTTACAAAAAATAGTTTAAAAAGGAGAGAAAAAGGGCAAGGGGGAATAAGGAAAGGGGAATTAGTTTGATTCGATAGTCACCTAATTTGTGTAGTTATTTCATGTATTTCTCATAGCTGGACAGTATTTTCATTGTTAAAAATGTAGAATCTTGTATGATGTTTGGATAGTGAGTCTGGTAGCCTAAAACACCTCAGGTATAGCCCATACAGGATGCCTGCGAATGGCTCTGTCTTGCACCCCCTTGTATCCTCAGGGAATGGAATGAGAGATAACACAGAATGTGAGAGATATGCCTTGATGCATGAACACCTATTGCAGGGTTCCCCAACTATTTCGAATTTTCATTGTTGGACATAAAAGATTGTAAAAACACCTAGAAATCTGTTCCAAGGGAATTTCATTTTGGAAATCTGTTCACAAGTATTCCTACACATAATAGAAAGACACGTGACCGTATAACAATGTAATCAAGGTTTGAATTTATTATGTTTCAGTCAAATATTATATCTGTTCGGGCTTCTTGCGGTCAAGTTGCAGTCTACAAATGATTTGTAATTATATTCCGGCCCCTGACCATCCTCTCAAGAAATTGACCGTCCTGCGGCTGAATCTACAGTAGTTGATGATCTATTGGATGTCCAGTAGTTGTTTTCCCCTGTCAATAGATGTACATACATCTACCCACACGTTACAGCATCCTGTTCCTCTTGGGAAAGAAAGCAACTTCCTATAACATTGACTACTCTGAAATGAACTTAGAATAATCCCACCTTCTTGTCAAGTTATCTAACACTCAAACTTGTTGAACTTCTTAAACTACCATAAAAACACTAAGACAGCTGAAGCAAGGCACACCATTTTTATTCAGGAAAATGAATTCTATATTTTCTAGTTATATCATATAAGGTTGTAGAATAATCTATGTTAATGATATCAGGAAAAAAGGTCATAGCCACACGGATAAGGCCTCCCCATGGTTAACTATAGTCCCATGTCTCCCCATGTATTCTTGTCACTACAGACTCCCCTCTGTTGACAGTCCTGAGGGATTGGAACAAGGGTATGAGCCCAGCGGTAACCAGAGGTAGGCAGGCAGGGAGTGGGGCCTCTGGCAGGCTGGGACAGGCAGAGATGAGGCAGGTGGAGGCATAGAGTGGCAGAGAGGAGGAAGGGGGAGGCAGGGGGTGGCATAGAGTGGCAGAGATGAGGCAGGGGGAGGCAGGTGGAGGCATAGAGTGGCAGAGATGAGGCAGGGGGTGGCAGGGGGAGGCAGGTGGAGGCATAGAGTGGCAGAGAGGAGGCAGGGGGAGGCATAGAGTGGCAGAGAGGAGGCAGAAAGGAGGCCGGGGGAGGCAGGGGGAGGCAGGTGGAGGCATAGAGTGGCAGAGAGGAGGCAGAGAGGAGGCAGGGGGAGGCATAGAGTGGCAGAGAGGAGGCAGGGGGAGGCAGGGAGAGGCATAGAGTGGCAGAGATGAGGCAGGGGGAGGCAGGTGGAGGCATAGAAAGGCAGAGAGGAGGCAGAGAGGAGGCAGGGGGAGGCATAGAGTGGCAGAGAGGAGGCAGAGAGGAGGCAGGGGGAGGCAGGGGGAGGCATAGAGTGGCAGAGAGGAGGCAGGGGGAGGCAGGTGGAGGCACAGAGTGGCAGAGAGGAGGCAGGGGGAGGCAGGAGGAGGCATAGAGTGGCAGAGATGAGGCAGGGGGAGGCAGGGGGAGGCAGGGAAAGGCTGGGCCTCCAGCAGCCTTCCCCTGTCATGGACCACTAGGTACAGCTGGGGACCACAGCAACAAGCTCACCTCTCCATGGAGGATAGTGAAAAAGAGATAGAGAGAGAGGCTAGAGGGGTGGGGTGAGGCTAGTTGCAGCTTCTACCCCCAAGCCATAAGACTGCGAAATAGTTACTTAAATAGTTAACCAATAACTACCTGGACTTTCTGTATTGACCTTTTTTGCACTAACTTTTTTGACTCATCACATACGCTGCTGCCACTGTTTATTATCTGTCATTTTATTTCTAGTTATTTGTACATATCTACCTCAATTACCTTGTACCCCTGCACATCTATTCGGTACTGGTACCGATTCTATAAAGCCAAGTTATCGTTACTCATTCTACATTTATTATTACTTGTATTATTATGTGTTTTACTTTCTATAATTTCTCTATTTTCTTTCTCTCTGCATTGTTGGGAAGGGCCGTAAGTAAGCATTTCACTGTTAGTCTACAGTTGTTGTTTACGAAGCATGTAATAAATACAATTTGATTTGATCTGAATTGAGAGTGACATTATGATAGTACTTTCCTGGATAACTTTCCTAGTAAGGATTCTATTCAGGGGATGAGCAATTGATAAATTGTGAAAATGGGCAAACAAGGATCTGGGATGAAACAGAAGATGTATGAATTAGATGGGGGGTATAGTGTATTTGACACAATGCTGCATGGTAAACTCAAACAAGACTGAAGTGCATTTTAGGACTGGTGAGTCAAAAAGGCTCAAACTGAAATGCATACATTTCCAAGATTTCTTTCTGCTCTGCTTTTGGTAATCTATTTTCCACCTCTTATTCCCATGAATTTTGCAGTGATATGTCACTCTTGGAGCGGATGCATTTTTTTTGCAGGTCAGTGGTTCTGGCTGGGGATAGTTGTGTGCGCCCCAAATGACACCCTATTCCCTACATAGTGCACTACTTTTGACCAGAGGCCAATGAGGCAATTGAATGTTCTGAGTGGAGCCAAAGGAAGCAGGGAACTCCTCACTACCACCACCCACGTGACATCAAGGATAGAGGCCTTTCAGCAAATAAAATATGAATGACAAACCATTCAAGCACTTGTAAATGTGTTTGTGTGTATGTGTGTGTCTGATTGAGTGAGTGAGTGTGTGTATTCATATTCCGTCATGCCAAATATACAGTGCCTTCAGAAAGTATTCAGACCCCTTGACTTTTTCCAAATTTTGTTAGGTTACAGCCTTATTCAAAAATGTTTTAAATCGTTTTTTCCCCATCATTAATCTACACACAATACCCCATAATGAAAAAATAAAACAAGTGTAAATTGTTTAGCAAATTTATTAAAAACAAGAAACTGAAATATTACATTTACATAAGTATTCAGACCCTTTACTCAGTGCTTTGTTGAAGCACCTTTGGCACACCTTGGCACACCTGTATTTGGGAAGTTTCTCCCATTCTTCTCTGCAGATCCTCTCAAGCTCTGTCATGTTGGAAGAGGAGTGTTGCTGCACAGCTATTTTCAGGTCTCTCCAGAGATGTTCGATCTCGTTTAAGCCCAGGCTTTAGCTGGGCCACTCAAGGACATCCAGAGACTTGTCCCGGAGCCACTCCTGCGTTGTCTTGGCTGTGTGCTTAGGGTCGTTGTCCTGTTGGAAGGTGAACCTTTGCCCCAGTCTGAGGTCCAGACAGCTCTGGAGCAGATTTTTATCAAGGATCTCTCCGTTCATCTTTGCCTTGATACTGATTAGTCTCCCAGTCCCTGAAAAACATCCCCACAGCATGATGCTGCCAACATCATGCTTCACCGTAGGGATGGTGCCAGGTTTCCTCCAGACATGACGCTTGGCATTCAGGCAAAGAATTCAATATTGATTTAATATGACCAAAGAATTTAATTTCTCATTGTTTGAGAGTCTTTAGGTGCCTTTTGGCAAACTCCAAGCGGGCTGTCATGTGCCTTTTACTGAGGAGTGGCTTTCATCGGGCCACTCTACCATAAAGGCCTGATTGGTGGAGTGCTGCAGAGATGGTTGTCCTTCTGGAAGGTTCTCCCATCTCCACAGAGGAACCCTAGAGCTTTGTCAGAGTGACCATCGGGTTCTTGGTTACCTCCCTGACCAAGGCCCTTCTCCCCCGATCGCTCAGTTTGGCCGGTCGGCCAGCTCTAGGAAGAGTCTTGGTGGTTCCAAACTTCTTCCATTTAAGAATGATGGAGGCCACTGTGTTCTTGGGGACCTTCAATGCTGCAGAAATGTTTTGTTACCCTTCCCCAGATCTGTACCTCGACACAGTCCTGTCTCGGAGCGCTACGGACAATTCCTTTGACCTCATGGCTTGGTTTTTGCTCTGACATGCACTGTCAACTGTGGGATGTTATATATACAGGTGTGTGCCTTTCCAAATCATGTCCAATCAATTGAATTTACCACAGGTGGACTCCAATCAAGTTGTAGAAACATCTCAAGGATGATCAATGGAAACAGGATGCACCTGTGCTCAATTTTGAGTCTCAAGGCAGAGGGTCTGAATATATATGTAAATAAGGTATTTCTGTTTATAATTTTCAATACATTTGCAAACATTTCTAAAACCCTGTTTTGATTCTGTCATTATGAGGTATTGTGTTTAGAATGCTGAGGATTTTTTTATTAATCATTTTTAGAATAAGGCTGTAACGTAACAAAATGTAGAAAATGTCAAGGGGTCTGAATACTTTCCAAAGGTACTTTATACACAATGACTCAGTAATCTGCAATTTGTTCATAACACTCCTCTAATACCCAGCTAAGCTGCAATAGTTTTTGTTTTTCAAAGCACAATTTGGATCCTTTAATTTCCAAATGTTAGTGACTATTTAAAACTATTAATATTTATAAGGCTAGCAGGCCTAAAACGATGGCTATGTCTTCCAGTTGTGTTGCTGGTATTGCCATTTTACAATGAATAAGGATCTGCCTACAAATTGGGCAGTATTTGTAGCCACCCATGTTCAGTTTGTGAATTCAACTCACTGTTGTAATGGGGGGAAGAGGGGGAGAGAAAAAATAAGGAAGAGAGGGAAGATAAATGTAATGAAACAGAAGAAAATCATAGGGGATTATGAATGAGCTTTTGAAGAGCTGTTTTCATATTTAAAGTCCCGCTCTGTGATTTCTACAGCTAACAATGAAGTAAAACAGAGCCTGAATACATAGTTAACGCCATCATGTAGTCCTCATGGACTGCCATTCCTTGTCTCCATAGCTACATATATGAATTTGTTTCCATTTCTCCAGTCCCACCCCGCAGCTTTACAGCAAAACAGGTCAAATCAAAATCAAATCAAATTTTATTAGTCACATACACATGGTTAGCAGATGTTAATGCGAGTGTAGCGAAATGCTTGTGCTTCTAGTTCCGACAATGCAGTAATAACCAACAAGTAATCTAACCTAACAATTCCACAACTACTACCTTATACACACACACAAGTGTAAAGGGATAAAGAATATGTACATAAAGATATATGAATGAGTGGTGGTACAGAACGGCATGGCAAGATGCAGTAGATGGTATAGAGTACGGTATATACATATGAGATGAGTACTGTAGGGTATGTAAACATAAAGTGGCATAGTTTAAAGTGGCTAGTGGTACATGTATTACATAAAGATGGCAAGATGCAGTAGATGATATAGAGTACAGTATATACATATGAGATGGGTAATGTAGGGTATGTAAACATTATATTAAGTGGCATTGTTTAAAGTGGCTAGTGGTACATTTTTACATAATTTCCATCAATTCCCATTTTTAAAGTGGCTGGAGTTGAGTCAGTATGTTGGCAGCGGCCGCTAAATGTTAGTGGTGGCTGTTTAACAGTCTGATGGCCTTGAGATAGAAGCTGTTTTTCAGTCTCTCGGTCCCTGCTTTGATGCACCTGTACTGACCTCGCCTTCTGGATGATAGCGGGGTGAACAGGCAGTGGCTTGGGTGGTTGTTGTCCTTGATGATCTTTATGGCCTTCCTGTGACATCGGGTGGTGTAGGTGTCCTGGAGGGCAGGTAGTTTGCCCCCGGTGATGCGTTCTGCAGACCTCACTACCCTCTGGAGAGCCTTACGGTTGTGGGCGGAGCAGTTGCCGTACCAGGCGGTGATACAGCCCGACAGGATGCTCTCGATTGTGCATCTGTAGAAGTTTGTGAGTGCTTTTGGTGACAAGCCGAATTTCTTCAGCCTCCTGAGGTTGAAGAGGCGCTGCTGCGCCTTCTTCACAACGCTGTCTGTGTGGGTGGACCAATTCAGTTTGTCCGTGATGTGTACACCGAGGAACTTAAAACTTTCCACCTTCTCCACTACTGACCCGTCGATGTGGATAGGGGGGTGCTCCCTCTGCTGTTTCCTGAAGTCCACAATCATCTCCTTTGTTTTGTTGACGTTGAGTGTGAGGTTATTTTCCTGACACCACACTCCGAGGGCCCTCACCTCCTCCCTGTAGGCCGTCTCGTCGTTGTTGGTAATCAAGCCTACCACTGTAGTGTCATCCGCAAACTTGATGATTGAGTTGGAGGCGTGCATGGCCACGCAGTCGTGGGTGAACAGGGAGTACAGGAGAGGGCTCAGAACGCACCCTTGTGGGGCCCCAGTGTTGAGGATCAGCGGGGTGGAGATGTTGTTACCTACCCTCACCACCTGGGGGCGGCCCGTCAGGAAGTCCAGGACCCAGTTGCACAGGGCGGGGTCGAGACCCAGGGTCTCGAGCTTGATGACGAGTTTGGAGGGTACTATGGTGTTAAATGCTGAGCTGTAATCGATGAACAGCATTCTCACATGGGTATTCCTCTTGTCCAGATGGGTTAGGGCAGTGTGCAGTGTGGTTGCGATTGCGTCGTCTGTGGACCTATTGGGTCGGTAAGCAAATTGGAGTGGGTCTAGGGTGTCCGGTAGGGTGGAGGTGATATGGTCCTTGACTAGTCTCTCAAAGCACTTCATGATGACGGAAGTGAGTGCTACGGGGCGGTAGTCGTTTAGCTCAGTTACCTTAGCTTTCTTGGGAACAGGAACAATGGTGGCCCTCTTGAAGCATGTGGGAACAGCAGACTGGGATAAGGATTGATTGAATATGTCCGTAAACACACCAGCCAGCTGGTCTGCGCATGCTCTGAGGACGCGGCTGGGAATGCCGTCTGGGCCTGCAGCCTTGCGAGGGTTAACACGTTTAAATGTTTTACTCACCTCTGCTGCAGTGAAGGAGAGCCCGCAGGTTTTGGTAGGGGGCCGTGTCAGTGGCACTGTATTGTCTTCAAAGCGGGCAAAAAAGTTGTTTAGCCTGTCTGGGAGCAAGACATCCTGGTCCGCGACGGGGCTGGTTTTCTTTTTGTAATCCGTGATTGACTGTAGACCCTGCCACATACCTCTTGTGTCTGAGCTGTTGAATTGCGACTCGATTTTGTCTCTGTACTGGGACTTAGCCTGTTTGATTGCCTTGCGGAGAGAATAGCTACACTGTTTGTATTCGGTCATGCTTCCGGTCACCTTGCCCTGGTTAAAAGCAGTGGTTCGCGCTTTCAGTTTCACGCGAATGCTGCCGTCAATCCACGGTTTCTGGTTTGGGAATGTTTTAATCGTTGCTGTGGGTACGACATCGTCAATGCACTTCCTAATGAACTCGCTCACCGAATCAGCATATTCGTCAATATTGTTGTTGGACGCAATGCGGAACATATTCCAATCCGCGTGATCGAAGCAGTCTTGAAGCGTGGATTCAGATTGGTCGGACCAGCGTTGAACAGACCTGAGCGCGGGAGCTTGTTGTTTGAGTTTCTGTTTGTAGGCTGGAATCAACAAAATGGAGTCGTGGTCAGCTTTTCCAAAAGGGGGGCGGGGGAGGGCCTTATATGCGTCGCGGAAATTAGTATAACAATGATCTAGGGTTTTTCCAGCCCTGGTAGCACAATCAATATGCTGATAGAATTTAGGGAGTTTTGTTTTTAGATTAGCCTTGTTAAAATCCCCAGCTACGATGAATGCAGCCTCAGGGTGTGTGGTTTCCAGTTTACAAAGAGTCAGATAAAGTTCGTTCAGGGCCATCGATGTGTCTGCTTGGGGGGGAATATATACGGCTGTGATTATGATTGAAGAGAATTCCCTTGGTAGATAATGCGGTCGACATTTGATTGTGAGGAGTTCTAGATCAGGTGAACAGAATGACTTGAGTTCCTGTGTGTTGTTATGATGATCACACCACGTCTCGTTAATCATAAGGCATACCCCCCCGCCCCTCTTCTTACCGGAAAGATGTTTGTTTCTGTCGGCGCGATGCATGAAGAAACCAGCTGGCTGCACCGACTCCGTTAGCGTCTCTTGAGTTAGCCATGTTTCCGTGAAGCAGAGCACGTTGCAATCCCTGATGTCTCTCTGGAATGCTACCCGTGCTCGGATTTCGTCAACCTTATTGTCAAGAGACTGGACATTGGCGAGTAGTATGCTAGGGAGTGGAGCGCGATGTGCCCGTCTCCGAAGCCTGACCACGAGACCGCCTCGTTTGCCCCTTTTTCGGCGTCGCACAGGGTCGCCGGCTGGGATCAGATCCATTGTATTGGGTGGAAGGCAAAACACTGGATCCGTTTCGGGAAAGTCATATTCCTGGTAGGAACGATGATGAGTTGACGTTAATCGTATATTCAGTAGTTCCTCCCGACTGTATGTAATGAAACCTAAGATTACCTGGGGTACCGATGTAAGAAATAACACATAAAAAAACAAAATACTGCATATTTTCCAAGGAACGCGAAGCGAGGCGGCCATCTCTTTTCGGCGCCGGAAGGTGGTGGGCATGCTGTATTGCTGAAAAATGTATACCAACCAGACTGTAGCTTTAATAGCTGTATTTACAAGTTGAGTTACGCATAGATTGTAGGTGGATGACTCGTGTAACCTTTTTAGATATTATTGCTGTATCTTAGATAACGAAGCAACAACCTCATTACGAGGTTTACAAAAACTGTGTCGGTGGACAAGGGACATAATAAATACGAATACAAATAATAAATAAAAACATCGAGAAACATATTTTTTATGTGTTGTTATCTGAGGGATAATTATCTCTCCTAAAAAATGATCTTGCAATACAAGATTATAAACTTCCGTTACTGTATGAGAATAAATCCTTTCACGAGAAATTACTTGAGGGAAAATACCAAAAAATACTGGAAGTGGCTTTTTGAAGTGGCATCAATTTTTGTAGGGCTCCTCCCAAATGACACCCTATTTCCCTTTTTAGTGCACTACTTTTGACTAGACCCCTATGGGCCCTGGTCAAAAGTAGTGGGCTACTGTATATAGGGAATAGGGTGCCCTTTGTGACACAGCCCTAGTATCAGTGTTTACCTTATGGATAGTCAAGGGACTTCTTTCAGTCTCCTCCAACGATTGATCAAGGAGTGTTTTTGACAGTTTGATGGAAAATGTGATGGATGTGTGTGTGTCTTTTTATATGTGTGGGTGTGTAAGTGTGTGCGTGCGTGCAGAGTGTGTGTGCGTGTGTGTTTGATGGGTTTGTGATGGATAGTCATCCTGGAAGGGGGAGAATAAATTGTCCATCCCATCAACACTCACCTTTGATCCCTGCTTGTGGAGATAGCAAGCAGGCCAGCAACCAGAAGAGGAGGACTATGGAGAGAACGAGTAGCCAGGACCAGGGAGAGGATTGTGGTGGAAAGTGCCAAAGCATCAAGTATTTTTGACAAAGCAAGGGAGACTGACATTTCAACTTTTTGAGATGCTTCCCTGTCCACAGACATGCAGTTGACATGTTACTGATAGCCCAGCTATCACATTTAATTTATTGGATGTTGTGAGAATGTATGTTTTTGGTTTCCCATTGGTTCTGGAAACAAAGCCATACATTTCCTGACCGGTAAAACTGAAAATGTTTAAACGTTCTCAGAACGGAAGTGAACATTTAGCCTGTTCTGGGAACGTACATTTTTTAGGTTTCAGGGAGTTTCTGATAGCATTTTACTATAGTTCCCTGAACGTTATCCTGGGAGATTTTATTCACGTTCTGAGAATGGAAATTATAGGTTAATTTGAGCTTTTTGAGTAACTTCCTTAAAACGTTCACTGAATGTTTCAATTAAACTTTTAATAACATTTCTATCTTAGGTTAACAGTTTTGAACTCTAAGCACAGATAGGACACATGGAAATTAATTTATTCTTTAATCTTGTATTCTTGTAAACACAATTCTTTTTTATTGTGGCACAGCTTCAGTCAAATTCAAATGAATTATTTTCTGTTTCCTATCCATGGAATTATTCCACTCCACCAAAAGGATGGATAGCATGCCATGCTTGTCTTTTTTACTCATAAAAAGCTGTTCATTTCAATCTATTCAACACTCCATTTCAAAGGAAAAAAACACTCATTAAGATCAGGTGTGGCCAATTAGTTGGAGCGGCCAACACACCGGATAAACAGAGTTTTGTTGACGCTGAGAATGGAACGTATGTTTTTCAATAACATTCTTTCTTTCTTTCTTTGAATGTTACTAATGTTTTCTTGTGGTTTTTATGGAAAGTTTTCTTAAAAACTTCTTAGGGCTAGGCGTCCCGTCAGCGGGACACCTGTCGACCATTTCCGGTGAAATTGGAAGGAGCGTAATTCAAATAAATAATTGTAAAAAAATATGAATATTAAGCATCTAGGTACATACAAGTGTCTTATATCGGTTAAAAGCTTAAATTCTTGTTAATCTAACTGTTAATCTAACAGCGAAAGCATGCCATGCGATTGTTTGAGGACGGCACCCCACATCAACATATTTTTCAACCAGCACAGGCTTCATAAAATCACAATTAGCGATTAAAATCTTCTCTAGGGTATGTGGGAGGCTAGCGTCCCACCTCTTCAACAGCCAGTGAAACTGCAGGGCGCCAAATTCAAAACAACAGAAATCCCATAATTAAAATTCCTCAAACATACATGTATTTTACACCCTTTTAAAGATACACTTGTTGTAAATCCAGCCACAGTGTCCGATTTCAAAAAGGCTTTACTACGAAAGCAAACCAAACGATTATGTTAGGTGAGTGCCTATTCACAGAATAACACCGCCATTTTTCAGGCCAAAGAGAGGATTTACAAAAAGCAGAAATATAGATCAAATTAATCACTAACCTTTGATGATGTTCATCAGATGACACTCATAGGACTTCATGTTACACAATACATGTATGTTTTGTTCGGTAACGTTCATGTTTATATCCAAAAATCTGAGTTTACATTGGCGCCTTATGTTCAGAAGTTCCAAAACATCCGGTGATTTTGCAGAGAGCCACATTAATTTACAGGAATACTCATAATAAACATTGATAAAAGATACACCTGTTATGCATGGAATTTTAAATGCACTTCTCCTTAATGCAACCGCTGTTTCAGATTTCAAAAAAGCTTTACGGAAAAAGCCAACCATGAAATAATCTGAGTCGGTGCTCAGAGCCCAATCAAGACACAAATATATCTGCCATATTATGCACTCAACAGAAGTCATAAATAGCATTATAAATCTTCACTTACCTTTGCTGATCTTCGTTGGAATGCACTCCCAGGACTCCCACTTCCACAAGAAATGTTTGTTTTGTTCGGTAATGTCCATCATTTATGTCCAAATAGCTACTTTTGTTAGCGCGTTTGGTAAACAAATCCAAAGTCACGAAGCCGTTCACTAAAAGCAGACGAAATGTCAAAAAGTTCCGTAACAATCAGTAGAAACATGTCAAACGATGTATTGAATCAATCTTTAGGATGTTTTTAACATAAATCTTTAATAATGTTCCAACCGGAGAATTCCATTGTCTTCAGAAGTGCGATGGAACAGAGCTCGCTCTCACATGAACGTGCATGGTCAGTGCATGTTCAGGTCATGGCAGACCTTACTCATTCCCCTCTCCTTCGGCCCCACTTCACAGTAGAAGCATCAGACAAGGTTCTGAAGACTGTTGACATCTAGTGGAAGCCTTAGGAAGTGCAACATTACCAATATCCCACTGTATCTTCAATAGGAGCTGAGTTAAAAATTGACCAACCTCAGATTTCCCACTTCCTGGTTGGATTTTTTCTCAGGTTTTTGCCTGCCATATGAGTTCTGTTATACTCACAGACATGTTGACTCATCCAGCTGTAATGCATAGAATTCACTGGCTTGTATGTGAAGCGGTAATTGCTTCAAAATGTCTCCTGCCATGTCACTGATGCGTCATGAAACAGTGCAGGTGTAGTACTGCTGGTAGTAGCAGTACTACCAGTAGAGCTGGTATGTGTCTCTATGGACGAGGGCCTTACTTTTTTTAACCATTTATCCATTTTCGAGCAAACGGAATGAGCAGCAGCTACGTTTGGCTACATACGGACCATTAGAGGAATTACTGCGAGAGAGTAACGTTTAATGTCATTGGATGTTAATTATTTGACTAGGCTATCTGTATTTGACATTGTGTTGTTATTTCGCAGAACACTAGATGGTTGAATTTTCTTTTTGGCAGTGAAACGAGGATACTCAGGCAAGAAAAAAACATCACCAAAATGTATAGCCCCGTTTTAAAATCTAAATGGACTGTTTGAAAATGTGAATCACATTTTTATTTGGCGTACCTCGGAAGGCATTGCACGTACCCCCGTACCCCAGTTTGGAAATAGCCAATCTACACTGATTGAAGTGGATTTAACAAGTTACATCAATAAGGGATCATAGCTTTCACCTGGACTCACCTGGTCAGTCTATTTCATGAAAAGAGCAGGTGTTCCTAATGTTTTGTATACTCAGTGTAAACTCTGACAAAAAATTGTCTTGTGTGTGGGGTCTGACAACTTCATGCGAAGTAGATGTGTACATAAGTAAGCAAACAGATTGTGAAGTGTAATCCATCGTGGGAGCGTTTGGTGTCAGAGTTGTCAGACATACTTAAAACAGGCTTTATCCCTAAGGCAAACATAACGCTAAGGCAAACCACTAAACACAATCTCCTCTAACTACCACGGGATCTACCATACCCCACTCACCCCTACCTCCTCCACTTCCACACTACCCACTCTCCCCAGCTTACACCTCCCTCACCCACTCTTCCCCGCTTCTCCTCTCTCTCCCACTCCCCATACACACACACATACCCTCCCCAGCAGATTCACTGTGGGTCTCTGGGCCCTGGCTAAAAGTAATACACTACATAGAGAATAGTGTGTAATTTGGGATGCATTCTGGGACTCCAGCCAGGCTAGTGAATGGAATCCATGAAAAACGACAGTCTTCCATGACTCTGCATCAAGCAAAGTGGCGGTGGTGAAAGTAAAAGACAGGGATTAAAAGAAAGGGAGAGGAGAAAAGAGGAGATTAATGTGTTGATGACAGACACGGTCAGACTTTATATGTATACCTGCTGTCAAGTCCGCTATATGGAGATAGGCTATCCTCAGATATCCTTTCAAACTGATGGTGATGCAAAGCTCTGAGTAAAATATTTTGTTAAAGGGTTTTAGCAAACAAAATAGACGATCAAAAGAGGTAGTACATATTTTATTTACCAATTTCAGTGAATAGAGCAGGAATCTTCAAACTTTTCTTGCCTAGGGACCCAGGGAAACCTGCGACTCAGGGACACCCATCATAAGTTAACAACAACAACAAAAAATCACATGCCATGTCTTATCATCAGGTGAATGATAATGGCAAGGAAAAGTAATCAACATTTTAAAACGAGTAGATTTGGTTCATAGTTGTTCATTATTTTGACCTCCCCACAATATAATTAGAAAAGAAAGTGTAAACTCTAACATAGTATATTAGCTAGAAAGGTAACTCCCAAGGTTATTATGGTAAATTAAAACTGAACATTAAAAAAATGTAACATTTGAAAAACTTCTTAGTAAATTGAAATAAAAATAATTAAGGAAAACATTTGAAAAACAAAAACTATACTGAAACTATTATCATTGTCAACGTTGGGCAAAAATGTAATGGGTTTTTCAAGCTTTTTTACTAATGGGGTTTTCGTGCTTCTGGGTTGGCGCCCCCCTTTGGGTTGTGCCGTGGCGGAGATCTTTGTGGGCTATACTCGGCCTTGTCACAGGATGGTAAATTGGTGGTGGAAGATATCCCTCTAGTGGTGTGGGGGCTGTGCTTTGGCAAAGTGGGTTGGGTTATATCCTGCCTGTTTGGCCCTGTCCGGGGTATCATTGGATGGGGCCACAGTGTCTCCTGACCCCTCCTGTCTCAGCCTCCAGTATTTATGCTGCAGTAGTTTATGTGTCGGGGGGCTAGGGTCAGTCTGTTATATCTGGAGTATTTCTCCTGTCTTATCCGGTGTCCTGTGTTAATTTAAGTATGCTCTCTCTAATTCTCTCTCTCTTTCTCTCTTTCTTTCTTTCTCTCTCTCGGAGGACCTGAGCCCTAGGACCATGCCTCAGGACGACTTGGCATGATGACTCCTTGCTGTCCCAAGTCCACCTGGCCGTGCTGCTGCTCCAGTTTCAACTGTTCTGCCTGCGGCTATGGAACCCTGACCTGTTCACCGGACGTGCTACCTGTCCCAGACCTGCTGTTTTCAACTCTCTAGAGACAGCAGGAGCGGTAGAGATAGTCTCAATGATCGGCTATGAAAAGCCAACTGACATTTACTCCTGAGGTGCTGACTTGTTGCACCCTCGACAACTACTGTGATTATTATTATTTGACCATGCTGGTCATTTATGAACATTTGAACATCTTGGCCATGTTTTGTTATAATCTCCACCCGGCACAGCCAGAAGAGGACTGGCCACCCCTCATAGCCTGGTTCCTCTCTAGGTTTCTTCCTAGGTGTTGGCCTTTCTAGGGAGTTTTTCCAAGCCACCGTGCTTCTACACCTGCATTGCTTGCTTTTTGGGGTTTTAGGCTGGGTTTCTGTACAGCACTTTGATATATCAGCTGATGTCAGAAGGGCTATATAAATCAATTTGATTTGATTTGATTCTGAATCTGGTGGGTAAATGCTGCTAGTAGATGGCGATGTTTCATATAGACCTAGCTTGTGCATCACTATCACTTGCTACCAGTAACTAAAGGTGAGAAATCTGAGGGCGAGCGCGGTGCCCCTCCTCCAACAAGGCACAGCATGCTTTGCTGAACCTCCATTATAAACTTAGCAAAAAATTAAACGTCCTCTCACTGTCAACTGCGTTTATCTTCAGCTAACTTAACATTTGTAAATATTTGTATGAACATAACAAGATTCAACAACTGAGACATAAACTGAACAAGTTCCACAGACATGTGGCTAACAGAAATTGAATAATGTGTCCCTGAAGAAAGGGGGGGTCAAAATCAAAAGTAACAGTCAGTATCTTGTGTGGCCACCAGCTGCATTAAGTACTGCAGTGCATCTCCTCCTCATGGACTGCACCAGATTTGCCAGTTCTTGCTGTGAGATGTTACCCCACTCTTCTACCAAGGCACCTGCAAGTTCCCGGACATTTCTGGATCCAACTGGTCCCAGACGTGCTCAATGGGATTGAGATCCGGGCTCTTTGCTGGCCATGGCAGAACACTGACATTCCTGTCTTGCAGGAAATCACGCACAGAACGAGCAGTATGGCTGGTGGCATTGTCATGCTGGAGGGTCATGTAAGGATGTGCCTGCAGGAAGGGTACCACATGAGAAAAGAGGATGTCTTCCCTCTAACACACAGCGTTGAGACTGCCTGCAATGACAACAAGCTCAGTCCAATGATGCTGTGACACACCGCCCCAGACCATGACGGAGCCTCCACCTCGAAGGCCTCGAAATCTGACCATCACCCCTGGTGAGACAAAACTGCGACTCGTCAGTGAAGAGCACTTTTTGCCAGTCCTGTCTGGTAAAGCGACGGTGGGTTTGTGCCCATAGGCGACGTTGTTGCCGGTGATGTCTGGTGAGGACCTGTCTTACAACAGGCCTACAAACCCTCAGTCCAGCCTCTCTCAGCCTATTGCGGACAGTCTGAGCACTGATGGAGGGATTGTGCATTCCTGGTGTAACTCGGGCAGTTGTTGTTACCATCCTGTACCTGCCCCGCGGGTGTGATGTTCGGATGTTCTGATCCTGTGCAGGTGTTGTTACACGTGGTCTGCCACTGCGAGGACGATCAGCTGTCCATCCTGTCTCCCTGTAGCGCTGTCTTAGGCATTTCACAGTACGGACATTGCAATTTATTGCCCTGGCCACATCTGCAGTCCTCATGCCTCCTTGCAGCATGCTTAAGGCATGTTCACGCAGATGAGCAGGGACCCTGTGCATCTTTCTTTTGGTGTTTTTCAGTCAGTAGAAAGGCCTCTTTAGTGTACTAAGTTTTGATAACTGTGACCTTAATTGCCTACCGTCTGTAAGCTGTTAGTGTAGGGGGAGCTGTTAGCATTATTTATTTTTTTACATTTCCAAATTAAACTGCCTCGTACTCAATTCTTGCTCGTACAATATGCATATTATTATTACTATTGGATAGAAAACAATCTCTAGTTTCTAAAACCGTTTGAATTATGTCTGTGGGTGAACCAGAACTCTTTCTACAGCGAAACTCATGACAGGACATGCGAAGCTCTGAAAAATAGTCTCTGATCTCGGATCAGTTTAAAACTCTGTGTGTGCCCTATGGCTTGACATGAACTGCACCCGCCTTCCCCTGGATGTCAGTAACCAATGAGAAGTGGAATGGTGTCTCTAGGTGTTTCTCAGAGTTTATAAAAGGGAATGGAGTGAGATGACCCTTCTTTTCGACGCTCGCCAGGACGCAAGGGAGGACATCAGAATCGCATGCTCAAAAGCTCTCGTTATTGATCAAAGATATATCCGTCTGTGATTTAATTCGATATAGGTGTTAGAAACATCATAACGAAGTTATTTGAAACCGATTTATATCAGTTTATGTGAGTATATTGCTATTTTTCTGAATTTCCTTAGTATTGCGTTTGAGGATTTGGGCATGTGTGTGCCGTGTAGCTATCGTTAGCTGCTAGTTCCGAAGTTGAGGAGGTCGTTTTACAACAAAGCAACGATTATTTTGGACAAAGGACACATTGCCCAAGATACTGATGGAAGCTCGTCCAAAAGTAAGAGTTATTTATGATTTTATTCCGTATTTATGTGGAAAAATGTAAACGCAGTTGTCAGCCATTTTTTGCGGCACTAGTCTGGCTGTAACTCACAATGTATGTCTAGTAACGTAAATTTTAAAAATCTAAATCAGCGGTTGCATTAATAACCAATGCATCTTTCATTAGCTGTCCAACCTGTATTTTTTTAGTCAATCTAATCGATAAATAATCTTAAACATAGGTGCCTTTCCAAGATGGCGCCGGCCCGAATGCATGCCATGTTTTGACAGATTACATTGCATAACCACGATTTGTGATGCTAAATATGCACATTTTCGAACAAACTCTATATGCATTGTGTAATATGATGTTACAGGACTGTCATCTGAAGAATTCTGAGAAGGTTAGTGAAAAAATTTATATATTTTGGTGGCGATAACGTTATCGCCCCTTTTGCCTTGATTTAATGCTGGTGTGATGTTAGCTCATGTGGTATGCTAATATAACGATATATTGTGTTTTCGCTGTAAAACACTTAGAAAATCTGAAATATTGTCTGGATTCACAAGATCTGTGTCTTTCGATTGCTGTAGGCTGTGTATTTTTCAGAAATGTTTTAGGATGAGTATTTTGGTAATTGACGTCGGTCTCTGTAATTATTCCGGCTGCTTCCAACGCTATTTCAGATTGCAGCTGCAATGTACAACTGTGATTTATACCTGAAAAATGCACATTTTTCTAAAAAAACATATCCTATACCATAAATATGTTATCAGACTGTCATCTTATGAAGTTGTTTCTTGGTTAGTGGCTATATATATCTTTATTTAGTCGAATTAGTGATAGCTACTGATGCAGGAAAAAAATGGTGGAGAAAAAAAGTTGTGTCTTTTGCTATCGTGGTTAGCTAATAGATTTACATATTGTGTCTTCCCTGTAAAACACTTAGAAAATCTGAAATATTGTCTGGATTCACAAGATCTTTGTCTTTCAATTGCTGTAGGCTGTGTATTTTTCAGAAATGTTTTAGGATGAGTATTTTGGTAATTGACGTCGGTCTCTGTAATTATTCCGGCTGCTTCCAACGCTATTTCAGATTGCAGCTGCAATGTACAACTGTGATTTATACCTGAAAAATGCAAATTTTTCTAAAAAAACATATCCTATACCATAAATATGTTATCAGACTGTCATCTTATGAAGTTGTTTCTTGGTTAGTGGCTATATATATCTTTATTTAGTCAAATTAGTGATAGCTACTGATGGAGTAAAAAACTGGTGGAGTAAAAAAAGTGGTGTCTTTTGCTAACGTGGTTAGCTAATAGATTTACATATTGTGTCTTCCCTGTAAAACATTTTAAAAATCAGAAATGATGGCTGGATTCACAAGATCTGTATCTTTCATCTGGTGTCTTGGACTTGTGATTTAATGATATTTAGATGCTTGTATTTACTTGTGACGCTATGCTAGGCTATGCTAGTCAGCTTTTTTACTGTGGGGGGTGCTCCCGGATCCGGGATGAGTACCAAGTAAAAGTTAACGACTGTTCCACAGGTGCATGTTCATTAATTGTTTAGGGTTCATTGAACAAGCATGAGAAACAGTGTTAAAACCCTTTACAATGAAGATCTGTGAAGTTATTTGTATTTTTACGAATTATCTTTGAAAGACAGGGTCCTGAAAAAGGGACGTTTCTTTTTTTGCTGAGTTAATTTAGCATACAGATACCGGAGGTAATTGACTGCACATTGGGTCCTGTCACAACTTCTCCTGCAATGCCCTCTACTGCTCATCCTGTGTCTCCTTGACCTGCAGCCACTCCCCCAGTAATCTCTCCCTCTCCCTCTCTGTGTGTGATTGTGTGGGCGGAGACAGGTTTTCTGGATTCAGAACAGATCCCCACCAGCTGCAACCTGTTCCATAATCAAGACCTCTACAAATACTCAGCCCTGCCACTTCATCTCACTCCATCTCCCCCCAGTGTTTCAATAAATACATTGCTTACTTCATCCTTGTCTCCTCGTCTGAGTCTGCTCTTGGGTTCCCGTGATCCACTCTGCGTAATATTATGATCTGGCCAAAGAGATGAACCCAGCAGACTCTGCTACTCTCCACCAAACCCTCGTCGGCGCCCTGCTCAAGCAACATGACCAAGCCCTGAAGACCCTTCTGGAGCACATCAAGGAGTTTTCACAGAGCCTGTCTGACCTACAGGGCCGACCCTTCGCCCAGAGCTCACAACCAGTTCCAATGCCTTCTCCTCCGCTCCGGGAACCCTTTGTTCTGACTCCCAAGCATTACGTTGGCATCCTCGGAGCTTGCAGAGCCTTTTTGGTACAATGTTCACTAGTATTTGAGCAACAGCCTTACTCTTATGCTAGTGAACTGGCCAAGATTTCCTTTCTGATTGGCCGCTCCAGTCTACACCCTGGGTCAAAAGGTATGGCTCTCATCGAAGGACCTGCCATTGAAGGTGGCATCGAAACTTTCTCCCTGATTCATTGGTCCCTTTGAAATTGACCGTGTCATTAACCCCTCTGCGGTGCGCCTGAAACTCCCAGCCTCTCTCAGGATCCATCCTACCTTCCATGTATCCCTGATTAACTTCTAGTTGCACACAATCCCGGATCCGGGAGACCCCCATCAGTAAAAAAGCTGACTAGCATAGCCTAGCATAGCGTCACAAGTAAATACTAGCATCTAAATATCATTAAATCACAAGTCCAAGATGAAAGATACACATGAGATGAAAGTCCAGATGAAATATACACATCTTGTGAATCCAGCCATCATTTCTGATTTTTTAAATGTTTTACAGGGAAGACACAATATGTAAATCTATTAGCTAACCACGATAGCAAAACTTTTTTTCTCCACCATTTTTTTCCTGCATAGGTAGCTATCACAATTTCGACCAAATAAAGATATAAATAGCCACTAACCAAGAAACAACTTCATCAGATGACAGTCTGATAACATATTTATTGTATAGCATATGTTTTGTTCGAAAAATGTGCATATTTCAGGTATAAATCACAGTTTACCATTGCAGCCACCATCACAACTCTCACCAAAGCAACTAGAATAACTACAGAGACCAACGTGAATTACCTAAATACTCATCATAAAACATTTATGAAAAATACACAGCGTACAGCAAATGGAAGACAAAGATCTTGTGAATCCAGCCAATATTTCAGATTTTTTAAGTGTTTTACAGCGAAAACACAATAGAGCATTATATTAGCTTACTACAATAGCGAACCACACAACAGCATTGATTCAAGCCAACAATAGCGATAACGAATAAACCAGCAAAAGATATACATTTTTTCACTAACCTTCTCAAACTTCTTCAGATGACAGTCCTATAACATCATATTACACAACACATATACAGTTTGTTCGAAAATGTGCATATTTAGCGGCACAAATCGTGGTTATACAATCAGAAAAGTAGCCAAGCTGCCAACAATATGTCAGAAGAAATCTTGGGAGAGGCACCTAATCTAATCAGTAACTAATCATAAACTTGACTAAAAAATACAGGTTGGACAGCAAATGAAAGATACATTAGTTCTTAATGCAACCGCTGTGTTAGATTTATAAAATTAACGTTACTACGACATACAGCGTGCGTTAAAGCCAGACCGCATCGAAATCAATGGCGGAATAGGAGTTTTACATTTTTCAACAGAACAACGAATTAACATCATAAATAGTTCTTACTTTTTGATGAGCTTCCATCAGAATCTTGGGCAAGTTGTCCTTTGTCCAAAAGAATCGTTGCTCGGTTGTAGATTGTCGCCTTCAACTTTGGAATTAGCTGTAAACATTAGCCATGTGGCGAAGACGTGCCCAACTCACTATTGCGCAGCACAAAGAAAATTTCGAAAATCGCAATATACTCACATAAACTGAAATAACTCGGTTTAAAATAACTACGTTATGATGTTTCTAACACCTATATCGAATAAAATCAGAGCCGGATATATCTAAGGGCTATAACGGGAGCTTTAACGGGTGCTTACCCTGTCTCAACCCTTCTCGCTCCAGCCTTAGCCTCCGCACCTGGTTTCCAGCAACCCGCCTAAGCTTCCCCTGACCTGCACTCCATCTCCCTCCTGTGTGTTTCAATAAATACCTTGGTTACTTCATCCCAGTCTCCTCGTCTGAGTCTGCTCTTGGGTTCCCCTGTTCCATTCCGCGTAGCAACTATAATAACCTTAGTAACTCCAAACACATTTTGGTAACACTTTACTTGACACCCATAATATGTCATAACAGCTGACATAACTTGTCATAATATGATCACAACACTATCATGACGCATATATTTACACCTGTTGTGACATATATTGCATTATTTTATAGTTGGTTATGACACCTACATAAGAGTGTCAAAACTAATTTATTCAAATTAGTTTTTTCCTTGTCAAGAAGTTTCCTTTCGTTCTAAAGTTTGTTTCTTAAATCCTTTGTTGCTGTAATGAATTCTGTACAGTTTTTCTACATGTTTTAAATAACTTGTAGAATATACACTTTGTCACTGTCATAAAGCATTATGACCATCCTGTGTCACTTTACTTGGACTAAGAAAATACACTTTATGACACTGTCAAGAAGCATTATGACCATGGTAAACATATAAGCTAGAAAGGCCTATCACACTCTAAACTGTGCAGTTTTGCCACACAACACAATGCCACAGACGTCTCAAGTTTTGAGGGAGCATGCAACTGGCATGCTGACTGCAGGAATGTCTACCAGAGCTGTTGCCATAGAATTTAATGTTCATTTCTCTACCATAAGCCGGCTCTGACGTTGTTTTTGATAATTTTGCAGTACGTCCATCCGGCTTTACAACCGCAGACCACGTGTATCCACGTCAGACCCAGTACCTCCACATCCGGCTTCTTCACCTGCGGGATTGTCTGAGACCAGCCACCCGGACAGCTGATGAAACTGTGGGTTTGGACAACTGAAGGATTCCTGCATAAATTGTCAGAAACCATCTCAGGGAAGATCATCTGCGTGCTTGTCGTCCTCACCAAGTTCTTAACCTAACTACAGGTCAGCATTGTAACCAACTTCAGTGGGCAAATGTTCACCTTCGATGGCCACTGGCACACTGGAGAAGTGTGCTCTTCACAGATGAATCCGTTTCAATTGTACCAGGCAGCTGGCAGACAGCATATATTGCATTGTGTGGGCAAGCGGCTTGCTGATGTTGTGAACAGAGTGCCCCAAGGTGGCGGTGGGGTTATGGTATGGGCAGGCATTAGCTACGGACAACAAACACAATTGCATTTTATCGATGGCAATTTGAATGCACAGAGATACCGTCATGAGATCCTGAGGACAATTGTCGTGCCATTCATCCGCCGCCATCACTTAATATTTTAGCATGATAATGAATGGCCCCAGGTCGCAAGGATCTGTACTCAATTCCTGGAAGCTGAAAATGTTCCAGTTCTTCCATGGCCTGCATACTCACCAAACATTTCACCCATTGAGCATGTTTGTGATGCTCTGGATCGACGTGTACAACAGCATGTTCCAGTTCCCGCGAATATCCAGCAACTTCACACAGCCATTGAAGAGGACTTGGACAACATCCCACAGGCCACAATCAACAGCCTGATCAACTCTATGCGAAGGAGATGTACCACGCTGTATGAGGAAAATGGTGGTCACACCAGATACTGACTGGTTTTCTGATCAAAACCCCTACCTTTTTTTTAAGGTACACTATATATACAAAAGAATGTGGACACCCCTTCAAATTAGTGGATTCGGCTATTTCATACACACCCATTGCTGACAGGTGTATAAGATCGAGCACACAGCCATGCAATCTCCATAAACAGACATTGGCAGTAGAATGGCCTAACTGAAGAGCTCAGTGACTTTCAACATGGCACCATCATAGGATGCCTCCTTTCCAACATGTCAGTTGGTCAAATGTCTGCCCTGCTAGTCCTGCAAGCTCACAGAACAGGACCGCCAAGTGCTGAAGTGCGTAGTTCATAAAAATCATCTGTCCTCGGTTGCAACACGCACTATCGAGTTCCAAACTGCCTCTGGAAGTAACGTCAGCATAATAATTGCTAGTCAGGAGCTTCATGAAATGGGTTTCCATGGCCGAGCAGCCGCATACAAGCCTAAGATCACCATGCGCAATGCCAAGCGTCAGCTGGAGTGTTGTAAAGCTCGCCGCCATTGGACTCTGGAGCAGTGGAAACGCGTTCTCTGGAGTGATGAATCACGCTTCACCATGTGGCAGTCCGACGGACGAATCTGGTTTTGGCAGAAGCCAGGAGAACACCACCTGCCCAAATGCATAGTGCCAACAGTAAAGTTTGGTGATGGAGGAATAATTAGCTGGGGCTGTTTTTCATGGTTCGGGCTAGGCCCCTTAGATCCAGTGAAGGGAAATCTTAACGCTACGGCATACAATTATATTCTAGACGATTCTGTGCTACCAACTTTGTGGCAATAACAACTTTTCAGCATAACAATGACCCCATGCACAAAGCGAGGTCCATACAGAAAAGGTATGTCGAGATCGGTGTGGAAGAACTTGACTGGCCTGCAGAGAGCCCTGACCTCAACCCCAATGAACACCTCTGTGATTGGAATGCCAACTGGAACGTTGACTGCGAGCCAGGTCTAATCACCCAACATCATTGCCCGACCTCACTAATGCACCTGTAGCTAAATGGAAGCAAGTCCCCTTAGCAATGTTCCAACATCTAGTGGAAAGCCTTCACAGAAGAGTGGAGGCTGTTATAGCAGCAAAGGGGGGACCAACTCCATATTAATTAATACCCATGATTTTGGAATGAGATGTTCGACAAGCAGGTGTCCTCATACTTTTGGTCATGTAGGATATCTGTGATCAACAAATGCATGTATGTATTCTTAGTCATGTGAAATCCACAGATTAGGGCCTTGTCAATCCATTTCAATAGACTGATTCCCTTATATGAACTGTTGAAATTGTTGCTTGTTGCATTCCTTTTTTTGTTCAGTGTATGTCCAAGTCAAGAAAGTTTACCAGCAGCCAGCGGCACATGCCAGACTGGTAGCCTATTTGCGGGTGCTTTTTCAAAGTTTATGTCAGATACTCCAGTGATTGGCTCCAATGAGTGTATATTGCTCAATATTAGGATTTGAGAAATAAATATAACATCATTAGAAAGAAGACATTCTCCTCTTTTATACTGTAGGTATGTAATTCAAATGTAATGTATTGTTTTGTTGCTAGCGATATTCATAAAAATCCACTTTTTATTTTAAATATATATTTTTGGCGGACCACCTGTAGTACCTCTGTGGACCCATAAGGAGCTGCGTCCCCTCGGCTGTATACTCCTGGAAGAGAGACATGTCACCTTCATTGGGGTGACATAAGCTCAGAGTGAAACATCTTTTTAAAGTGTTTTATTGAAAAAATTGGCGATTTTAAGAACGTATTGTAGTTCATTATTGATTTACCGTGCCATTGAGAGACCGTTTAACTTCATAGCGGTGGTCCTTCGGGTAACGTTAAACATTAAAGCTGGAATACTTAATGGTGAAACAGCCCTGTAACGTTTGCGATATTCCTACAAACAAAGAAGTTTCTTCAAACAACGAACACTGTTTTCCCCCTTGGACATCGTTTCACGCGTGATAGAAGAGCACAATATGTACTGCTTGACTTTCCTCAGCTCTGCAAAAAAACAATGACAGCGGTGGTAGGGTGACCATGAGCTATATACTCTGACTCCATTAGTGTTGAAAGCCATTTAAATCCATCAATTATTTGAATGTAAGACTTATGTCATTGATCACAACGTGTTGTGTTCAGCTGATTTTGTCATTCATCACATTATGGGAGAGTCCATCTATCATGTGTCAGATGTCTCTCACCCTGATCACTACTAGGGAGTGTGTGTGTGTGTTGTGTTTGCGTGTGTGTGTGTGGATAGTAAAACCATTTTGTGTGTGTGAGCCTGATCTCCACTGGACTCTGTACTGCATGTTATAATCTACGACTACTCAAACAGATAGGCCCTAACAGAGGGCAGTCGGTAAGAATGCAGGTTCAGAAACACCAAGGTTGTGGGTTCAACTCCCACAGGGTGGATGGCAGTACGCTAACCCAATGTTAACTTTTATGCCTTTTGATAACTCTAACCCCAACCACAGTGAAACGATACCTAACCTCAATCTTTACCTAAACGTTGTCCCTAAACCTAACCTTAACCTGAACCTTGATCAATTTCTACCTTTTTCGTTTGACCTCCATTTTTTATTCTGCCGGTTGAATATGCCCTTCCTTATTCTTACAGTATAAGTAAGGCAACACAGTGCAGTGTATTTCCCCCAAGGCTAAACTATTGACGAAACTTTGGGCAGGACCCAGGAAGAATGCTAATATGGAGGTGAGGTGCGTTGAGTGGGCCAAAGGTGTCCACGGTCAGTCCTGTCTCTCTCCTCTGTTATATTGAATTCCTACTTTAAAATGTATAGGTCACATTCATTTACATTCACGGTGCAGTACATTTCAGACATTTATAGTATGCAAAAGGCATTGTCGTGAAATCACTTATCTTCTTTCTGCAATCACATCTTTCAGTACACAAAATATTTTAGCTCAGTGGCACGACAATCACTATGGGGCCAATCCTAACTTTCACTTACCTTACATTTTAGTCTCACATTAATATCAATGCTTGACTAAGTGAAAATAAGAATTCAATATTAAATCAAATCAAATCAAAGTGTATTGGTCACATAAACAGATTTGCAGATGTTTGTCACGTGTGCTCCCTCTCATGGCCTCTAGGTTACCAGGCTGCACCTTAAGGCGCACACCTGTCACCATCGTTATGCGCATTAGCGCAATATGATACTCACCTGGACTCCATCACTTCCTCGATTACCTGCCCTATATATGTCACTCCCCTTGGTTCTTTCCCCAGAAGTCATTGTTTCAGTTTCAGGCTGTGCGTTGTTCGTGTTTCTTGTTTTGTATTATGTTGCGTTTTTTCATTAAAACACTCACTCCCTAAACTTGCTTCCCGACTCTCAGCGCACAACGTTACAGAATGACGCCTCACCATTGGGAAGCATCAGGGAGTTTTTTGCTTTTGTGTTGGAGGTGATGTCGGGTACAGGACCCAGGCACCCGGGGAGGTCTCAGTCAGCTCATCAGGCTCTCACTCCTCAGCCGGTTCGTCAGATTTCTGCGCCTCAGTGGAGGTGACCGGTCCGCTCCTGATCACCGGGATTGACCAAAAGTTTCTTGGGGAGGGGCACATGGGGAGTGTGGCGAGTTCAGATAGGAGACCTGCGTCAACTTCCCGTGCTTACCGTGAGGAGCCGAAGAAGGAACCAGAGCCAGTCGGGCTGATATTGGAGGTGAGCAATGGGAATGATACAGAGACTGTAAAGGATTTAATGGGGAGTTTGGAGGAGAGTGAAATGAGGGAGCTGCTGTGTTGGTGCTTGAGGCACAACATCCACCCGACAGAGCGTGTGCGGGATGTGATGTTACCTGAGTCAGCTCTCCATACTCGTCCTGAGGTGCGTGCTAACCGTCTGGGAATGACAGTGCCAGTCACACGAACCAGGCCTCCTGTGCGCCTCCCTAGTCCTGCACCTCCTGTAGCAGCCCCACGTACTAGCTCTCCTGTGGCAGCCCCTCGTACCAGTCCTCCAGTTCCGGCACCACGCACCAAGCGTCCTGTGCGTCTCCAGAGCCCTGTGCGCCCTGTTCCTGCTCCCCGCACTAGCCTTGAGGTGCGTGTCCCCAGCCCGGTACCACCAGTTCCGGCACCACGTACCAGGCCTATAGTGCGCCTCGGCAGTCCAGTACGCCCTGTTCCTCTTCCCCGCACTCACCCTGAGGTGCGTGTCCTCGGCCCAGTACCACCAGTGCCAACACCACGCAACAAGCTTCCTGTGCGTCTCCAGAGTCCAGTACGCCCTGTTCCTCCTCCCCGTACTAGCCCTGAGATGCGTGTCCCCAGCCCGGTACCACCAGTTCCGGCACCACGCACTAGGCCTAATGTGCGTCTCCAGGGTCCAGTATGCCCTGTTCCTCCTCCCCGCACTAGCCTTGATGTGCGTTTCCTTAGTCCGGTACCACCAGTTCCGGCACCACGCACCAGGCCTACTGTGCGCATCAGCCGGCCAGAGTCTGCCGTCTGCCCAGCGCCATCTGAGCTGCCTGCCTGCCCAGCGCCATCTGAGCTGCCTGCCTGTCCAGCGCCATCTGAGCTGCCTGCCTGCCCAGTGCCATCTGAGCTGCCTGCCTGCCCAGCGCCATCTGAACTGCCTGCCCAGCGCCATCTGAGCTGCCTGCCTGCCCAGCGCCATCTGTGCTGCCTGCCTGCCCAGCGCCATCTGAGCTGCCTGTCTGTCCCGAGCCGTCAGAGCCGTCCGTCAGTCAGGAGCCGCCAGAGCCGTCCGCCAGTCAGGAGCCGCCAGAGCCGCCCGCCAGTCAGGAGCTGCCAGAGCCGCCAGTCAGGAGCTGCCAGAGCCGCCCGCCAGTCAGGAGCTGCCAGAGCCGCCCCTCAGTCCGGAGCTGCCCTTCAGTCTGGAGCTGCCCCTCAGTCCGGAGCTGCCCCTCAGTCCGGAGCTGCCCCTCAGTCCGGAGCTGCCCCTCCGTCCAGTGGCGCCCTCTAGGATGGTCTTCAGTCCGGGACTCGCTGTAAGGGTCCTCGCTCCAGAGGCGCCACCAAAGCGGGTATTGACTATGGTGGAGTGGGGGCCACGTCCCGCACCCGAGCCGCCGCCGTAAGAAGGCCCACCCAGACCCTCCCCTTCTATGTCAGGTTTTGCGGCCGGAGTCCGCACCTTTGGGGGGGGGGGGGGTACTGTCACGCCCTGGCCTTAGTTATCTTTGTTTTCTTTTATATTTTAGTTAGGTCAGGGTGTGACGTATGTGTTTTCGTATTGTCTAGGGTTTTTTGTATGTTTATGGGGCAGTGTTCAGTCTAGGTGTTTGTATGTCTATGGTTGCCTAGATTGGTTCTCAATTAGAGACAGCTGTCTATCATTGTCTCTGATTGGGAACCATATTTAGGCAGCCATATTCATTGAGTATGTCGTGGGTGATTGTCAATGTCTAAGTTGCCTGTGTCAGCACTTTTGTTTATATAGCTTCACGTTCGTCGGTTTATTATTTTGTCTAGTTTGTATAGTGTTTTGTTTCATTTTGTTTTCGTCTTCATTAATAAAGAAGATGTATTCCTTTCACGCTGCGCCTTGGTCCTCCTCTCTTCCACCATACGACGATCGTGACATTATGTTACAGTCCCTAATGTCTCTCTGAAAGCAGATCTTCTCCCTGAGCTCGTCTACTTTACTTTCTGAGACTTCTGTGAGTGCGCAAATTCTCACAGTATCTTGGGACCACTAATTTTTGCCTCCCATTGGACAATCTGTCCTGGTTGTGATGTTGACAACACCATAGACGGTCTACCATCTTTGACAACACTGGTCCTGCCATGCAAACAAAGTTAGCTAGCGTCCTCTTTGATAACTGGTATACCTTGCTAGCTAACTTAGCTAGCTCATCAAACAGTATTTTCTTTGCTATTTCTCCATGATAGCACTTATTTGAGCCTTGAATCTTATATAGACCTCACTGTCACCACTGGTCATCTAGCTAGCCACGTAGCCAGCAGGGTTGCATCGGTTTCCATTGGACTAGAGTAGAGATTGCTAGCTAGGTAGCTAATGCTGGTAAGATAACTAGCTAAAGCTAGTGTCAGTCCTAGCATTGTTAACATTCTAACATTAGCTAGCTAGTGTAGTTAATGACAATATACCGGTCGTGGGTCAGCAAAATCAAGCAAATGGTATTAAACTCATGACAAAATCATGTTTTGACATTTTAGTGTCTATTCCTGTTTTGGGTGTTTGTGTATTGCTTTGTGACATTGTGAATATCATATTTTTGGCATTTAACTCTGATTTAACTAGCTATGTATCTAATCCGGTTTCGGCATGAGAAAAAGGAGATACAGCGAGAATTTGCAAACTCACAGAAGCCTCAGAAAGTAAATTAGATGAGCTCAGGGAGAAGATATCCTTTCAAGGAGACATCAGGGACTATAACACAATATTTTTTACGGAATCATGACTCTCTCCGAATGCTCCAGATACTCAACTAGTCTAAAGAAGGTCAGTTTTATTGATTCTTTAATCAGCACAACAGTTTCCAGCTGTGCTAACAGAATTGCAAAAGGGTTTTCTAATGATCAATTAGCCTTTTAAAATTATAAACTTGGATTAGCTAACACAACGTGCCATTGGAACACAGGAGTGATGGTTGCTGATAATGGGCCTCTGTACTCCTACGTAGATATTCCATTAAAATCAGCCGTTTCCAGCTACAAAAGTCATTTACAACATTAACAATGTCTCCACAGCATTTCTGGTCAATTTGATGTTATTTTAATGGACAAAAAATGTGCTTTTCTTTCAAAAACAAGGACATTTCTAAGTGACCCCAAACTTTTGAATGGTAGTGTACATATGAGATGAGTAATGCAAGATATGTAAACATTATTGAATTGGCCAATGATTTCAAGTCTGTATGTAGGCAGCAGCCTCTCTGTGTTAGTGATAGCTATTTAACAGTCTGATGGCCTTGAGATAGAAGCTGTTTTTCAGTCTCTCGGTCCCAGCTTTGATGCACCTGTACTGACCTCGCCTTCCGGATGGTAGCGGGGTGAACAGGCAGTGGCTCGGATGGTTGTTGTCGTTGATGATCTATTTGGCCTTCCTGTGACATCAGGCTCTGTAGGTGTCCTGGAGGGCAGGTAGTTTGCCTCCGGTGATGCGTTGTGCAGACTATACCACCCTCTGGAGAGCCTTGTGTTTGTGGGCGGTGCAGTTGCCATACCAAGCGGTGATAGAGCCCAACAGGATGCTCTCAATTGTGCATCTGTAAAAGTTTGTGAGGTTTTAGGTGACAAGCCAAATTTCTCCAGCCTCGTGAGTTTGAAGAGGCACTGTTGCGCCTTCTTCACTACACTGTCTGTGTGGGTGGACCATTTCAGTTTGTCCGTGATGTGTACGCCGATGAACTTAAAACTTTCCCCCTGGGGCTGTTGCCACAAAGTTGGAAGCACAGAATCGTCTAGAATGTCATTGTATGCTGTTGTGTTAAGATTTCCCTTCACTAGAACTAAGGGGCCTAGCCAAAACCATGAAAAACAGCCCCAGACCATTATTTATCCACCAAACTTTACAGTTGGCACTATGCAATCGGGCAGGTAGCGTTCTCCTGGCAAACCCAAATTCATTCGTCTGACTGCCAGATGGTGAAGCGTGATTCATCAGTCCAATGGGGGCGCATTGCGATCTTAGGCTTATGTGTGGCTGCTTGGCCATGGAAACCCTTTTCATGAAGCTCCTGACGGACAGTTCTTGTGCTGATGTTGCTTCCCGTGGCTGTTTGGAACTCGGTGGTGAGTGTTGCAACCGAGGACAGAAGATTTTTACGGTCCCGTTCTGTGAGCTTGTGTGGCCTACCACTTCGTGGCTGAGTAATTGTTGCTCCTATTGTCGTGGCTGAATCATAATTAGTTAGGTAACATAGATAGATAAGATGTTATTTTCATCATATGCTTGTGAGATACTTGTCATTAGAATGGTTCCCTTTGGACTATAGGGTTGGCAGTGCATTTTCCCTTCTGAGCTAGGGCTTAGTCACTTGGGGCCCAGAGGGGGGAGAGGTCAGGCTTGTCTTCATATGTCAATGTATCTGTTAAACCATGTGGTGCTATGTAGAATATCAGAAGGGGAGGAGGACAGAATGGAACATTGTCTTCTTATGGGAATGTGTCTGTAACTATTCCTAAACCATGTGAAGGGATGGCATTATTAATGGGGAACCAGTTAGTTATCTCATACAATGTCTGTACGCCAGTCACTCCCTACTTTTCTCATTGGGGGAAGGAGTATGGCAGTGTCTGGAACCATTGTATATCCCCTCTGAGGTTGCCCTTATCTTGACCTAGTATATGACATAAGAGGCTGACTGTCTTTTCTGAGCTTATCCAGGAGGGGGTGTATTTGAGATGGGTGTATCTAGAATTGACAATTGATATATGCCATTGGATGAGGTAATGTTTTCGTACTAAGTGGTACCAAGAACGAGATTAAAATCTCGTTTTAGGAGACCAAACTGAACGATAATTTATAGATAATGTTATCTAGCTATGGGATACTCCTCTTTCAAGTAAAAGGTTATTTGTAAGTTGAGAGGGGTGTATCTTGGCTATAAATGATACTAAGAATTGTTTTGTAGGGACTCTCAGAGAATTCATTTATAGACACTGAATTGATCTGAGAGTCAAAAAGGGCTATGGTGAATCTCATATATATATTAAAGATGGACTTTATAATATAACTCTGACTTGTGTGTGGTTGGCTCTCTCATCATTGAGTAATACAGGAAATTACCATGACACTATATGTTTCCACTTCACAAAAACAGCACTTACAGTTGACCGGGGCAGCTCTAGCAGTGTAGAAATTTGACGAACTGACTTGTTGGAAAGGTGGCATCCTATGACGGTGCAATGTTGAACGTCAATGAGCTCTTCAGTACAGACCATTCTACTGCCAATGTTTGTCCATGGAGATTGCATGGCTGCATGGTAGATTTTATACACCTGTCAGCAACTGGTGTATGTATTTTAATAGAACACAAGATGATTTGGCCTACTGTATGCTATCTGGCTATGCACCATGCTATAGGCTGTAGGCTTGTTCATTTAGCAGACAAGATATGCTTATATGTCCCTTGCCATTATTTTATATTATATTATTTTATTTTAAGAACAATATAATTGAACTTACCTGAATAAAATATAAATAACATTTTTCCTATTCTGGAGTGAGTGCCCACATGAAGTGGCTATATTGAGCGTAAAATAGATCATTTGAAACAGGTCCTATATGCTAGATTTACAATTATTTGGAAACTTTAGTTGTGAATGATACCAAACCCTAGAATGACTTAGAAATCAAAACATATATGGGCTGCATGATGCGACTATCGGTTAATTGATGATTTGAGAAAGTCGCAAAAAAAGCTTGCACTCTGTTCCTTGCTGTTCCCTCATCAAGTGATCATATTTTCACCCATCAGACTATTCTCAATTTGATCTTGTCCTTACTAATATGTCACATTAGTTTAGATTTAGAATGCCCACTATCAAATGGGCAGGAACAGGGGCAGGGGAAATAAGACATGTCATCTGTATGCACTGGAATAGCAAATGGAGACCACTAATTTCACTCCACACATCAACCACTGTTTGAGGAGCATGCAGCCTCTCCTTGTGCGACAGGTGATATTCCACCCAAACTCTGTATGCCATGGGCTCTCCAACCCTGTTCCTGCAGCTACCCAGTGCTTAATTTGGGAAACCAAGTGAAATCTGTTCGGGAACATTGATAGTAACATGTTTTCACAACAAAACCTATTTCATTAAACTATTAACAGGCCCTCTCTTTTTGCGCTTGAGAAAGTCATGAAGGATGAGGGGATGAAATGGAAATGCACAGTGGTGAGATTTTCTGTAGCTACATTTAATGTCAGCCTATTACTAGGCTATTCAAAATCAAATACAAAGCCACACTGCACAATCAATGAACCAACAGCATCGCATAGGCCTACTCATTCTCTCCCAGACTCATGGATAGAAAGTTTGGGGCATAGCATAAGGTAACTAGCCCATCCAGTATGCATAATAATTCAGTCCACACTCAGAGGCAATTACTAGAATCTGTTTAATTTCTTAGTATAAGCCAGACCAATTATGTACCAGACATCTTAAATCTTTTTTTCTGCCATGCATAATATGCAGTAGGCTATGTATTGTATAACGGCACAATCAATATTTAAAATCAGGTATTTTTTCAGTGTTTTGGCTCATATATAGGCCTATACTTATGCATAAACTCTAATAAGCTTATGGGAGTTTTGAATTAATCATCACCTTAGAAAGTGTTGTCCATTTTGTTAAGTTAGGCTTTGAAACAACATCCACAACAACCATGTTTTTCACTCAGTTGCAACCTGTTGTTGAACTTCTTTCTTCAAATTGATAAATCTCCGTGAGGTGAATTATAAAAGCACATACTGTTTTTATGAAAATGTGTTTGATGTGATTTTCAATGGCATTTGCATTGATGTCAGAGTGGTTAGAGGGACAATAGAGTGCTGAGTACCAGGCCATTAGTGACCTGATGTTCGTTAGCGAGTTGGGTACTACCAACACATGTCCAGAGTGCATAAGAGGAGATTACCGTGACTCGACGGTCACGTAGAATTGTACTGTGGTCATGACTCATGACTGCCGGTGTGGCAGTTATATGGTCTCCGCAACAGCCCTAATCCCCCCTTCACAAGCTTGATGTTTGGAGTCCCATTTTCTATGCAACAAAACACAACTAGAGATTTTATGCACTAGCATGCAATGCAGTGAGACATATATTTGATGCGGGTATTTACTTTGCAACATGTATTGTCATTGCCTAGAACAAAATGTAATTGTATGAGCTATGCATCTGTGTACCAGAGTATTTGTACCCCTCTACTAGATAACTAGATGGGGGCAGTCCAGTCCCAGATAAGCAGTCCGTTCTACATGCCTTCTTGACTTCGATACAATGTGTCGTCATGCATTTGTGTATACAGACTGGTAACTGTCATAGCTATCTTGCTAGCCAACTTATGCACGATGGCACTTAATGAAGCCTAGAATCTCATAGGGACTTCACTTTCACCACTGGTCATCTAGCTAGCCATTAGTCAGCAGGGTTGCATCGGTTTCCATTGGACTAAAGCTTGCTAGGCTGGCTAGTTAGGTAGCTAAAGCTAGCTAGCTAACAAAGGCTGATTATCATATAGCAGCCTATGCTGACTAGCATTGCTAGCATTCTAAAGTTAGGTAGCTAGCTAATGTCGATACACCATAGTTGCGGGTCTGCAAAATCAACTGCACATGGGGACGAAGATTGTACTTTTTGGAGAAATGTCCTCTGGTCTGATGAAACAAAAATAGAACTGTTTGGCCATAATGACCATCGTTATGTTTGGAGGAAAAGGGACGAGGCATGCAAGCCAAAGAACACCATCCTAACCGTGAAGCACGGGGGTGGCACCATCATGTGGTCGGGGTGCTTTGCTGCAGGAGAGACTGGTGCACTTCACAAAATAGATGGCATCACGAGGAGGGGAAATGATGTGGATATATTGAAGCAACATCTCAAGACATCAGTCAGGAAGTTAAAGCTTGGTAGCAAATGGGTCTTCCAAATGGACAATGACCCCAAGCATACTTCCAAAGTTGCCCAAGAACACCAAGGTAACCTGCCAAAATGACTACCGACCCGTAGCACTCACGTCTGTAGCCATGAAGGTTTTTGAAAGGCTGGTCATGGCTCACATCAACACCATCATCCCAGAAACCCTAGAGTCACTCCAATTCGCCCTCCACACTGCCAATTTCCAACTGGACAAAAGGAACACCTACGTAAGAATGCTTATCATTGACTACAGTTCAGCGTTCAACACCATAGTTCCCTCAAAGCTCATCACCAAGTTAAGGACCCTGGAACTAAACTCTTCCCTCTGCAACTGGATCTGTACTCGAAGTTCACCCACAACTGCGTGGCCAAGCACGACTCCACCACCATCATTAGCTTCTTCGGGATTAGTGTCCCTTCCACGGAACGGTTGAGCTAACATAGGCTAATGCGATTAGCATGAGGTTGTAAATATCAAGACAATTTCCCAGGACAAAGACATACAGTTGAAGTCGGAAGTTTACATACACCTTAGCCAAATACTTTTACACTCAGTTTTTCACAATTCCTGATATTTAATCCTAGTAAAAATTCCCTGTCTTAGGTCAGTTAAAACCTCTCTGGGATCGCGGGACGCTAGCGTCCCAACAGCCTGTTAAAATGTAGAGCGCCAGATTCAAAAAAAATCTATAAAATCAAACTTTATTAAATTACACATATAAGATACCAAATTAAAGCTACACTCGTTGTGAATCCAGCCAACATGTCAGATTTCAAAAAGGCTTTTCGGCGAAAGCATAAGATGCTATTATCTGATGATAGTACAGAGCCTACACTCTCTTTTTTGACAATTTCAACCATGCCGGCGCTACTCAAAACGCAGAAATAAAATATAAAACATGCATTACCTTTGACGAGATTCTTTTGTTGGCACTCCAATATGTCCCATAAACATCACAAATGGTCCTTTAGTTCGATTAATTCCGTCCATATATATCCAAATTGTCCATTTATTTGGCGCCGTTGTACCAGGAAAAATAGCGTTCAATTTGCGCAAAATCACGACAAAATATCTAAAAAAATTACCTCTAAACTTTGCCAAAACATTTCAAAGTACTTTTGTAATACAACTTAAGGTATTTGTAAACGTTAATAATCGATCAAATTGAAGACGGGTCAATCTGTTTTCAATACAGGATATCAACAAACTCACGGTACTTTTCAAGTCTTGCTCAACTCTCAAACATAAACAAACGACGTCACTCCACTTCCGGGTCAATATCTTTCTCAGTTCACTAAGGAAAAACCTTAACCTTTTTCCATACAATGGCGACATCCAGTGGAAGCAGTAGAAACTGCGTGGATAGTAATTAGAATTCTGGTGTGCCCATGAAATCCCATTGAACAAACAGGAACTTAACAATAAAAAAGTTAGTCCTCAGGGTTTTGACTGCTATATAAGTTATGTTATACTTACAGATATGATTCAAACAGTTTTAGAAACTTCAGAGTGTTTTCTATCCAAATCTACTAATAATATGCATATCTTATATTCTGGGGATGAGTAGCACGAAGTTGAAATTGCGCACGCTATATTTCCCAAAGTGAAAACTCTGCACCCTATCCTCAAGAAGTTTTAAGATCACCACTTTATTTTAAGATTGTGAAATGTCAGAATAATAGTAGAGAGAATGATTCATTTCAGCTTTTATTTCTTTCATCACATTCCCAGTGGGTCAGAAGTTTACATACACTCAATTAATATTTGGTAGCATTGCCTTTAAATTGTTTAACTTGGGTCAAACATTTCAGGTAGCCTTCCACAAGCTTCCCACAATAAGTTGGGTGAATTTTGGCCCATTCCTCCTGACAGAGCTGGTGTAACTGAGTGAGGTTTGTAGGCCTCCTTGCTCGCACACGCCTTTTCAGTTCTGCCAACACATTTTCTATGGGATTGAGGTCAGGGCCTTGTGATGGCCACTCCAATACCTTGACTTGTTGTTCTTAAAATGATGCCATCTATGTTGTGAAGTGCAACAGTCCCTCCTGCAGCAAAGCACCCCGACAACATGATGCTGCCGCCACCCTGTGATTCACAGTTGGGATGGTGTTCTTCAGCTTCTTCCCCATTTTTCCTCCAAACACAACGATGGTCATTATTGCCAAACAGTTCTATTCTTGTTTCATCAGACCAGAGGACATCTCTCCAAAAAGTACTATCTTTGTCCCCATGTGCAGTTGCAAACCGTAGTCTGGGTTTTTTATGGCGGTTTTGGAGGAGTGGCTTCTTCCTTGCTGAGCGGCCTTTCAGGTTATGTCGATATAGGACTCGTTTTACTGTGGATATAGATACTTTTGTACCTGTTTCCTCCAGCATATTCACAAGGTCCTTTGCGATTGTTCTAGGATTGATTTGCACTTTCCGCACCAATGAACGTTCATCTCTAGGAGACAGAACGCGTCTCCTTCCTGAGCGGTATGACGGCTGTGTGGTCCCATGGTGTTTACAGTTGCGTACTATTGTTTGTACAGATGAATGTGGTACCTTGCTCCCAAGGATGAACTAGACTTGTGGAGGTCTACAACTTTTGATTTTCCCATGATGTCAAGCAAAGAGGCACTGAGTTTGAAGGTAGGCCTTGAAATACATCCACAGGTACACCTCCAATTGACTCAAATTATGTCAATTAGCTTATGCTCTATAATGGCGTCGGAAGAAATGGCAGCAGTGTTCGGGCGCCCAACCAATTGTGCTATTATGTGTGGTGTCCACATCAACAACAAACTAGAATGGTCCAAACACACCAAGACAGTCGTGAAGAGGGCACGACAAAGCCTATTCCCCCTCAGGAAACTAAAAAGATTTGGCATGGGTCCTCAGATCCTCAAAGGTTCTACAGCTGCAACATTGAGAGCATCCTGACTGGTTGCATCCATGCATGGTACGGCAATTGCTCGGCCTCTGACTGCAAGGCACTACAGAGGGTAGTGCGTACGGCCCAGTACATCACTGGGGCTAAGCTTCCTGCCATCCAGGACCTCTACACCAGGCGGTGTCAGAGGAAGGCCCTAAAATTGTCAAAGACCCCAGCCACCCCAGTCATAGACTGTTCTCTTTACTATCGCATGGCAAGCGGTACCGGAGTGCGAAGTCTAAGACAAAAAGGCTTCTCAACAGTTTTTACCCCCAAGCCATAAGACTCCTGAACAGGTAATCAAATGGCTACCCGGACTATTTACATTGTGTGCCCCTCCAACCCCTCCCCAACCCCTCTTTTTACGCTGCTGCTACTCTCTGTTTATCATATATGCATAGTCACTTTAACTATACATTCATGTACATACTACCTCAATTGGGCTGACCAACCAGTGCTCCCGCACATTGGCTAACCGGGCTATCTGCATTGTGTCCCGCCACCCACCACCCACCAACCACTCTTTTACGCTACTGCTACTCTCTCTTCATCATATATGCATAGTCACTTTAATCACAGATCTATTGTTATATTCTCCTACATTCCTTTAACAAACTTCAACTTCAAACTTCAAATTGTTTCCTTTCAAATGGTACCAAGAATATGCATATCCTTGCTTCAGGGCCTGAGTTAAAGGCAGTTAGATTTGGGTATGTCATTTTAGACCTATACCTATACTGCACTGTAAGCGGTACATTAGCGCCAAGTATAGGTCCAAAAAGCTTCTTAACAGCTACCCCCAAGCCATAAGACTGCTGAACAGCTAATCAAATGGCTACCCAGACTATTTGCAGTGACCCCCCCTTTTTTATGCTGCTGCTACTCGCTGTTTATCATCAATGCATAGTCACTTTACCCTTACCTACATGTACATATTACCTCAATTACCTCAACTAACCTGTACCCCCGCACATTGACTCGGTACCGATACCCTCTGTATATATAGCCTCATTATTGTTGTTTTATCTTGTTAGTTTTTTTGTACTTTAGTTTATTTAGTAAATATTTTCTGAAGTCTTATATTTTTTTTAACTGCATTGTTGTTCAAGGGCTGGTAAGTAACCATTTCACGGTAAGGTCTACACCTATTGTATTTGGTGCATGTGACAATTTTTGTTGTTGTTGTTGATTTGATTAGATTTTATATGGCGCCTCAGGACCACTCCCTCTACTTTATTGTCCAGGGACTGAACATCAGCGAGTAATATACTTGGCTATATACTCTAGTATCCAAATGTTTTTTTCGGCTGTAGGTAATAATTGAAGAACCGTTCTGAGCAAATAATGTAATAAATAACTCATCTGTCAGCACCATCTTGCTGTGAGAATCTATACATAACAACCTTGCAACCACTTTTCCTGAACCCCTTTATGTCATCTTTAACTCACCAATCAACTCCTTCTGGGAGACAAACGCGTTGTGCCATTGGCTCTTTCTACAATGAGTACCCATCTTTTGACAGTTCATCTCTCTCTATTTTTTCAGACATCAATGATAGGCTACAGTGATCTTTCTCTGAAATCAGTAAGTTCCTAGTTAATTTAAACAGTTGGGATGTACTTTATCTAACTGCTTTACTGTGTCGGGGGTCCGTATTAAACGGTGGATCCATGTGGACACTTCATGGACTAAATGAAGAACATTCCGGTGAGCTAATTAGTACATCAATGATAGGTGTTAAACATTAGAATAAAACCTGTGGCGAGATGGCATAGTAGGTGATCCTCATCGCTCTCCCAAAACCGGGTCTAAATACTTTTTGAAATAATTTCAATTACTTTATCTGTGCTTCATTATGCTTGTCTGGCTTAATGGACTAATAGAATAGTCCTAAAACCGCAAACCCCAGCCATTTGGGACTCCAGGCAGGCTAAGAATTTGAAAGATTTCAAATCGTTTTTGAACCCATGTCTGATTCCTCACTCCTCTACAAGTTGATTACTGTTTACCCTCACAGAGGCAATTGCAGATGCCACCACCGACCGCTGTTACAATAGATTACAGCTTGTCTGTCTGATTTCTATTGGCAATTAATAATGCTTAATTTCACACTCAACAGCCCCTGTACACTTGATTGCACTTTTGATAGTGAGCTATATGGATCACTGCTCGCTTAGTGGCAATGACACAGACAGGGGTGTGTGCACACACACACAAACACATGCACACAAACACACGCACACAAAGACACGCACACAAAGACACACACACAAACGCACACACACACACACACACACGCGCACACACACACACACACACACACAGACACACACACACACAATACTTTCTGTTTTACTCTAAGCCACCTCATATTAACCAGTTTTTCCTGCTGTGTTATATTTTATATATTTTATATTAGTTTTATCGCTTTTTGTGCTATATTCACAATTATGTGGGGAATTTTCAAAACTCTTTGTACAAAACTTCAAACTGGTAACATTTGTAACGCAGCAAGTTTTATATTCAAAACCTTTTAGTCTGCATTAATTTTGTATGGAAACATTTTTCACCACACATCCATTGATCCAAAATCTAAGTTTACTGTGAATTACCAGGGGAACATTGATTTTAATCACATAATAATTCTTCTCAATTTAATTATTTGAACAACCAGTTAATCCAAAAGCAATTTTTCTTTCAAAATTGCCTTTTGCCTGTAATACACTACAGTACTGTACATTACAGTACATTACACTGTTTTTACATCAGGCAATACACCTGCACTACCCATCAACATTGACTGAAAATCTAATTTCCATCATTTCTATCCCATGTGTGATCAAAGGTGTGATCATTTCACTATCGTTGATGCAACATTTTTTTTTAAATAAAATAAATATATTGTTCAGATATAATTACACTGTAGGTGTACTGTAATGAAATTAAACAAATTAAACTGTAATCAAATGAAATTAAAGAAACAAACATAACGTTTAGAAGGCACTAGTTTGAATCAAGCCTGTCTTGAGCATTTGGTCATAGGTTCTCATCGACATCACAGTAAATGTCCACATTGTTCATGCACCTGGGGAAATCCTTTTGGCAAGGAGAATCCAAACCTGACATAGGTCTGGATTGATGTCGTTGCATGCCTCATTCATGGCCTGAAGGCGAGTGGCACGGGATGGGGATGGGGATGGCAATCATACACCTCATGGGGATGGCAATCATACACCTTACAACTGTAATGTAATTATGTCATGTATTTTACAGTATTGTTTTTTACTTATGTATTGTAGTGGTCCTGTGTGGCTCAGTTAGCAAGAGCATGGCACTAGTAACATCTAAGTTGTGGGTTTGATTCCCACTGGGGTCACATACCAAAATGTGTGGACTGACTGTTGTCACTTTGGATAAAAGCTCCTGCTACCTAAATGGCATATGTTATGGTATCACTGTCTTGACCAATGTAATTTTTGTAAAGCTGTGTAAGCCCCCCCAATCAAAAAGACTCCAGCAACTTAATTTTGGATACATGTTTTTACTTTATAGGGGATACATTTGTTACATTCAGTACATCTCTAATCTTGTCAACATCTGATGTTTTTTTTACTTCATAAGACCCATCATCATATAGTACTTTACAGTATTATACTTTATGTGTATATATTTTACAGACATACATTTTCATTATTTTTGTTCTCAGAATCTTTAGTAGATAAACAAGTTTAAAATCTATAGGTTTACCAAACAGTTAAGTTATTATAAATGTACAGACTTCATTTAGAAACATGCCTGCCAGTTTAGACTACACATCTTTCAGCTTTACACTCATTACGATGTTATTGCAAACAGTTTTGCCTGCTGGGCTATAGCTTTTCTTCTGCTACTTTCAGGCTCTCACTAATGCCAGTAAATTGTACAGTCATAGTTAATAACTCCACCTTCTGTACCTGTACGTCCTCTCCCCCCATCTCCCATCTCCTCACTTTCGCTTCCAACAACACAAAGTTGTGAAAGCCATAACATGTACAACCTCAAGCACATATTTTATCACCGCTCTGTCAGATACAATTGTGCTTTTGTTTCATGACCCTCTAAATAATTAAAATGTTTTTAAAAAAGGTAAGGAAGGAAAGAAAAACTCATATATAGCACCTGCATATTTCTTTCATATAGCCTTGGAAAACAGAGAGAATTAGCAGTGTCCCGGAATACTTGGTAGAATCTAGAAATAGTGGAGAAAAGAAACAGTAAAGGAAATAAAAATGTAAGCTTCCTGCTTCAATATAACCTCACTTAAAAGCAGAACCTGTTTCCCATTTTTTTTTGTTATGATGAAAGGCTGTTTCATGTATCGAGGAACTAACAGTTTATCTTTCAATAATAAAACAGACATAGTTGGCGTCTTAAATGCCACCCTATTCCCTATAGTGTTCTACTTTTGACCAGGGTCCATAGCCATGGTCAAAAGTAATGCATTACATAAGGAATAGAGTGGCATTTAGGAGACAGACGTATTAGCCCAAGGACTGATTCTACTCTGCCTCTATTAAAGATATATTTGTTTATGTTGCTCTCTACCACATAAACATTATTACATCTCAGTTTCCTGTTTATATCCTAATTGCCAAACTAAATGGAAATGCTTTGTGATTTGTACTCTGACTCGTGTCTAGGTGAGAATGGAGTACATCATTCTTACCTTGCACCTTGTGTGGGTGCCAGTCTGTTTCTGCTCTCTTGCCAACTGCTAATGTAATTGTCATGCCAAACAAAGTTGGCTTGACAATGACAATGGAGTAGGCAAAAGCACAAACAGATCTGGGACCAGGCTACCTTGTGCCTAGACTCGTTGCGACAACAACGTGATTTTGGAGGTATGGCAATGCGAGACTACTTTGCACCTATCCCTCTTGAAATAGCATAGCATTGTCACCTTTCAGAGATAAGGCATGTCATTATGATACTTTTACGATACAGATTTTTGGGGGGCTTGTCTAGGATCCATATACTGTATAACAACCCCCATGGCTTGTCTTTCCCTCTTTGTTTACAGTCATCTTGAGATTTTCATCTGAGGTGTTGCTCATGTCTACCCTCCAGTTCAACCATGCGATGCACAGTAGATCCGTCCGGAGCGACTTAACAGTGGAACCTCCTGCAGTCAACATAAGAGAGCAAACACCATATATATATCTGGAAATGATTTCCCATCTCTAGTAGGCTTACTCCAATTACCTCTCCGCAGGAACTGAGAATATAATCTTGCGAAGGAGAATGGTATAACACATGGTGAGAAAAACATAATGACGTTTCTGAATCTGAATTCAGTCTTTCAGTCCAGTAAAGCAGTGGTTCTCAACATTTTTGAGTTACCCCACAAAGGTTCTCAACATGTTTTGGTTACTGTAGACCTAAACACATTTTGCTCTGCCTCAAGTACTCCCTCATGTGCAACTGATCACTATATCCAAGTACTCATATTCCTATAAATTGGCCAGTTATCCCTAGGTTGAGAACAGAAGAGGCTGGTGGGAAGAGTTATAGGAGGACAGGTTCATCGCAATGGCTGGAATGGAATACAGTGCCGTGAAAAAGTGTTTTCCCCCTTTCTGATTTTCTCTATTTTTGAATATTTCTGATACTGAATGTTATCAGATCTTCAACCAAAACCTAATATTAGATAAAGGGAACCATATTTGTACAAATAACAAAAAAAATATGGATACTTATTTTATTTATTGAAATAACAGAGTAGTCTTCCATTAAGGTAAGTTCTAATGCAGAGTTGAAGTCGGAAGTTTACATACACTTAGGTTGGAGTCATTAAAAGTCGTTTTTCAACCACTTCACAAATTTCTTGTTAACCAACTATAGTTTTGGAAAGTCGGTTAGGACATTTACTTTATGCATGACACAAGTAATTTTTAAAACAGTTGTTTACAGACAGATTGTTTCACTTATAATTCACTGTATCACAAATCCAGTGGGTCAGAAGTTTACATACACTAAGATGACTGTGCCTTTAAACAGCTTGGAAAATTCCAGAAAATTATGTCATGGCTTTAGCAGCTTCTGATAGGCTAAGTGACATAATTTGAGTCAATTGGAGGTGTACCTGTGGATGTATTTCAAGGCCTACCTTCAAACTCAGTGCCTCTGTGCTTGACATCATGGGAAAATCAAAAGAAATCAGCCAAGACCTCAGAAAAAAATTGTAGACCTCCACATGTCTGGTTCATTCTTGGGAGCAATTTCCAAACGCCTGAAGATACCAAGTTCATCTGTACAAACAATAGCACGCAAGTATAAACACCATGGGACCACGCAGCCGTCATACCGTTCTGGAAGGAGACGTGTTCTGTCTCCTAGAGATGAACATACTTTGGTGCGAAAAGTGCAAATCAATCCCAGAGCAACAGCAAAGGACCTTGTGAAGATGCTGGAGGAAACATGTACAAAGTATCTATATCCACAGTAAAACGAGTCCTATATCGACATAACCTGAAAGGCCGCTCAGCAAGGAAGAAGCCACTGCTCCAAAACCGCCATAAAAAAGCCAGACTACGGTTTGCAACTGCACATGTGGACAAAGATAGTTTTTTTAGGAGTAATGTCCTCTGGCCTGATGATTGAAAAATAGAACTGTTTGGCCATAATGACCATCGTTATATTTGGAGGAAAAAGGGGGAGGCTTGCAAGCCGAAGAACACCATCCCAACCGTGAAGCACGGGGGTGGCACCATCATGTTGTGGGGGTGCTTTGCTGCAGGAGGGACTGGTGCACTTCACAAAATAGATGGCATCATGAGGCAGGACAATTATGTGGATATATTGAAGCTACATCTCAAGACATCAGTCAGGAAGTTAAAGCTTGGTAGCAAATGGGTCTTCCAAATAAACAATGACCCCTAGCATACTTCCAAAGTTGTGGCAAAATGGGTTAAGGACAACAAAGTCAAGGTATTGGAGTGGCCATCACAAAGCCCTGACCTCAATCGTATAGAGAATTTGTGGGCAGGACTGAAAAAGCGTGTGCGCGCAAGGAGGTCTACAAACCTGACTCAGTTACACCAGCTCTGTCAGCAGGAATGGGACAAAATTCACTTAACTTATTGTGGGAAGCTTGTGGAAGGCTACCTGAAAAGCTTGACCCAAGTTAAACAATTTAAAGGCAATGCTACCAAATACTAATTGAGTGTATGTAAACTTCTGACCCACTGGGACAAAATAAATAAAAGCTGAAATAAATCATTCTCTCTACTATTATTCTGACATTTCACATTCTTAAAATCAAGTGGTGATCCTAACAGACCTAAGACAGGGAATTTTTACTTGGATTAAATGTCAGGAATTGTGAAAAACTGTGTTTAAATGTATTTGGCTAAGGTGTATGTAAACTTCCGACTTCAACTGTAATTAACCTTCTATTAAGGAAAGTGGTCTTGGTCCTGAGGCAGCAAACCATCCCAAACCATAACACTTCCACCTCCATGCTTGACCTTTGGTATGAAGTTCTTACTGTGGAATGCAGTGTTTGCTTTTCACCAGACATAATGGGACCCATCTCGTCCAAAACGTTGACTCAAGTTTGCCAAAAAGCACCTGGAAGGTCATCAAGACTGTTGGAAGAATGTTCTATGGACAGTCAAAAGTATAACTTTAAGGATGAAATAGGTCACATTATGCCTGCCAAAAACCAAACAATGTATTCCAAAGTAAGAACCTCACACCAACGGTCAAGCTAGGTGGTGGTGGTGTGTTGGTTTGGGGATGCTTTGCTGCCTCATGACCTGGACGACTTGCCTTAATAGAAGGAACCATGAATTCTGTTCTGTATCAGAGAATTATACAGGACAATGTCAGGCCATCCGTCTGTGAGCTGCAGCTGGGTCATGCAGCAAGACAATGATCCAAAGCACACAATCAAGTCTACATGAAAATGGTTAAAAAGCAAAATATTATACATTTTGGAATGACTTAGTCAGTCCAGACCTAATCTCAATTGAGATGTTGTGGCAGGGCTTGAAACAAGCAGTTCATATTTGAAAACCCACAAATGTCACTGAGTTAAAGCAGTTCTGCATGCAAGAGCGGGCCAGAATTCTTCCACAGCGATGTGAGCGACTGATCAACAACTACAGGAAGCATGTGGTTCAGTCATTGCAGCTAACGGTGGCACAACCACTTACTGAGTGGAAGGTCGCAAGGTTAGGTTTTGGTTTAAGATCTGATAACATTCACTATGAAAAATATGCAAAAATAGAAAAAATCACAAAGCGGGCAATTACTTTTTCACAGCACTGTACATGGAACGATATCAAACACATGAAACCACATGTTTGATGCCGTTCCATTTATTCCATTCCAGCCATTCCAATGATCCCGTCCTCCTATAGCTCCTCCCACCAGACTTCTCTGGTTGAGAACCATTGCATTAAGGGACTTTTGTCACGATGTCTATATGCATAGCCAGCTATACTGTTCCTAGAACCATAACATAGTTTCTGAATGCAGTTGTTTTCAGAGCCTTCTATTTTGATCTCATGTGTCTACATGTGGCTAACTTTACTGTTTGTATATACAATAGTATGGGATAATAGTATAGTATTAAGCTGTCAATCAAAATCCCATGTTTTCAGCTGACATCTCACTGAGTGTTCACCCCATGGAGTGTTTATATGTTATTTTCAAGTACAGTTCAGCTGCATTGAATGATAAGTTGCCCTTGATAGGGTGCCCTTTCGGACGCAACCGAAAAGCAAATTGGTCTTAGGCCTCCCAAAATGATTTTATGTTAGGGAGATATTGTCAGTGCCAGAGCAGTATTCAGCAGAGCTACTTTTAATAAAACCTCCCTGGAATAACTTCCTCCGGCAGCTATAGCCTCGTTTCATCCTCTGAACTGATCTTCAGAAAAAAAGTTTTGCCCTGTGAGAGTAATAAATTATCCCTCTCGTCCTCTTTTATTTTTCGTTGCCACCTGCGCCATCTAACACTCCATCCCAAATGGCACCCTATTCTCTTTATAGTACACTACTTTCAACCAGGGCCCATAAGGCTCTGGTCAAATATACTGCACTATAAACTGTAGGGAATAGGGTTCTATTTGGGATGCATCCTAACACTGTGCATTCCTTGCATCTTGAGGTGGATTGTGGTTGGAAATAACATGACACAGTGTTCTGCTGTAGCACCACAGTGCTGTGCTGCCCAAGGTCTGTTCAATGACTATCGTCTAGTATGCATGCTGTGTCCAGATTGTGTGGTAAAGGCCTGACTGTCTCTGGATGAGTATCACTCTTCTATGGGTGATGACTTACCTTATTTTGCATTCACGTTAGCCTATATGTCTACAGTGTTTATATACTGGCAGAAGAGGGTTTATTTCTGGCATTGGAGTTAACAATAAACATATCATCAGTTTTGGAGAAAGGACATGAAACATTAATTGGTTTCAGGTTTCATGTTTGATGAACATATGCTGGTATGTATGATCGTATACACTTAAAGGGGCAATCTGCAGTTCTAACAACAACAAGGCATTCACCCACCACTGTTTTGGTAAACAGCTGAAGGATGAAGCTAGAGAAACATTGAGGACTTTCAGCTTTTCATGCCTGACAAGAAACCGTAGCCATAAAAACATAATAAATACTGTAGGCGTTCTTCACTAATCCATACAGTCTCCCTCTTTATACGCTCTCAGAAAAAAGGATTCCAAAAGGGTTCTTCGGCTGTCCCCATAGGAGAACCCGTTTTGGTTCCAGGTAGAGCTATTTTGCGTACATTGAACCCAGAAGGGTTCTACCTGGAACCAAAAAGGGTTCTTCAAAGGGATCTCCTATGGGGACAGCTGAAAAAAAACATTTCAAGTTCTAGATAGCGCCATTTTTCTGAGTGTATTGTTCGAATGCAGTCAGTACCTGTGGATCACTTTCATGATGTGCAATCTTTAAGCAACAAACACAAACATAATAAATTATTCAAGCCTTAAAGGGTTTCTAACCTGTGGTGAACAACATCACATTTAACCCCAGGATAATTGCACCAAACTATAATGTTAAAAGTGCTTAACTCATTAGGGAGCACAGCTAGTCGTCTTTTTCTTCCGTTTGGCTTGCTACGGAAACTAAATAGAATGCTTTAATCACTCTTTCTCTACTTCGCTCATTCTGTCTCGCTCTCTCTCTCTCACTCTCTCGATCTTTCTCTCGCTCTCTCTCTCTCACTCTCTCGATCTTTCTCTCGCTCTCTCTCTCTCACTCTCTCGATCTTTCTCTCGCTCTCTCTCTCTCACTCTCTCGATCTTTCTCTCGCTCTCTCTCTCTCACTCTCTCGATCTTTCTCTCGCTCTCTCTCTCACTCTCTCGATCTTTCTCTCGCTCTCTCTCTCTCACTCTCTCGCTCTCTCTCTCTCTCTCTCGCTCTCTCTCTCTCACTCTCTCGATCTTTCTCTCGTTCTCTCTCTCTCTCTCTCTCTCTCTCTCTCTCTCTCTCTCTCTCTCTCTCTCTCTCTCTCTCTCTCTCTCTCTCTCTCTCTCTCTCTCTCTCTCTCTCTCTCTCTCTCTCTCTCTCTCTCTCTACTCTTTCTTTCTTTGGTGGGACCGAGTGCACTACCTGAGCACCTACAGTGGGGAGAACAAGTATTTGATACACTGCCGATTTTGCAGGTTTTCCTACTTACAAAGCATGTAGAGGTCTGTAATTTTTATCATAGGTACACTTCAACTATGAGAGACGGAATCTAAAACAAAAATCCAGAAAATCACATTGTATGATTTTTAAGTAATTAATTTGCATTTTATTGCATGACATAAGTATTTGATACATCAGAAAAGCAGAACTTAATATTTGGTTTGCAATTACAGAGATCATACGTTTCCTGTAGTTCTTGACTAGGTTTGCACACACTGCAGCAGGGATTTTGGCCCACTCCTCCCTACAGATCTTCTCCAGATCCTTCAGGTTTCGGGGCTGTCGCTGGGCAATACGGACTTTCAGCTCCCTCCAAAGATTTTCTATTGGGTTCAGGTCTGGAGACTGGCTAGGCCACTCCAGGACCTTGAGATGCTTCTTACGGAGCCACTCCTTAGTTGCCATGGCTGTGTGCTTCGTGTCGTTGTCATGCTGGAAGACCCAGCCACGACCCATCTTCAATGCTCTTACTGAGGGAAGGAGGTTGTTGGCCAAGATCTCGCGATACATGGCCCCATCCATCCTCCCCTCAATACGGTGCAGTCGTCCTGTCCCCTTTGCAGAAAAGCATCCCCAAAGAATGATGTTTCCATCTCCATGCTTCACGGTTGGGATGGTGTTCTTGGGGTTGTACTCATACTTCTTCTTCCTCCAAACACGGCGAGTGGAGTTAGACCAAAAATCTCAATTTTTGTCTCATCAGACCACATGACCTTCTCCCATTCCTCCTCTGGATCATCCAGATGGTCATTGGCAAACTTCAGACAGGCCTGGACATGCACTGGCTTAAGCAGGGGGACCTTGCGTGCGCTGCAGGATTTTAATCCATGACGGCGTAGTGTGTTACTAATGGTTTTCTTTGAGACTGTGGTCCCAGCTCTCTTCAGGTCATTGACCAGGTCCTGCCGTGTAGTTCTGGGCTGATCCCTCACCTTCCTCATGATCATTGATGCCCCACGAGGTGAAATCTTGCATGGAGCCCCAGACCGAGGGTGATTGACCGTCATCTTGAACTTCTTCCATTTTCTAATAATTGCGCCAACAGTTGTTTCCTTCTCACCAAGCTGCTTGCCTATTGTCCTGTAGCCCATCCCAGCCTTGTGCAGGTCTACAATTTTATCCCTGATGTCCTTACACAGCTCTCTGGTCTTGGCCATTGTGGAGAGGTTGGAATCTGTTTGATTGAGTGTGTGGACAGGTGTCTTTTATACAGGTAACGAGTTCAAACAGGTGCAGTTAATACAGGTAATGAGTGGAGAACAGGAGGGCTTCTTAAAGAAAAACTAACAGGTCTGTGAGAGCCGGAATTCTTACTGGTTGGTAGGTGATCAAATACTTATGTCATGCAATAAAATGCAAATTAATTATTTAAAAATCATACAATGTGATTTTCTGGATTTTTGTTTTAGATTCCGTCTCTCACAGTTGAAGTGTACCTATGATAAAAATTACAGACCTCTACATGCTTTGTAAGTAGGAAAACCTGCAAAATCGGCAGTGTATCAAATACTTGTTCTCCCCACTGTACCTCTCCAACAGAAGTGCATTGTGTTGTGTATAAACACCAATAAGAGTGGGGAGTGATGATGTTCATTCTAAGACACTGACCTAATGGTTTGTAAGAAAAGTAAGTAAGGGATGTCTGTCTCCTTCCAGATAGCAGTATTGGACCGGCCAGTCTGACCTGTAGGCCTGTTGACTGTTGGGAAAGGGATGACTGTCAGCTTCCAGATAGCAGTATTGGACCGGCCAGTCTGACCTGTAGGCCTACTGACTGTTGGGAAAGGGATGTCTGTCTCCTTCCAGATAGCAGTATTGGACCGGCCAGTCTGACCTGTAGGCCTGCTGACTGTTGGGAAAGGGATGACTGTCTCCTTCCAGATAGCAGTATTGGACCGGCCAGTCTGACCTGTAGGCCTACTGACTGTTGGGAAAGGGATGTCTGTCTCCTTCCAGATAGCAGTATTGGACCGGCCAGTCTGATCTGTAGGTCTACTGACTGTTGTGAAAGGGATGACTGTCTCCTTCCAGATAGCAGTATTGGACCGGCCAGTCTGATCTGTAGGCCTACTGACTGTTGGGAAAGGGATGACTGTCTCCTTCCAGATAGCAGTATTGGACCGGCCAGTCTGATCTGTAGGCCTACTGACTGTTGGGAAAGGGATGACTGTCTCCTTCCAGATAGCAGTATTGGACCGGCCAGTCTGACCTGTAGGCCTACTGACTGTTGGGAAAGGGATGTCTGTCTCCTTCCAGATAGCAGTATTGGACCGGCCAGTCTGACCTGTAGGCCTACTGACTGTTGGGAAAGGGATGACTGTCTCCTTCCAGATAGCAGTATTGGACCGGCCAGTCTGACCTGTAGGCTACTGACTGTTGGGAAAGGGATGTCTGTCTCCTTCCAGATAGCAGTATTGGACCGGCCAGTCTGACCTGTAGGCCTACTGACTGTTGGGAAAGGGATGTCTGTCTCCTTCCAGATAGCAGTATTGGACCGGCCAGTCTGACCTGTAGGCCTACTGACTGTTGGGAAAGGGATGACTGTCTCCTTCCAGATAGCAGTATTGGACCGGCCAGTCTGACCTGTAGGCCTACTGACTGTTGGGAAAGGGATGTCTGTCTCCTTCCAGATAGCAGTATTGGACCGGCCAGTCTGATCTGTAGGCCTACTGACTGTTGGGAAAGGGATGACTGCCGGGACAGCCCAGAGAAACTCCTTACTAAGGCATATGCCTAGATGATGCACGAAACCCCCTGAACCTTGTCCTTAGAGCAGGATAGAGCTTGGAAGTGAAGAAAAACAATTATGATTTGCTGGGTTTCCTCATTTCCTCATTTGTATGCTGTTTTGCATGGAGGCCCTGTGTAAAGTCACTGAACCCTCATTAAGTATTCATACAAATTTACTTAATCTAAACATTTTACCATCTGCTTTTGTACGTTTTAGAAATTCATAGACCATGGATGCATATTTTTATATTTTGTTCTACTGACTCTATGCACAATCACAGGACTCTACACACACCCTCTCTCTCTCTCTCTTTCTCTCTCTCACACACACATAACACGCACATACATTCACACACACTCACATACAATCATCATATACGCTGTCGCTACTCTGTTTATCATATATTCTGATGCCTAGTCACCTTACCCATATACATATATACCCCTACCACTCCAGTATCCCTGCACATTGTAAATATGATAATATAACTGACCCTGTATATTGCTTACTTACTTTCTCGTGTTCTTCTTATTTCGATTTCCTTCTGTGTTTTTGTTCTTCTTAAAATAAATTATAGTGTAATATTTGTACTACTGCTATTAATTACTGCATTGTTGGGAAAAAGCTATCAAGAAAGGCATGTCACTGTACTTGTTCTGCGTGACAATACATCTTGAAACTTGATCATACCCTGAGTGTTATCAAGATAGAAGAGAATATAGAGATGCTACATATTCTAATTTCTGTTCTGTATGCAATTCTCTCTTCTGTCTGTAAAACACTAGAACAGATGGTGAAGTCCCCTCTATAGGACAGTTTTAGGATGATTCTCTATTGTGTTGAAAAGCACATTGAACTAGAACACTGACCTAGTTTCTGTTCCAAACATTTATCTGCAGACCAGAAGAAAATATTATCTAATTTATTCACCTGTATAGGAAGTAATAGCAGAGAGAAAACGATCTTCTTCAAGAAGTACTTTCTTCCCCCTCTGGTAATAAGAGCTTATGTGATTATATTTATGAAGATACAGGAAAACAATTCTAAAAAAGGGTAACAACAAAACCTTCTCTTGAAGAATTACCAAGAGAAATCTATCAGCCTTGACTGTGAGTTTGAAAGGACTGAGGCATTGTTTTTTTCTCTTCCCTGTATTGATTGTTAGCCAGGTAATCGTGGCCTTGTTACAGTAGTTATCTGTGAGTGACACCTTGTTCAGAGGAGAAGGGAGACAGGGATGAGACAGGGATGAGTAGGATCAATGATGAAGAAAGAAAGATGAGCCTTTGGATATAGTTATTGTGCAAAAAACAAACAACTACGCACACATGCACACACACACACACACACTAACAATTCAGATGCACACTGTGCAAGCTAATTAGCTTTTCCTCTGGTACTCTCTATAGGGCTGTGACAAATATTTCCCCCTTTATAATTTTAATATTTTTGATACTGAATGTTGTCAGATCTTCAACCCAAACCTAATATTAGATTAGGGGAACCTGAACAAATACAACAATTATTTACCTATGTCATTTATTTCATAAGGAAAGTTATGCAACACTAAACGTCCCTGTGTGAAAAATAATTGCCCCCTTACTCGATAACTAGTTGTGCCACCTTTATTTAACCTTTATTTAACTAGGCAGGTCAGTTAAGAACAAATTCTTATTTACAATGACGGCCTACCCCGGCCAAATCCTAACCCAGATGATGCTAGGCCAATTGTGCACCTCCCTATGGGACTTCCAATCACCGCCGGTTGTGATACAGCCTGGAATCGAACCAGGGTATGTAGTGACACCTCTAGCACTGAGATGCAGTACCTTAGACCGCTGTGCCACTAGTTACAATGACTCCAACGCTTCCTGCAGTTGATGATCAGTCTCTCACGTCTCTGTGGAGGAAGTTTGGTCCACTCTTCCATGCAGAACTGCTTTAACTCAGCAACATTTGTGGGTTTTCAAGTATGAACTGCTTATTTCAAGTCCTGCCACACCATCTCAATTGGGATTATGTCTGGACTGACTAAGTCATTCCAAAATGTATAACATATTGCTTTTTAACAATTTTCATGTAGACTTGATTATTGTCTTGCTGCATGACCCAGCTGTGCTTCAGCTCACAGTCGGATGGCCTGACATTGTCCTGTATAATTCTCTGATACAGAGCAGAATTCATGGTTCCTTCTATTAAGGCAAGTCGTCCAGGTCCTGAGGCAGCAAAGCATCCCCAAACCAACACACTACCACCACCATCACCTAGCTTGACCGTTGGTATGATGTTCTTACTGTGAAATGCGGTGTTTGTTTTTTTCCCAGGTAAAATGGGACCCATGTCGTCCATAAAGTTATACAGCATATCGGCTGCTATCTGAACAGGTCTATCGAACAATCTTACGCCGCGGGCTAGCTTAGTGGAGGCCTCACTGCTCCATCTACGGCTGCCCCCTGGACACTATGATCACTTGGCTACATAGCTGATGCTTGCTTGACTGTCCATTAATTCACGGTACTCCATTCCGTTTATTTGTGTTTTATCTGTCGGCTCTGTGCTTTAACTCAGGATCTGTGTGTAGTTAATCCGACCCTCTCTGCCTAGCCGTCGCCATTTTTACCTGCTGCTGCTGTGTTAACTGACTAGCTGCTGTTATCTCACCTGTTGTTTTAGCTAGCTCTCCCAATCAAGACCTGCAATCACTTTATGCCTTATTGTATGTCTCCCTCAAATATCAATATGCCTTGCATACTGTTGTTCAGGCTAGTTATCATTGTTTTGGTTTGCAATGGACCCCGTAGTTCCACTCTCCGTACCTCCGATACCTCCTTTGTCCCACCCCCCACACATGCGGTGACCTCACCCATTGAGACCAGCATGTCCAGAGATACAACCTCTCTTATCATCACCCAGTGCCTGGGCTTGCCTCCGCTGTACCCACGCCCCACCATACCCCTGTCTGCACATTATGCCCAGAATCTATTCTACCACGCCCATAAATCTGCTCCTTTTATTCTTTGTCCCCAACGCTCTAGGCGACCAGTTTTGATAGCCTTTAGCCGCACCCTCATCCTACTACTCCTCTGTTCCTCGGGTGATGTGGAGGTAAACCCAGGCCCTGCATGTCCCCAGTCACCCTCATTTGTTGACTTCTGTGATCGAAAAAGCCTTGGCCTCATGCATGTCAACATCAGAAGCCTCCTCCCTAAGTTTGCCTTACTCACCGCTTTAGCACACTCTGCCAAACCTGATGTCCTTGCCGTGTCCGAATCCTGGCTTAGGAAGGCCACCAAAAATTCTGAGATTTCCATACCCAACTATAACACTTTCCGTCAAGATAGAACTGCCAAAGGGGGAGGAGTTGCAATCTACTGCAGAGATAGCCTGCAAAGTTCTGTCATACTTTCCAGGTCTATGCCCAAACAGTTCGAACTTCTAATTTTAAAAATTAATCTCTCCAGAAATAAGTCTCTCACTGTTGCCGCCTGCTACCGACCCCCCTCAGCTCCCAGCTGTGCCCTGGACACCATCTGTGAATTGATCGCTCCCCATCTAGCTTCAGAGTTTGTTCTGTTAGGTGACCTAAACTGGGATATGCTTAACACCCCGGCAGTCCTACAATCCAAGCTTGATGCCCTCAATCTCACACAAATCATCAAGGAACCCACCAGGTACAACCCTAAATCCGTAAACATGGGCACCCTAATAGACATTATCCTGACCAACCTGCCCTCCAAATACACCTCTGCTGTCTTCAATCAAGATCTCAGTGATCACTGCCTCATTGCCTGTATCCGCCACGGGTCCGCGGTCAAACGACCACCCCTCATCACTGTCAAACGCTCCCTAAAACACTTCTGCGAGCAGGCCTTTCTAATCGACCTGGCCCGGGTACCCTGGAAGGATATTGACCTCATCCCGTCAGTTGAGGATGCCTGGTCATTCTTTAAATGTTACTTCCTCACCATATTAGACAAGCATGCTCCGTTCAAAAAATGCAGAACCAAGAACAGATATAGCCCTTGGTTCACTCCAGACCTGACTGCCCTCGACCAGCACAAAAACATCCTGTGGCGAACTGCAATAGCATCGAAGAGCCCCCGCGATATGCAACTGTTCAGGGAAGTCAGGAACCAATACACGCAGTCAGTCAGGAAAGCAAAGGCCAGCTTTTTCAAGCAGAAATTTGCATCCTGTAGCTCTAACTCCAAAAAGTTCTGGGATACTGTAAAGTCCATGGAGAACAAGAGCACCTCCTCCCAGCTGCCCACTGCACTGAGGCTAGGTAACACGGTCACCACCGATAAATCCGTGATAATCGAAGACTTCAACAAGCATTTCTCAATGGCTGGCCATGCCTTCCTCCTGGCGACTCCAACCTTGGCCAACAGCCCCGCCCCCTCCGCTGCTACTCGCCCAAGCCTCCCCAGCTTCTCCTTTACCCAAATCCAGATAGCAGATGTTCTGAAAGAGCTGGAAAACCTGGACCCATACAAATCAGCTGGGCTTGACAATCTGGACCCCCTATTTCTGAAACTGTCCGCCGCCATTGTCGCACCCCCTATCACCAGCCTGTTCAACCTCTCCTTCGTATCATCTGAGATCCCCAAGGATTGGAAAGCTGCCGCGGTCATCCCCCTCTTCAAAGGGGGAGACACCCTGGACCCAAACTGTTACAGACCTATATCCATCCTGCCCTGCCTATCTAAGGTCTTCGAAAGCCAAGTCAACAAACAGATCACTGACCATCTCGAATCCCACCGTACCATCTCCGCTGTGCAATCCGGTTTCCGAGCCGGTCATGGGTGCATCTCAGCCACGCTCAAGGTACTAAACGATATCATAACCGCCATCGATAAAAGACATTACTGTGCAGCCGTCTTCATCGACCTGGCCAAGGCTTTCGACTCTGTCAATCACCATATTCTTATCGGCAGACTCAGTAGCCTCGGTTTTTCTAATGACTGCCTTGCCTGGTTCACCAACTACTTTGCAGACAGAGTTCAGTGTGTCAAATCGGAGGGCATGTTGTCCGGTCCTCTGGCAGTCTCTATGGGGGTACCACAGGGTTCAATTCTCGGGCCGACTCTTTTCTCTGTATACATCAATGATGTTGCTCTTGCTGCGGGCGATTCCCTGATCCACCTCTACGCAGACGACACCATTCTATATACTTCCGGCCCTTCCTTGGACACTGTACTATCTAACCTCCAAACGAGCTTCAATGCCATACAACACTCCTTCCGTGGCCTCCAACTGCTCTTAAACGCTAGTAAAACCAAATGCATGCTTTTCAACCGTTCGCTGCCTGCACCCGCACGCCCGACTAGCATCACCACCCTGGACGGTTCCGACCTAGAATATGTGGACATCTATAAGTACCTAGGTGTCTGGCTAGACTGCAAACTCTCCTTCCAGACTCATATCAAACATCTCCAATCCAAAATCAAAGCAAGAATCGGCTTTCTATTCCGCAACAAAGCCTCCTTCACTCACGCCGCCAAACTTACCCTAGTAAAACTGACTATCCTACCGATCCTCGACTTCGGCGATGTCATCTACAAAATAGCTTCCAATACTCTACTCAGCAAACTGGATGCAGTTTATCACAGTGCCATTCGTTTTGTTACTAAAGCACCTTATACGACCCACCACTGCGACCTGTATGCCCTAGTCGGCTGGCCCTCGCTACATGTTCGTCGTCAGACCCACTGGCTCCAGGTCATCTACAAGGCTATGCTAGGTAAAGTGCCGCCTTATCTCAGTTCACTGGTCACGATGGCTACACCCACCCGCAACACGCGCTCCAGCAGGTGTATCTCACTGATCATCCCTAAAGCCAAAACCTCATTTGGACGCCTTTCCTTCCAGTTCTCTGCTGCCTGCGACTGGAACGAATTGCAAAAATCTCTGAAGTTGGAGACTTTTATCTCCCTCAACAACTTTAAAAATCTGCTATCCGAGCAGCTAACCGATCGCTGCAGCTGTACATAGTCCATCTGTAAACTACCCACCCAATTTACCTACCTCACCCCCCATACTGCTTTTATTTATTTACTTTTCTGCTCTTTTGCACACCAGTATCTCTTCTTGCACATGATCATCTGATGATTTATCACTCCAGTGTTAATCTGCTAAATTGTAATTATTCGATTTATTGCCTACCTCATGCCTTTTGCACACATTGTATATAGATTCTCTTTTTTTTTTTCTACCATGTTATTGACTTGTTTATTGTTTACTCCATGTGTAACTCTGTGTTGTCTGTTCACACTGCTATGCTTTATCTTGGCCAGGTCGCAGTTGCAAATGAGAACTTGTTCTCAACTAGCCTACCTGGTTAAATAAAGGTGAAATAAAATAAAAATAAATACTTTCGACTCGACTGTCCATAGAACATTCTTCAAAGAGTCTTGATGATCATCCAGCTGCTTCCAGGTGCTTTTTTGGAAAGATTTTGTCAACTTTTTGGACGAGATGGGTCCTATTATGTCTGGCGAAAACCAAACTATCTCCCTCCTCTCTCTCCTGTCTTCCTTTTCCTTCTCTCCCCCTCTCGCTCAGACCTTTTCTCTCTTTCTCTGCCTCTCTATTCCCCACCACTCCCCCTCTCTCCTTTCCCTCACCCTCTTTTTATCTCCCTCGCCAGTCTCTCCTCCATCTCACCTTGAAACAAAGGAGCAGGGGTTCACAGGTGTGATAACTTATGAATCCTCTCCTCCCTGTCATCCCCCTCTCCTCTAGATCCCCGTCACAGAGATGTCAATGCACCTGTCATTTTCCACCCATCAGATTTCATTAGGTACTCTAGTCTCTGGACACCTCACAGCAGTGCACACACACACACACACACACACACACACACACACACACACACACACACACACACACACACACACACACACACACACACACACACACACAAACACACACACACACACACACACACACACACACACACACACACACACACACACACACACACACACACACACACACACACACACACACACACACACACACACACAAACAGTCACAGTAGCGAAGGCAGCAGGTGGCCAGGGAGACATACACACTCTGTGTCCCAAATAGCAACCTATTCCCTATATAGTGGACTACTTTCGACCAGGTGCCATTTAGGATACAACCACAGCATTTCGCTGGGCCATCTGACCAGATTATTCCATCATTGACAAACTATACCCTATGTTCATTCCTTTAACCTGTTTGCTCAGTAACTATGTCACAACCCAATTACATATTAGAATTATTCACATCGGTAGCCAAGGGATTCTCAATTCCTTGTGTCCAACTGAATGTCATGTTTTTATAAGGGAAGCGAACAATATCAGACCTGCTAAAGTCAATTACTATTACCTACGTGTAGGTAAAGTACACTGATAAAAAATGAAGGTTCTTAAATGGTTCTTCCTAAACTCATAAGTTTCCTTGGAGAACTCTTGCCCAATAAATAACCTTTGAGTGAAGTGTGGGGTTCTTAACGTGGCATTTACGGTTCATCAGAGTTCTAAAAGGATCTTGAACTGTACGGAAGCCTAAAGATGTGTCCCTTTTATAGACACTTTGGTTGTTCAGCAACAAAACTGATTGCACAACAATGGGGCCAAACAGACAGGATTGGCTTACGTGTAAACTATTTTTGACAACATTTCAACTATATTTCTTCTCCAATGTTTATTGAAAACATAAATACATTTGCACAATGAGCAGTTGTTATTTCTCAAACACATCGTTGCAATTGTTTGTTAGCTAGCTAGCGAAATTTTGCCATATTAGCATAGACATGACATCAGTCAAAACACAACATGGTATCAAGAAGAAGATAAAATCAGCTGAAACGAGCCATCTACACTGAAAAAACAAAGGTTCTTAAGTGGTTCTTCCTCAGCTTTTAAAAGGTTCCTTGTAGAAACCTTGCCTGAAAAAGAGTACAGTGTGGGCTTCTTGACGTGGCATCTATGGTTCTTCAGAAATCTAAACGGTTCTTGACACGTATGGCAGCCAATCTGAATCCAGGTTACAGGTTAATTACTTTTTAAGCCAGTGTAATGTGACTTGCAGGGCAGATGTGGCCTGTAAACAATGAGTTTCAAATCAAATCAAATCAAACTTTATTTGTCACATGCGGCGCCGAATACAAGAAGTGTAGACTTTAACGTGAAATGCTTACTTACAAGCCCTTAACCAACAGTGCAGTTCAAGAAGAAGAAAATATTTACCAAGTAGACTAAAATAAAAAGTAATAATAAAAAGTAACACAATAAGAATAACAATAACGAGGCTATATACAGGGGGCACCGGTACTGAGTCAGTGTGCGGGGGTACAGGCTAGTTGAGGTAATATGTACATGTAGGTGGGGGACAAAGTGAATATGCATAGGTAACAAACAAACAGCGAGTAGCAGCAGTGTACAAAAGGGAGGGGAGGTCAATGTAAATTGTACGGTGGTGATCTTATGAATTGTTCAGCAGTCTTATGGCTTGGAGGTAGAAGCTGTTGAGGAGCCTTTTTGACCTAGACTTGGCGCTCCGGTACCGCTTGCCGTGCAGGTAGCAGAGAAAACAGTCTATAACTTGGGTGACTGGAGTCTCTGACAATTTTATGGTCTTTCCTCTGACACCGCCTATTATATAGGTCCTGGATGGCAGGAAGCTTGGCCCCAGTGATGTACTGGGCCGTTCGCACTACCCCCTGTAGCTCCTTACGGTCAGATGCCGAGCAGTTGCCATACCAGGCAGTGATGCAACCGGTCAGGATGCTCTCGGTGGTGCAGCTGTAGAACCTTTTGAGGATCTGGGGACCCATGCCAAATCTTTTCAGTCTCCTGAGAGGGAAAATGTTTTGTCATGCCCTCTTCACGACTGTCTTGGTATGTTTTGGACCATGATAGTTTGTTGGTGATGTGGACACCAAGTACCTTGAAACTCTCGACCCGCTCCACTACAGCCCCTTTGATGTTAATCGGGGCCTGTTCAGCCCACCTTTTCCTGTAGTCCACGATCAGCTCATTTGTCTTGCTCACATTGAGGGAGAGGTTGTTGTCCTGGCACCACACAGCCACTTCTCTGACCTCCTCCCTATAGGCCATCTCATCATTGTCGGTGTTCAGGCCTACTACCGTTATGTCAGAAGTTTACATACACTAAGATGACTGTGCCTTTAAACAGCTTGGAAAATTCCAGAAAATGATGTCATGGCTTTAGAAGCTTCTGATAGGCTAACTGACATAATTTGAGTCAATTGGAGGTGTGTATGTGGATGTATTTCAAGACCTACCTTCGAACTCAGTGCATCTTCGCTTGACATCATGGGAAAATCCAAATAAATCAGCCAAGACCTCAGAAAAAAATTGTAGACCTCCACAAGTCTGGTTCATCCTTGGGAGCAATTTCCAAACGTCTGAAGGTCCCACGTTCATCTGTACAAACAATAGTACGCAAATATAAACACCATGGGACCACGCAGCCATCATACCGCTCAGGAAGGAGACGCGTTCTGTCTCCTAGAAATGAACATACTTTGGTGCAAAAAGTGCAAATCAATCCCAGAACAACAGCAAAGGACATTGTGAAGATGCTGGAGGAAACATGTACAAAGTATCTATATCCACAGTAAAACGAGTCCTATATCGACATAACCTGAAAGGCCCTCAGCAAAGAAGATGCCACTGCTCCAAAAACCGCCATAAAAAAAAGCCAGACTGTGGTTTGCAACTGCATATGGGGACAAAGATTGTACTTTTTGGAGACATGTCCATAGTTATGTTTGGAGGAAAAAGAGGGAAGCTTGCAAGCCGAAGAACACCATCCCCAACCATGTAGCACGGGGTTGGAAGCATCATGTTGTCGGGGTGCTTTGCTGCAGGAGGGACTGGTGCACATCAATCAGGAAGTTAAAGCTTGGTTGCAAATGGGTCTTCCAAATAGACAATGACCCCTAGCATACTTCCAAAGTTGTGGCAAAATGGCTTAAGGACAACAAAGTCAAGGTATTGGACTAGCCATCACAAAGCCCTGACCTCAAAGCTATAGAAAATGTGTGGGCAGAACTGAAAAAGCGTGTGCGAGCAAGGAGGCCTACAAACCTGACTCAGTTACACCAGCTCTGTCAAGAGGAATGGGCCAAATTTCACCCAACTTATTGTTGGAAGCTTGTGGAAGGCTGCCCGAAAAATTTGACCCAAGTTGAACATTTTAAAGGCAATGCTACCAAATACTAATTGAGTGTATGTAGACTTCTGACCCACTGGGAATGTGATGAAAGAAATAAAATCTGAAATAAATCATTCTCTCTACTATTATTCTGACATTTCACATTTTTTAAATAAAGTGGTGATCCTAACTGACATAAGACAGGGAATTTTTACTAGGATGAAATGTCAGCAATTGTGAAAACTGAGTTTAAATGTACTTGACTTGTATGTAAACTTCCGACTTCAACTGTAGGTGTTCCTTTTGTACAGGTGAGAAAGGGCAGTTCAAGCCACTGTATTCGGGTAAATCTAGACCCTCAAAAGAAGGCCTTATGAGGTGTGTGTTGTCTTAATTTAATTTGAATGACAACATATTCACTTAGGATCTCACTTGGTAAGAGCCACAGGACTGAAAATGTATGAATGGCACCTTTGGAATTCACTCGAAAAGCACCCTGTGAAATATGCAAATAATGCTTAAAACCCTACAGCAAGGCTATTCAGTTCCCGTCCTGGAGTGCCGAAACATCTCTGGTCTTGGATTTTTGTATGGTTCTTCAAAGAACCATCCCATTTATGGTTCTTCAGAGACCGTAAAACGTATTCCCTATGGCATCTCTCTCAAGAACCTTATTAGGTTCTAACTTGCACCCTTATTCTTCATTTTGCGTACCTGCCCCTGAAAGGACTGTGCACAGCTGTCCTCTTCTCTTTTTATTTCAGCCATACATATAGTACTTTAATGTGGGCCTATACTTTGCAGTGTGCATGTGGATCGAAGACTAGATCGAACCTTACCGGAGATTGGCTCTAAGTGAGAAAAAAAAAGCTCTGACTTCCCACCTCCCTTATACTGTATGTCCCCTACACACTAAGAAAAGAGGTTTCCTCAAGGGTTCTTTGGAAGGGTGATGATTCTATGTGGAACCATAATGACTCAAAGAACCCTGTTGAGCCCTTCAATGTTTCTTTGCAGTTCAGAAAAGGGTTCTTTACTCTTTTAATTATTTATTAAAAGGTAGGGGTGTGGCGGCTCATTCAAATAGTTTGGGGTGTGGTTTGTACACAGCTCTTTTTGTGCTCTTTTTTCACCGTGAGTGAAAGTGTCATTCCAGTTGATCTAATCTGTCATTTTATGTTAAATATGAGCATACCCAGTGCTAGTTTCTTGTGAATAACTGATATAAGACCTTATGTCAACAGTTAATTAAATCAGTGGTTCTCAATTCTCTCCTCAGGGACTCCCAGCTGTTCCAGAACTAGCACACCTAATTCAACTTGTTAATTAAATAAAATAAAAAAGTATGATTTTTTGAAATTATCTACAAATAACCTTTGAGATTAACAAACATTCTCCATAAAGGTTCTATAAAGAACCATAAAAAACAGTTCCTTTTTTTGGAACTACATAGAACCTTTTATTAATAGTTATTTATAGAGCCTTATGAAAGGGTTCTTTATAGCACCATAATGGTTCCATTTAGAACCTTATGAGCATGGTTCTTTATCGACCCTTCAAAAAAAGTGTCTATATAGCACCAAAAAGGGATCCATTATGGTTTGACGCCTAAGAACCGTTATTTGGCACTATTTAGAACAATTTATTTTGTGTGTGTACTAAGTTACCCCCTGCTATCTAACACCATTCAGAATGATCATCATCAAACACAGTGGCCTGGACACCCAGCATAGCCTCCCTGCCCTTAGCCTTTCATCTAGAACCCTTTGATAGCTTTTTACCCTTATCATTCATCAGCTTAACATGCTGCTATTTTACATCATCCACACTCACCAACTGGCTTGGATAGAAGGAATACATGGAAATGTTACGATTTGAGGCAAGTGTCATGCTTAGTAGGTGGCAATAGCATTTCAAGATTACTGTACTGTAAAAGTCAACATGTTAATATCTACAAAATAAACAGGCTTGCCAAATAAATTATTTGAGGAAAATGCCTTGCTCCAAAAGGTGTCTGTCTAAAAATATAAAATCAGTGTGATTCTTATTTTATGCTTTGGAAGCCTTTCATATAAAATAACTGACCTGCACGCTTGTCAAAAAACAAAATGTGTGCTTCTCCAAGGTCTTTTGTGATCATCATTGACTGGCAGGTCTGGTGCCTTCGGCTATCTGTGAAAAGGATCTCTTTATCAATGTGGAATATAGTACATGTTGTTTTGCACATGTCCTTTTCCTCAGTTAACTTAAACAACATAGAAACAAGCAAACAGCGTGTTTACTGTAAACGTAACATTTTTGTAGATATAAATTCCGATGCGTAATGTGAGAAAACGTCACTGTGGACTCGTTCTGTAATACGCGTAGCAGAAGCTCTGTTCATATGCACTGTTGCAGTTAAAAAATGACATTGTGGCGATGTTAAAATCTGTCGGTCAGCAATGCCTTAAAATAACCTGGCAACGTACCAAAGCACAGGACAATAACAACAGAAACAACAACAGAAAGATGACGTATACAGTATGTGGGCAGAAAGTCATTAGGGATGTTTTTAAACAACTCTACAGCATGCGCGTGTTTGTATTCAACCACCAAATTCATTTAGTACCACTCCAGTGGTTTGTTGTGTAAGTTATTACATCATGACAGTATAATGCAGAGGCTAAATGTCAAGACAGATGCTGGATGCTCTGTGCCCTTTACTGCACGTGTGGGACTTACACTGTATCATACCATAAACATCTTCTGGAAAATATAGATGAGAAAAGCCCACAAGTAGCATGAAGCTGCTTTAAATGCTTGTTTGTTTGTTATCGCAGCTCCTATGATGTCGGCTGTTGTTTGACCCTACTGATAGGTCAGTATGGAGCTCTGTGTAATTTACAGTGGAGCTCTGTGTAATTTACAGTGGAGCTCTGTGTGTGTGTGTGTGTGTGTGTGTGTGTGTGTGTGTGTGTGTGTGTGTGTGTGTGTGTGTGTGTCAAATCAAATCAAATCAAATTTTATTAGTCACATACACATGGTTAGCAGATGTTAATGCGAGTGTAGCGAAATGCTTGTGCTTCTAGTTCCGACAATGCAGTAATAACCAACAAGTAATCTAACCTAACAATTCCACAACTACTACCTTATACACACACACAAGTGTAAAGGGATAAAGAATATGTACATAAAGATATATGAATGAGTGGTGGTACAGAACGGCATGGCAAGATGCAGTAGATGGTATAGAGTACGGTATATACATATGAGATGAGTACTGTAGGGTATGTAAACATAAAGTGGCATAGTTTAAAGTGGCTAGTGGTACATGTATTACATAAAGATGGCAAGATGCAGTAGATGATATAGAGTACAGTATATACATATGAGATGGGTAATGTAGGGTATGTAAACATTATATTAAGTGGCATTGTTTAAAGTGGCTAGTGGTACATTTATACATAATTTCCATCAATTCCCATTTTTAAAGTGGCTGGAGTTGAGTCAGTATGTTGGCAGCGGCCGCTAAATGTTAGTGGTGGCTGTGTGTGTGTGTGTGTGTGTGTGTGTGTGTGTGCGTGCGTGCGTGCGTGCGTGCGTGCGTGGTTCTGTGTGTGCATGCGTGCGTGTGTGTATGTGTGCGTGCATACTCGTGCGTATGTGTGTCTTTGTGTGTATGTGCACTTGTGTGTGAGTGTGTCTGACAGCCAGTTCAGTGTCGTAACTCTGCCAACAGGAGGGGAGCGAGATAAAGAGAGAGGCAAAGAGAGAGGCCAGTGTTAATATACTCTGCAGTAGCAGCAGCAGACCCTGAGAGTTGGGCCCTAGACTAACTGAATGTTCCGGACATTGAGTGGGGGACAGAAAATCCACAATATGTGTCTGGGGTGTCTGAAAATTGAAAAGCAGTAGCTAGTATGAATAAAGTGTACTGCAGACAGTAAATTATTTAGATTGGACTGTCTGCAGTACAATTCATTCACTCCTGCTACTGCTTTTCAATGTTCAGACAAAGTAGGGGTTAGAGTAAAGGAAAGATACTCTAGGGACTCTATTTCCGGCTGGCGCTAGGGCGACACTTGTGTCAAACGCACATTAGTTGGTAATTTCAGCATGTCAAATCTGGTGCTCTGGCATTTTCTACCCCTTGCGCCAGGTTTGGCAATTTACCTGTCTAACATCAACTCGCTTGCACTGAGGTGGGAGGGGTGGAAACATTTGAGGTGTTGTCCTTAAAAACTAGTGTAAAAGTGACAATTTCATTCAGGGAAAATAGGGAGATTTAAAACTCACGAAAAGCAGATCTTAGTGGTAATACGGTTGGTTAGGGCATGGATTTTGACAGCGGAAGCGCCGCCCATACAGCCATGACGCACAGTGCACATATGGAACAAGAGGGATATGCTTTTCGTGCTAGTAAACCTTATTTGTCATTTGATTCAAAACCAAGCATAGCCTCCCCTCCCCTCAATGAAGGATTGTGTTTTTGTCCTGTACAATGCATTCATTCGCCAATTAGCCAATGGAACGAGAGATGAGATGATGCCGGTGACCCTGGTACTTAGAAACATTTAAGTTAAACAAATTCAAATTATTTAGTCCTATAATGCCATGTCAACGATGGATAGACCTGTATCTTGCTTATTGCGAATGTGCCTCACACACAACACATTACATTTAAGTGTTTTATTTATAACTGTATGCTATTCAATGGGATACTTCAGGATTTGATGTATTTCCCCAGAGTCAGATGAACTAGTGGATACCATTTTTATGTCTCTTCGTGCAATTTGACGGAAGCGTTAGCGCAATTTCTAACTAGCCTTAGCACAATGACTTGAAGTCTATGGAAACTGTTAGCATGCTTTTAAGTATGGTAGACTTCCAGGTATTATGCTAATGCTAGTTAGCATTGGCTCGCAAAACTACCTCTAGCTTCCTTCATACTGGATGCAGAGACATATTTGCTATCCATGAGTTCATCTGACTCTGGGGAAGTAGATAAAGAGCTTCATGTCAAAAATCCCAAAGTATCCCTTTAATAAGTGGTATCAATATACAATGGACTAGGATGAGAATATTCCGTTCCCCCAGCCGAATTGGAGTTGATGACAATTCAAAGAATATCAATAACACACAACTTGAGGCAACCGCATACAGTACTAAGCCATGACCAATGTTGATTTGCCAGTGAATGGTCAAGCCCTCATCACACCTACAACTTATTTATTCACCAAAACCCTTCCCTTTCACGTCACCGACAGCTATTGCTCCCATAATTTCTTCTGTGAAAATAGCAAACATATTTCTGACACATCCCCAGACCTACCACCAGCACTAATATTTACCATTGCGTAAGGTTTGTTAAAATAGAGCCCTTGGGCTTGGTGTCATCTTAAAGAGTGGGATATCACTGGGGTCACTCACTTTGCTGCTGGCCATTGTGTCTGCATTGTGTCTGCATTGTGTCTGCATTGTAAAATGGGAGAAACAGAACAAGAAAGAAGATATTGGCACTTCAATTCAGATTAATCAGAACGAAGGCCTCAGAAGGAAAATATTAAATATTTATGTGTATGAGGCTTTGTTTCACTTACGACAAAAAAACTGTCCCTGTCATCAATCTTTGTTATGTCTCCAAGGAGTAGAGGTCTACGTCCCAAAGGCCACACCATTCCCTATACAGTGCACTACCTTTGACCAGGGCTCACTCTGGTCAGAACTTAGAAGTAATGCACTATATAGGGATTAGGGTGCAATTTGGGATGCATTCGAGGACTGCTCAGCTCTCTTTCACTCTGGAGAGAGAGGAGCTAAAGCAGATTGATTTATATCTGGAATCAGTCACAGAAGTAGAAATCGATGACAAGTGTTTGTCATCCAAAAGATGAAGACAAAATAATGGTTTCAATCTGAACCAGGCCAGACCGAGAGAGAGAAAAGTTGGTGAGCACTGTCTGAGATTGTCAGTGTCTCTTCGTGTTCACTTACCTGGAATTCCTACGTGGCTGTTGTCAAAAAAGGACTAATTTTCAACCTGATTTTGAGGAAGTTATACTCTACCCAGTTATTTCAGACACTCATATTGTTTCATTTTATAATAAGACATTATGAAGGCTCAGACATGCTTATAACAAGTTATAAAGTATTGTAAATAATTTATACTTTCACAGTTCAAGTAAAGTGTTACTGATTATTTCACTATGACTAATAGCGATGTCAAGCATGGAACAAACTGTTCGGCAGAAAATAGTTTGTGAAGTTGAAAATGAATGGAAATTATAATTAAAATTGTCAATCCATTATTTGCATGTTAAATGATCACTATTCCTGATTAAATTCAAAGCAATGAATAATGCTGATAACTTCATACTTGTTATGACAGACAAATGCCTTCAAGTGCTATGATGATAATTGCGTTAAGCAGAAAAAAATGCATGTACAATTTTTTTTAGTTAAAAGCCTCAAATAAATTCGCTCCCATGGGAACATTCAGTCTTCTAACTAACCGAACCATCGTTATTTCTGTTATTTCTCTAAAGGGACACATTTCTGTCCTCCTTCCTTTGGTGTGTATGACCTTCACACTTCCTGTTCTACACACAGATAGAGAGAGAGAGAGAGAGAGAGAGAGAGAGAGAGAGAGAGAGAGAGAGAGAGAGAGAGAGAGAGAGAGAGAGAGAGAGAGAGAGAGAGAGAGAGAGAGAGAGAGAGAGAGAGAGAGAGAGAGAGAGAGAGAGAGAGAGAGAGAGAGAGAGAGAGAGAGAGAGAGAGAGAGAGAGAGAGAGAGAGAGAGAGAGAGAGAGAGAGAGAGAGAGAGAGAGAGAGAGAGAGAGAGAGAGAGAGAGAGAGAGAGAGAGAGAGAGAGAGAGAGAGAGAGAGAGAGAGAGAGAGAGAGAGAGAGAGAGAGAGAGAGAGAGAGAGAGAGAGAGAGAGAGAGAGAGAGAGAGAGAGAGATGGCTCCAGCTGTTGCACCCATGCAGGTTTATCTGAGACTGTTATCACTGCTGACAGATAGGGTAGCCAGGGTGTGTTTGTGTGTGCGTGTGTGTGTGAGAGTCTCATTCTCCCTAGTGGCAAGGCACTGAGACTGAGCTAAATGCAGTAGACAGGGGTGAACCAGTTTGACACCATCTCTCACCTGGTGGGACTGGGCTATCTGGGAACGGAGAGGCCAGGGACACAGAGGCTAGTAAGGAGGCAGATGCTAGTAGGGAGACAGGCTAGTAGGCTAGTGGGGACAGAGGTTAGTAGAGAGACGTGCTAGTAGAGGGACAGGCTAGTAGGGAGATAGGTTAGTAGAGGGAGAGGCTAGTAGGGAGACAGGTTAGTAGAGAGACGTGCTAGTAGAGGGACAAGCTATTAGGGAGACAGGCTAGTATGGAGACAGGCTAGTAGAGTGACATGCTAGTAGAGATACAGAGGCTAGTATGTAGACAGGTTAGTAGAGAGACATGCTAGTAGAGAGACATGCTAGTAGAGAGACATGCTAGTAGAGGGACAGGCTATTAGGGAGACAGGCTAGTATGGAGACAGGCTAGTAGAGTGACAGTCTAGTAGAGAGACATGCTAGTAGAGAGACAGAGGCTAGTATGGAGACAGGTTAGTAGAGAGACATGCTAGTAGAGAGACATGCTAGTAGAGGGACAGGCTATTAGGGAGACAGGCTAGTGTGGAGACAGGCTAGTAGAGTGACAGGCTAGTAGAGAAACAGAGGCTAGTATGGAGACAGGTTAGTAGAGAGACATGCTAGTAGGGAGACAGGCTAGTAGGGAGACAGGCTAGTAGGGAGACAAGGTAGTAGGGAGACAAGGTAGTAGGGTGACAGAGGCTAGTAGGAAGACCGGGTAATAGAGAGACAGGCTAGTAGAGAGACAGGCTACTATAGAGACATTGTTTGGTAGAGAGACAAAGGCTAGTAAGGAGACAAAGTCTAGTAGGGAGACAGAGGCTAGTAGGAAGACAGGCTAGTAGGCTGACATGCTAGTAGGGAGACAGAGGACAGTAGAGAGACAGGCTAGTAGGAAGACAGAGGATAGTAGAAAGACAGGATAGTAGGGCGACAGAGGATAGTAGAGAGACAGGCTAGTAGGAAGACAGAGGATAGTAGAGAGACAGGCTAGTAGGAAGACAGAGGATAGTAGAGAGACAGACTAGTAAAGAGACAGACTACTAGGGAGACATGCTAGTAGGAAGACAGAGGATAGTAGAAAGACAGGATAGTAGGGCGACAGAGGATAGTAGAGAGACATGCTAGTAGGGAGACACAGGATAGTAGAGAGACAGGCTAGTAGGAAGACAGAGGATAGTAGAAAGACAGGATAGTAGGGCGACAGAGGATAGTAGAAAGACAGGATAGTAGGGCGACAGAGGATAGTAGAGAGACATGCTAGTAGGGAGACAGAGGACAGTAGAGAGACAGGCTAGTAGGAAGACAGAGGATAGTAGAAAGACAGGATAGTAGGGCGACAGAGGACAGTAGAGAGACAGGCTAGTAGGAAGACAGAGGATAGTAGAGAGACAGGCTAGTAGGAAGACAGAGGATAGTAGAGAGACATGCTAGTAGGAAGACAGACGATAGTAGAGAGACAGACTAGTAAAGAGACAGACTACTAGGGAGACATGCTAGTAGGAAGACAGAGGATAGTAGAGAGACAGGCTACTAAGAAGACAGGCTAGTATGGAGACCGGCTAGTTTGGAGACAGGCTAGTATGGACACAGGCTAGTAGGGAGACAAAAGTAGTAGGGACACAGGCTAGTAGGGAGACAGGCTAGTAGAGAGACAGGCTAGTAGGGAGACAGGCTAGTAGGGAGACAGGGTAGTAGGGAGACAAAAGTAGTAGGGAGACAGGCTAGTAGGGAGACAGGCTAGTAGAGAGACAGGGTAGTAGAGAGACAGGGTAGTAGGGAGACAAAAGTAGTAGGGAGACAGGCTAGTAGAGAGACAGGCTAGTAGGGAGACAGGCTAGTAGGGAGACAGGCTAGTAGGGAGACAAAAGTAGTAGGGAGACAGGCTAGTAGGGAGACAGGCTAGAAGAGAGAGAGGGTAGTAGAGAGACAGTCTAGTAGGAAGATCGGGTAATAGAGAGACAGGCTAGTAGAAAGACAGGCTACTATAGAGACATTGGTTGGTAGAGAGACAGAGGCTATTAAAGAGACAGAGGCTAGTAGGGAGACGAAGTCTAGTAGGGAGACAGAGACTAGTAGGGAGACAGAGACTAGTATGGAGACAGAGACTAGTAGGGAGACAGAGACTAGTAGGAAGACAGAGACTAGTAGGGAGACAGAGGCTAGTAAGGAGACAAAGTCTAGTAGTGAGACCGAGACTAGTAGGGAGACAGAGACTAGTAGGGAGACAGAGACTAGTAGGGAGACAGAGACTAGTAGGGAGACAGAGACTAGTAGGAAGACAGAGACTAGTAGGGAAACAGAGGCTAGTAGAAAGACAGAGACTAGTAGGGAGACAGAGACTAGTAGGGAGACAGAGACTAGTAGGGAGGCAGAGACTAGTAGGAAGACAGAGGCTAGTAGGAAGACAGAGACTAGTAGGGAGACAGAGACTAGTAGGGAGACATGCTAGTAGGGAGACAGAGGATAGTAGGGAGACCGAGACTAGTAGGGAAACATGCTAGTCAGGAGACAGAGGATAGTAGGGAGACAGAGGATAGTAGGAAGACAGAGACTAGTAGGGAGACAGAGACTAGTAGGGAGACAGAGACTAGTATGGAGACAGAGACTAGTAGGAAGACAGAGACTAGTAGGGAGACAGAGGCTAGTAAGGAGACAAAGTCTAGTAGGGAGACAGAGACTAGTAGGGAGACAGAGACTAGTAGGAAGACAGAGGCTAGTAAGGAGACAAAGTCTAGTAGGGAGACAGAGACTAGTAGGGAGACAGAGACTAATAGGGAGACAGAGACTAGTAGGGAGACAGAGACTAGTAGGGAGACAGAGACTAGTAGGGAGACATGCTAGTAGGGAGACAGAGGATAGTAGGGAGACAGAGGATAGTAGGAAGGCAGAGACTAGTAGGGAGACAGAGGATAGTAGGGAGACAGAGACTAGTAGGTGAGACGGAGACAGAGACTAGTAGGGAGACAGAGACTAGTAGGGAGACAGAGACTAGTAGAGAGACAGAGGCTAGTAGGGAGACAGAGGCTAGTAGGGAGACAGAGGCTAGTAGGGAGACAGAGACTAGTAGGAAGATAGAGACTAGTAGGGAGACAGAGACTAGTAGGGAGACAGAGACTAGTCGGGAGACAGAGACTAGTAGGGAGACAGAGGATAGTAGGGAGACAGAGACTAGTAGGAAGACAGAGACTAGTAGGGAGAAAGACTAGTAGGGAGACAGGCTAGTAGAGAGAGGGTAGTAGAGGGACATGCTAATAGAGAGACAGGGTAGTAGAGGGACATGCTAATAGAGAGACAGGGTAGTAGAGAGACATGCTAATAGAGAGACAGGGTAGTAGAGGGACATGCTAATAGAGAGACAGGGTAGTAGAGAAACATGCTAATAGAGAGACAGGGTAGTAGAGAGACATGCTAATAGAGAGACAGGGTAGTAGAGAGACATGCTATAAGAGAGACAGGGTAGTAGAGAGACAGGGTAGTAGAGGGACATGAAAATAGAGAGACAGGGTAGTAGAGAGACATGCTAATAGAGAGACAGGGTAGTAGAGAGACAGGGTAGTAAAGGGACATGCTAATAGAGAGACAGGGTAGTAGAGAGACAGGGTAGTAGAGAGACAGGGTAGTAGAGAGACAGGGTAGTAAAGGGACATGCTAATAGAGAGACAGGGTAGTAGAGAGACATGCTAATAGAGAGACAGGGTAGTAGAGAGACAGGGTAGTAAAGGGACATGCTAATAGAGAGACAGGCTACTATAGAGACATTGGTTGGTAGAGAGACAGAGGCTATTAGAGAGACAGAGGCTAGTAGGGAGACAAAGTCTAGTAGGGAGACAGAGACTAGTAGGGAGACAGAGACTAGTATGGAGACAGATACTAGTAGGGAGACAGAGACTAGTAGGAAGACAGAGACTAGTAGGGAGACAGAGGCTAGTAAGGAGACAAAGTCTAGTAGGGAGACCGAGACTAGTAGGGAGACAGAGACTAGTAGGGAGACAGAGGCTAGTAAGGAGACAAAGTCTTGTAGGGAGACAGAGACTAGTAGGGAGACAGAGACTAGTAGGGAGACAGAGACTAGTATGGAGACAGAGACTAGTAGGAAGACAGAGACTAGTAGGGAGAAGGAAGCTAGTAGGAAGACAGAGACTAGTAGGGAGACAGAGACTAGTAGGGAGACATGCTAGTAGGAAGACAGAGACTAGTAGGGAGACAGAGACTAGTAGAGAGACAGAGGCTAGTAGGGAGACTGAGACTAGTAGGGAGACAGAGACTAGTAGGGAGACAGAGACTAGTAGAGAGACAGAGGCTAGTAGGGAGACAGAGACTAGTAGGAAGACAGAGACTAGTAGGGAGACAGAGACTAGTAGGGAGACAGAGACTAGTAGGGAGACAGAGACTAGTAGGGAGACAGAGGCTAGTAGGGAGACAGAGACTAGTAGGAAGACAGAGACTAGTAGGGAGAGAGACTAGTAGGGAGACAGGCTAGTAGAGAGAGGGTAGTAGAGGGACATGCTAATAGAGAGACAGGGTAGTAGAGGGACATGCTAATAGAGAGACAGGGTAGTAGAGAGACATGCTAATAGAGAGACAGGGTAGTAGAGAGACATGCTAATAGAGAGACAGGGTAGTAGAGAGACATGCTAATAGAGAGACAGGGTAGTAGAGAGACATGCTAATAGAGAGACAGGGTAGTAGAGAGACATGCTAATAGAGAGACAGGGTAGTAGAGAGACAGGGTAGTAGAGGGACATGCTAATAGAGAGACAGGGTAGTAGAGAGACATGCTAATAGAGAGACAGGGTAGTAGAGAGACATGCAAATAGAGAGACAGGGTAGTAGAGAGACAGGGTAGTAGAGGGACATGCTAATAGAGAGACAGGGTAGTAGAGAGACATGCTAATAGAGAGACAGGGTAGTAGAGAGACAGGGTAGTAAAGGGACATGCTAATAGAGAGATAGGGTAGTAGAGAGACAGGGTAGTAGGGAGACAGGGTAGTAGAGAGACAGGGTAGTAAAGGGACTTGCTAATAGAGAGACAGGGTAGTAGGGAGACATGCTAATAGAGAGACAGGCTACTATAGAGACATTGGTTGGTAGAGAGACAGAGGCTATTAGAGAGACAAAGTCTAGTAGGGAGACAGAGACTAGTAGGGAGACAGAGACTAGTATGGAGACAGAGACTAGTAGGGAGACAGAGACTAGTAGGAAGACAGAGACTAGTAGGGAGACAGAGGCTAGTAAGGAGACAAAGTCTAGTAGGGAGACCGAGACTAGTAGGGAGACAGAGACTAGTAGGGAGACAGAGGCTAGTAAGGAGACAAAGTCTAGTAGGGAGACAGAGACTAGTAGGGAGACAGAGACTAGTAGGGAGACAGAGACTAGTAGGAAGACAGAGACTAGTAGGGAGAAGGAGGCTAGTATGAAGACAGATACTAATAGGGAGACAGAGACTAGTAGGGAGACAGAGACTAGTAGGAAGACAGAGGCTAGTAGGAAGACAGAGACTAGTAGGGAGACAGAGACTAGTAGGGAGACAGAGACTAGTAGGGAGACAGAGACTAGTAGGAAGACAGAGACTAGTAGGGAGAAGGAGGCTAGTAGGAAGACAGATACTAGTAGGGAGACAGAGACTAGTAGGGAGACAGAGACTAGTAGGAAGACAGAGGCTAGTAGGAAGACAGAGACTAGTAGGGAGACAGAGACTAGTAGGGAGACATGCTAGTAGGGAGACAGAGGATAGTAGGGAGACAGAGACTAGTAGGGAGACAGAGACTAGTAGGGAGACATGCTAGTAGGGAGACAGAGGATAGTAGGGAGACCGAGACTAGTAGGGAGACATGCTAGTCAGGAGACAGAGGATAGTAGGGAGACAGAGGCTAGTAGGGAGACATGCTAGTCAGGAGACAGAGGATAGTAGGGAGACCGAGACTAGTAGGGAGACATGCTAGTCAGGAGACAGAGGATAGTAGGGAGACAGAGGATAGTAGGAAGACACAGACTAGTAGGGAGACAGAGACTAGTAGGGAGACAGAGACTAGTATGGAGACAGAGACTAGTAGGGAGACAGAGACTAGTAGGGAGACAGAGACTAGTAGAGAGACAGAGGATAGTAGGAAGACAGAGACTAGTTGGGAGACAGAGACTAGTAGGGAGACAGAGACTAGTAGGGAGACATGCTGGTAGGGAGACAGAGGATAGTAGGGAGACAGATTATAGTAGGAAGACAGAGACTAGTAGGGAGACTGAGACTAGTAGGGAGACAGAGACTAGTAGGGAGACAGAGACTATTAGGGAGACAGAGACTAGTAGGGAGACAGAGACTAGTAGGGAGACAGAGACTAGTAGGGAGACAGAGACTAGTAGAGAGACAGAGGCTAGTAGGGAGACTGAGACTAGTAGGGAGACAGAGACTAGTAGGGAGACAGAGACTAGTAGAGAGACAGAGGCTAGTAGGGAGACAGAGACTAGTAGGGCGAGAGACTAGTAGGGAGACAGGCTAGTAGAGAGACAGGGTAGCAGAGAGACATGATAATAGAGAGACAGGGTAGTAGAGATACAGGGTAGTAGAGAGACAGTCTAGTAGAGAGACAGGGTAGTAGAGATACTTGCTAATAGAGAGACAGGCTACTATAGAGACATTGGTTGGGAGAGAGACAGAGGCTTGTAGGGAGACAAGCTAGTAAAGAGGTAGAGGCTAGTAGGGAGACAGATGATATTAGCGAAACAGTCTAGTGGAGAGACATGCTAGTAGGAAGAGGCTAGTAGGGAGACAGAGGATAGTAGAGAGACAGGTTAGAAGAGACAGACTAGTAGAGAGACAGAGGCTAGCAGGGAGAGCCTCTTGTAGGGTAATTAGAGAGAGCAAGAGAGAGAGAGAGAGAGAGAGACAACGGCAATGTTTTCTCATGCTTTGTTGATTTCAAAAAAGCTTTTGACTCAATTTGGCATGAAGGTCAGCTATTGATGGAAAGTGGTGTTGGGGGGGGAAACATATCACATTATAAAATCCATGTACACAAACAGCAAGTGTGCAGTAAAAATTAGCAAAAAACACACACATTTTCTTTCCACATGGCCGTGGGTTGAGACAGGGATGCAGCTTGAACCCCACCCTCTTCAACATGTATATCAACGAATTGGCGAGGGTACTAGAACAGTCTGCAGCAACTGGCCTCTGAAGTCAAATGTCTACTGTTTGCTGATGATCTGGTGCTTCTGTCCCCAACCAAGGAGAACCTACTGCAGAACCTAGATCTTCTGCACAGATTCTGCCAGACGGGCCCGGACAGTAAACTCTTAGTAAGAGAAAACTAATGGTGTCCTAAAAATGGTCCAGATGCCAGGACCACAAATACAAATTCTATCTAGACACTGTTGCCCTAGAGCACACAAAAAACTACACATTCCTCGACCTTAACATCAGGGTCTCTTTGTAACAATGGCAGAGCTAAAGACCCGCTGGCCTCGGGTGTGAATATGCCCTTTTTTAAACTTTTGTATTAAAACATTAAAAAAAACATGATCTGTATGGATATATAGATCATTATAACACTTAGAGTAACATAATTAACATAATCTATTATCCAATGCTCTTACACCTTCACTCATCACTCATCATGGATATCACTGTCAGATCAAATGTCCTGAGAATAGCATCGACCATCTCTGTCACTAAGAATCAATAGGCTTGAATGCTACTAGATGGAAGCTAGTGATCTATTATAGATTCCAATGCCTCTGTTGACTAGACATTGCCTACATCCCAAATGTCACCCTATTCCCTATGCAGTGCACTACTTTTGACCAGGGCCCTGGCCAGAAGTTGTGCACTATGTAGAGAATAGGGTGCCTTTTGAGATGCATCCATTCTCATGGTCTTATGTGTCCTTCAGCTACAGAGGCCTCTAAAATATTGACATCATCTCCAGAAATAAACTCTGTCGTTCTGTCAAAGGATCCATTTTGCCTTGAAAGCCGAAGTAATTGTCGTCATCAAGTCTCTGACGTAAAGTATCACTCCTCTCATCCCTGTTCTTGATGTTTTTGTCATCTCATTCGTTATTTCACCGCATATTCCCTAATAACTCCTGGTACACTCTTACTCAAAGGACATCCCAAAACTGGTTGAAATTATGTAATTTTGTGATGTCATTTCAACCAGTTTTGCCCAGTTTTGTCTTCCTCCCCGTTTATTTTTTAATTGTCAGTGCATTAAGCAGATGCCTGCAAGCATTGGTTACATAAAGGAGGAAAACAAAGAGAGAGCGCACGAGAGAGATAGAGGGGGAGAGAGAGCGAGAGAGACGGGGAGAGTGGAAGAGCGGTGGAGAGAGAGGGGGGGAGAGAGGTAGAGAGAGAGAGAGAAATAGAGGGTGGAGAGAGAGAGGATCTGATGGTTCTGTAGAGAGGCTGGTTGTAGTAGTGAAAGTGAGGGTAAAGAGTGTGTGTGTGCATGTGTGAGTGTTGTAGTGGTAAAAGTAAGGGTGAGTGCATCAGGGGACTCCCTCCTCAACTCTTTTCCTCGCCTCGCCTCTCTTCCCCTCCTCCTTCTCCACATCTCCCTCTCTCCTCATCAGGCCTGGCTCACAGTGACAGCCACCAAGTAGAGTACAGAACATTGTCACTGTGCATCCAGCCCCCCCACAAAAGAAACACAGCATGCAGAGAAACAGTGGAAAGGGAAAGAGAGAGAGAAACAGAGTTAGAGGGAGAGAGCCTTAGAGGAAGAAAGCAAGGCAGCGTACCGGTCAGTGAGAGACATACAACTAGTGAAGAAAAACAATTTATGTGTTTGTCTGTTCATGTGTGTGTGCATTTTTGTACGTTTGTGTGTGTGTGTGTTGTATGTGTCTGACATATCGATTAAATACATCACCTTATATCCTGAGTATCTGACAGGAGTGTGAGTTGCATTAGGTCCTATACATCTAACTCCCACACACATCTATATGGTCATACAGTCTCCAACTGATGCCCCCTTTCTCTCATTCCACGGTAAAGAGCAACAGTGCATACCAGTGTTTGCATCCCAAATGGAACCCTATTCCCTTCATAGTGCAATACTTTGACCATTCCGAGCTCTGTTCAAAAGTAGTGCACTATTTAGGGAATATAGTGCCATTTGGGACGCAGCCTACTCTCCCTTTAGGGCTCAAGAGGCTCAGAGCAGACGAGTAGCAGGGTTCCTCCTCTTCAGGTCAGAGAGGCTCAGAGCAGGCCAGTAGAGGGTTCCTCCTCTTCAGGTCAGAGAGGCTCAGAGCAGGCCAGTAGAGGGTTCCTCCTCTTCAGGTTAGAGAGGCTCAGAGCAGGCCAGTAGAGGGTTCCTCCTCTTCAGGTCAGAGAGGCTCAGAGCAGGCCAGTAGAGGGTTCCTCCTCTTCAGGTCAGAGAGGCTCAGAGCAGGCCAGTAGAGGGTTCCTCCTCTTCAGGTCAGAGAGGCTCAGAGCAGGCCAGTAGAGGGTTCCTCCTCTTCAGGTCAGAGAGGCTCAGAGCAGGCCAGTAGAGGGTTCCTCCTCTTCAGGTCAGAGAGGCTCAGAGCAGGCCAGTAGAGGGTTCCTCCTCTTCAGGTTAGAGAGGCTCAGAGCAGGCCAGTAGAGGGTTCCTCCTCTTCAGGTTAGAGAGGCTCAGAGCAGGCCAGTAGAGGGTTCCTCCTCTTCAGGTTAGAGAGGCTCAGAGCAGGCCAGTAGAGGGTTCCTCCTCTTCAGGTCAGAGAGGCTCAGAGCAGGCCAGTAGAGGGTTCCTCCTCTTCAGGTCAGAGAGGCTCAGAGCAGGCCAGTAGAGGGTTCCTCCTCTTCAGGTTAGAGAGGCTCAGAGCAGGCCAGTAGAGGGTTCCTCTTCAGGTCATGACATCACAGTGTCATAAAGCGAGCCTATAGGGTTCATGATTATATGATGTGACGGAGAAACCCCAGTGCCCCCTTAGGGCAACATCATTGTGTCATGCACTTTGCTTTCTCTGCACACACACACAGATGCACGCATGCATACACACACAAACACACACACACGCACACACACAAGGAGCTGAAAACAAGGAGCTGGTTTCTGAGCATGCGTCATATCCCACTGGGCAAAAACTGCTTGAATCAACGCTGTTTCTACATCAATTCAACAGAAAACCTCAACGTGATGACATTGAATCAACGTGGAAACTGATTGGATTTGCAGTCCTCAAGGTGAGGGATGTCTGCCTTTTAATCTAAATCCAATGACATGGTTGACATTTTGTATTGATTTCACATTGAATTCACGTTAGTTGAACTCAACCAGAAGGAAATCAAAACTAGACATTGAAATGACATCTGTGCCGTTGGAGATGACCATCTGCAGTATGACTGTGTTGAAAAAAATCATGTTTTAATCAGTTTAACTTATTTCAACTCTGTTGAATCTCTCTCTAGCTCTTACTTCCGTTCCCCATCTCCCTCCCTCTCTCTCTCTCTCTCAATTCATTTCAATTCTAAGGGGCTTTTTTTGGCATGGGAAATGTGTTTACATTGCCAACTTTCTCTCTCTCTCTCTCTCTCTCTCTCTCTCTCTCTCTCTCTCTCTCTCTCTCTCTCTCTCTCTCTCTCTCTCTCATCCCCCGTGCTTTCTCTCTCTCTCTCTCTCTCTCTCTCTCTTTCTCCCTCTCTCTCTCTCTCTTATCCCCCGCGCTTTCTCTCTCTCTCTCTCTCTCTCTCTCTCTCTCTCTTATCCCCCGTGCTTTCTCTCTCTCTCTCTCTCTCTCTCTCTCTCTCTCTCTCTCTCTCTCTCTCTCTCTCTCTCTCTCTCTCTCTCTCTCTCTCTCTCTCTCTCTCTCTCTCTCTCTCTCTCTCTCTCTCTCTCTCTCTCTCTCTCTCTCTCTCTCTCTCTCTCTCTCTTATCCCCCGCGCTTTCTCCCTCTCTCTCTCGCTCTCTCTTATCCCCCGCGCTTTCTCTCTCTCTCTCTCTTCTAGAATGGTAAAGTGAATGCCTTGGTGATTATATGATCAGTGAAGTACCATCTATTTCATAATTCCTTTCTTGGAGATATTTCTCTTTCACTAAATATATGATTAGCATGACACTCAATGCTGAAAACTCTATCTACAAGTAAAAGGATAATACACTTAATCAAGATACAGTTTCTAGGACGCACAGAAATTACACACACAAGCCCCTGCATATGCATGGGCACCCATGGGCATGTACTCACTCTTCTTTGACTCTCTCTTTTTCACTCACACTCTCACACAATCCATCCCCGAGGTTGTTAGCAATTCTTTTTTGTGTTTATTCTTCAAAAGTATAAATTCTTGAGGGGCTTTGCTGGGTCTCTGAAGCAGAAGACATCATACAACATTGACTCACTCTCTACCACACTCTACCACTCTGTCCCCGTCTAGATATGTGGGATTGATACATCAAACCGTTCCTGCCCCATGCTCATGCATTTATGTAAAATATGTACAGTGTATATTATTGAATAGAATATAGAATTTAAGATTTGCAGAATATTAGAATGTAGAATCTTTAATCCGATCATGGTTCTCAGTGAGTATAGAGTCCCTCTGTCAGATTGAAGTAGACCTAGTGCAGTGATCAGACCCTCTGGTTAGGCAGCAGACATTTATCAGAGTATTAGAGGTAGAGTTCCCTTCTATCCCTTCACCTGAATCCTTATTCATAATGACATCCTGCATCGAAGATGTCTCTTAAACAGAGATCGGCCCTGTCTTCCCACCCACAGGGGCTGTTCAAGGGACAACACTTCACAGTAAATAAACTCATGTTTGCGTGTGTGTTTGTGTGTGAGTATGTGCGTGCTTGTGTATATCAATATGTGTGTGTGCATGTGTGTGTGTGCGTGTGTTTTCCACATGTAGGAAGGATTCAATCCTGCCTCCACTGTCGCATATCAAGAAGCTGATTAAACAGCATGATCATTACACAGGCGCACCTTGTACTGGGGTCAATAAAAGGCCACTCTAAAATGTGCAGTTTGTAACACAACACAATGCCAGAGATATCTCATGTTTTGTGGGAGCATGTAATTGGCATACTGACTACAGAAATGTCCACTAGAGCTGTTGGCAGAGAATCGAATGTTCATTTCTCTACCATAAGCCGTTCTCCAATGTCGTTTTAGAGAATATGGCAGTAAGCCCAACCGACCATGTGTAACCACGCCAGCCCAGGAGCTCCACATCTGGCTTCTTCACCTGTGGGATCGTCTGAGAACAGCCACCCGGACAGCTGATGAAACTGAGGAGTATTTCTGTTTGTAATAAAGACCTTTCGTGGGGAAAACATCATTCTGATTGGCTGGGCCTGGCTCCCCAGTGAGTGGGCCTTGCTCCCAAGTGGGTGGGCTTATGCTCTCCCAGGCCCACCCATCTGATGTGCCCCTGCCCAGTTATGTGAAATCCATAGATTAGGGCCTTATGAATTTCTTTCAATTTATTGATTTCTTTATATGAACTGTAACTCAGTAAAATCGTTGAAATTGTGATTCAGTATATATTACTATAGCAATTTATAGTAAGAATAGTACGTTTCCTTACTGTAAATTGTTACAGTGCTAGCTATAATCACTGCATTGTTGTATTGTTATAACTTGGTCAGAGGAGTCGTGTGGTCTCTCAAAGCCTCAGGGGAGGTTATGCTGCAGCCTCATTTAGCGGTACAGAGCTACACACACTCAAACACATGTTCATCCCCTAGCCAATCCCCACAAAATATGTCTGTATCTTTAAGCAGTTGGAATGGAAAAGAAGTCTACATTTAATTGTCAACTATGGTTGCAACAAGCAAGCGGCTGCCTTATTTAGGGTTTCAGTTGGTATGCAGAGTGATCTGTTGTATTTACATTTACATTTTGGTCATCTTATCCAGAGCGACTTACAGTCAGTGCAATCAAGTAAGGTTGATAAAACAACCACATTTCAGAGTCATTGCAAGTAAAAACTTTCCTCAGTAAAGCAGCTCTGCAAATATTAGTATTTAACCAAACTATACTCATTACTTCCTGAGTATGGGCCCAGTACTCTGTAGAGGGCACACTGAGAAGCCTTCCCAATATAAAGGAAAGTGAGACTTGGCGATGGATCAATCCTTTTAATGAGCATTATGAGAATATGTTACAAGAGGGGGAGAGAGTCGTGTGTGCATGCTTGTATGTATGTATGTATGTATGTATGTATGTATGTATGAGAGAGAGAGAGAGAGAGAGAGAGAGAGAGAGAGAGAGAGAGAGAGAGAGAGAGAGAGAGAGAGAGAGAGAGAGAGAGAGAGAGAGAGAGAGAGAGAGAGAGAGAGAGAGAGAGAGAGAGAGAGAGAGAGAGAGGACAGGGCTGTGGACAGAGAAGTGAGAGATAAATGGGGAAGAGAGAGCGAGAGAGAGAGAGAGAGAGAGGAGTAATGAGGAGAGAGGAGAGGGTCATCTCCTTCTGTAGAGATAGAAATTATACTTGAGGAGACTAGATGGAGAAATCTCTCACACAGAGACAGGCCTTGTCATACCTTCACATTAAATAGGAGAGATACTGTACATAGACAGTGATGAGACATTACATATGCAAACGGCCTCAAGACCCTACCCTACGCTGACTTTGACTTGCTTTTGATACAAGTGACCCAATGCATCCTTTTGGAGGGAAAAGGCGCAACTCTCGTTCACAATTGTAAAAGTAATACTAGCGAGAGTTGCGCCTTTGTAACGATAGTCTATATCGTACTCCTCATCGGACGAGGAGAGGCGAGAAGGATCGGACCAATATGCAGAGTGGTTGGTTTCCATGGTAATTCAATAACACAAAAACAAATATGCGATACAAAATAACAAAATGAAACTACCGTGACAGTCCCGTGTGGCAAAACACTAACAAGGAACAAACACCCACAAAACACACGTGAAACCCCGGCTGCCTAAGTATGATTCTCAATCAGGGACAACGATTGACAGCTGCCTCTGATTGAGAATCATACCAGGCCGAACACACAAAACCCCAACATAGAAAACAACACATAGACAACCCACCTAACTCACGCCCTGACCATACAGGAACGTGACAGCCTTTTCCTTCCAAATGCTCATATAACGTTTGGGTTGTACCTCGTCTCACATTGGTTGAGCGCCTTCTATTCCACTCCGATGCATCATTTCTTAATGAAAAAATCGAATTAAACTCCTGAGAATTGGACATCAACAAAACATGACATGACACATGAATGGCCATTTTCATCTCTCCACAGCTATCCTGCAGAGTTACAGAGTTATTCATCCAAACAAACACATTGTTCTCAAAACACAAAATAGCACAGTGTGGATAAATTACAAGAGATATGTTCCCAAAACACAGAATAGCACAGTGTGGATAAATTACAAGAGATATGTTCCCAAAACACACTGTGCTATTCTGTGTTTTGGGAACATATCTCTTGTAATTTATCCACACTGTGCTATTCTGTGTTTTGGGAACATATCTCTGTGTTTTGGGAACATAACATAATAATGTTCCACAATTTCCAAATAATTCAGTTTTTATGACGTTCATAGCATATTTGTTTTAGGATTAATTTAATATTCCATTGATTTTCACGCAATTTAAAAAACATTTGAAAATGTTGTATGTTTTATCAAATGCTGTAAACACAATGTTTAGTTCCCAAGCTAGGTCTTTAATCCTCTGCACCATCAGAGAAGCTCTCTTACATTCAATTTTTTTAGTATATAGCCATGGCAGTACGGTCAATCTGGAATTCCATGCTTCCTTGTTAGGCTTCTTTGACATAAATATCCCAGGGCCTTTGGAAAGTATTCAGACCCCTTCCTTTTTCCACATTTTGTTACATTACAGTATTGTAAAATTGATTAACATAATTTTTTCCTCATCAATCTACACACAATACCCCATAATGACAAAGCGGAAACAGGTTTTTAGAGATGTTTGCAGATGTATTAAAAATAAAAAACAGAAACACCTTATTATAACACCTTATACTATAAGTATTCAGACCCTTTGCTATGAGACTCGAAATTGAGCACAGGTGCATCCTGATTCCATTGATCATCCTTGAGATGTTTCTACAACTTCATTGGAGTCCACCTTTGGTAAATTCTATTGATTGGACATGATTTGGAAAGGCACACACCTGTCAACATAAGGTCCCACAGTTGAAAGTGCATGTCAGAGCAAAAACCAAGCCATGAGGTCGAAGGAATTGTCTGTAGAGCTCCGAGACAGGATTGTGTCGAGGCACAGATCTGGGGAAAGGTACCAAAACAATTCTGCAGCATTGACGGTCCCCAAGAACACAGTGGCCTCCATCATTCTTAAATGGAAGAAGTTTGGAGCCATCAAGACTCTTCCTAGAGCGGGCCGCCCGGCCAAACTGAGCAATCAGGGGAAGAAGGGCCTTCGTCAGAGAAGTGACCAAGAACCTGATGGTCACTCTGACAGAGCTCCAGAGTTCCTCTGTGAAGATAGGAGAACCTTCCAGAAGGACAACCATCTCTGCAGCACTCCACTAATCAGGACTTTATGGTAGAATGGCCAGACGGAAGCCACTCCTCAGTAAAAGGCACATGACAGCCCGCTTGGAGTTTGCCAAAAGGCACCTAAAGGACTCTCAGACCATGTGAAACAAGATTCTCTGGTCTGAGGAAACCAAGATTGAACTCTCTGGCCTGAATGCCAAGAGTCACATCTGGAGGAAACCTGCTACCATCTCTACAGTGAAGCATTGTGGTGTCAGCATCATTTTTACATTTTACATTTTTAGTCATTTAGCAGACGCTCTTATCCAGAGCGACTTACAGTAGAGTGCATACGTTTTTATTATTATTTTTTTTTTTACATACTGAGACAAGGATATCCCTACCGGCCAAGAGCAGACGCTCTTATCCAGAGCAACTTACAGTAGAGTGCATACATTTTATTACATTTTTACATACTGAGACAAGGATATCCCTACCGGCCAAACCCTCCCTACCGGCCAAACCCTCCCTAACCCGGACGACGCTATGCCAATTGTGCGTCGCCCCACGGATCTCCCGGTTGCGGCCGGCTGCGACAGAGCCTGGGCGCGAACCCAGCCCAGCCTGGGCGCGAACCCAGAGACTCTGGTGGCGCAGCTAGCACTGCGATGCAGTGCCCTAGACCACTGCGCCACCCGGGAGTGGTGCTGTGGGGATGTTTTTCGGCGGCAGGGACTGGGAGACTAGTCAGGATCGAGAGAAAGATGACCAAAGCAAAATACAGAGAGATCCTTGATGAAAACCTGCTCCAGAGCCTCAGACTGGGGCGAAGGTTCACCTTCCAACAGGACAACGACCCTAAGCAAACAGCCACAACAACGTCTTTTTAATTATTATTTTACCTTTATTTAACTAGGCAAGTCAGTTAAGAACAAATTCTTATTTTCAATGACGGCCTAGGAACAGTGGGTTAACTGTCTTGTTAACTGTTTTTTTACGTTGTCCAACGCTCTAACCACTATGCTACCTGCTGCCCCGCTTTGGGACAAGTCTCTGAGAGTCCTTGAGTAGCCCAGCCAGGGCCCGGACGTAACCCGATTGAACATCTCTGCAGAGACCTGAAAATAGCTCTGCAGCGACGCTCACCATCCAACCTGACAGAGCTTGAGAGGATTTGCAGAGAAGAATGGGAGAAACTCACCAAATACTGGTGTGCCAAGCTTGTAACGTCATACCCAAGAAGACTTGAGGTTGTAATCGGTGTCGAAGTTGCTTCAACAAAGTACTTAGTAAAGGGTCTGAATACTTATGTAAATGTAATATTTCAGGTTTGTATTTTTAATACATTTGCAAACATTTCCAAAAACCTCTTTTTGCTTTGTTATTATTAGTTATTATGTGTAGATTAATGAAGGAAAATTACAATTTAAGCCATTTTAGAATAAGGCTGTAATGTAACAGAATGTGGGAAAAGTCAAGGGGTCTGAATACTTTGTGTTGATTATATACTGTTAACTAGGTTCTTCACCAGTACTTCACCCATCCTCTATATATGCTGCGTACTTATGGGCCCATATTTACAATTTATCCAGAACTATGAGTGCTGATCTAGGATGATCATGAAAGATAAGACAGGGGGGACCATGTCAAGTGTCTGAAAGTAGGAATTATATTGGGTGCATTTATTTTATTTTATTAACAGTACATTTTTACCTATTTTATTTTTACAATTTTTACAACACATTTCTGCATTTCTGACTGGATTTATACATCTGGACGAAACGAAGTGAATCTGTGGATCAGCGTCCTCCAGCAGGTGAAGTTGATCCCAGCAGTTGAAGCTGATCCTGATAAAATAATTTAGACAAACATTGGCAGTAGGATGGCCTTACTGAAGAGCTCAGTGACTTTCAATGTGGCATCGTCATAGGATGCCACCTTTCCAACAAGTAAGTTTATCAAATTTCTGCCCTGCTAGAGCTGCCCCGGTCAAAGTAAGGTGCTAGTGAGAACTTATCTCAATAATTCAAGTCATATTTTGTAATTGTGTACATTAGTAACCTTTTTTTTACACAGGGGGAAAGAAGACACAGGAGATAAGTTTGTTTTTCAGTCAGACAGTTTCTTCCTCTTTTTGGCTGTAGAGTAATTTTGCATGCACTAGACCCAAATGCTCCTGACGCTTGTGGTACACACTGGGTAACATTGCCAATAGAGGTAAACTCAGCAAAAAAAGAAACATCCTCTCATTTTCAACTGCGATAATTTTCAGCAAACTTAACATGTGTAAATTTTTGTATGATCATAACAAGATTCAACAACTGAGACATAAACTGAACAAGTTCCACAGACATGTGACTAACAGAAATTGAATAATGTGTCCTTGAACAAAGGGGGTGGTCAAAATCAAAAGTAACAGTCAGTATCTGGTGTGGCCACCAGCTGCATTAAGGACTGCAGTGTATCTCCTCCTTGTGGACTGCACCAAATTTGCCAGCTCTTGCTGTGAGATGTTACCCCACTCTTCCACCAAGGCACCTGCAAGTTCCCGGACATTTCTGGGGGGAATGGCCCTAGCCCTCAACATTCGATCCAACAGGTCCCAGACGTGCTCAATGGGATTGAGATCCGGGCTCTTCGCTGGCCATTGCAGAACACTGACATTCCTGTCTTGCACAAATCAGGCACAGAACGAGCAGTATGGCTGGTGGCATTGTCATGCTGGAGGGTCATGTCAGGATGAGTCTGCAGGAAGAGTACCACATGAGGGAGTATGTCTTCCCTGTAATGCACAACGATGAGATTGCCTGCATTGACAAAAATCTCAGTCCGATGATGCTGTGACACACCGCCCCAGTCCATGACGGACCCTCCACCTCCAAATCGATCCCGCTCCAGAGTACAGGCCTCGGTGTAACGCTCGTTCCTCTGATGATAAACGCAAATCTGACCATCACCCCTGGTTAGACAAAACTGCGACTCGTCAGTAAAGAGACTTTTTGCCAGTCCTGTCTGGTCCAGCGACGGTGGGTTTGTGCCCATAGGTAACGTTGTTGCCGGTGATGTCTGGTGAGGACCTGCCTTACAACAGGCCTACAAGCCCTCAGTCCAGCCTCTCTCAGCCTATTGCGGACAGTCTGAGCACTGATGGAGGGATTGTGTGTTCCTGGTGTAACTCGGGCAGTTGTTGTTGCCATCCTGTACCTGTCCCGCGGGTGTGATGTTCGGATGTACTGATCCTTTCTCCCTGAAGCGCTGTCTTAGGCATCTCACAGTATGGACATTGCAATTTATTGCCCTGGCCACATCTGCAGTCCTCATGCCTCCTTGCAGCATGCCTAAGGCACATTCACACAGATGAGCAGGGACCCTGGGCATTTTTCTTTTGGTGTTTTTCAGAGTCAGTAGAAAGGCCTCTTTAGTGTCCTAAGTTTTCATAACTGTGACCTCAATTGCCTACGGTCTGTAAGCTGTTAGTGTCTTAACGACCGTTCCACAGGTGCATGTTCATTAATTGTTTATGGTTCATTGAACAAGCATGGGTGTCACGCCCTGGCCTTAGTATTCTTTGTTTTCTATATGTTTTTTAGTTAGGTCAGGGTGTGACATGGGGAATGTATGTGTTTTTGTAGTGTATAGTGTAGTTGTCTAGTTATGTCTATGGCTGCCTAGATTGGTTCTCAATTAGAGGCAGCTGTGGTTCATTGTCTCTGATTGAGAGCCATATTTAAGGCAGTCATAGGCATTGGGGTTTTGTGGGTAATTGTCTGTGTCTATGTTGCATGTTTGCACTTAGTCTTTGATAGCTTCACGTTTTGTTGTTTTTGTTTCGTTGTCCTTCTTCTAATAAAGAGAAGATGTATTTTCCACACGCTGCGCCTTGGTCCTCTCTCTCTCCCATTGACGATCGTGACAATGGGAAACAGTGTTTAAACCCTTTACAATGAAGATCTGTGAAGTTATTTGGATTTTTACGAATTTATCTAATTATCTTTGAAAGGGTCATGAAAAAGGGATGTTTCTTTGTTTGCTGAGTTTATATGAACAAAAAGAAACAATTCAAAAAGATAACAGCTTAGAAAAAATAAATAAACAAAACATCAAATTGTGACCAACATATTTGTGTGCGTCACACCTATTTCAATAAATATGCTATATTGCCTACAGAACGCAAGACAGAATGGAGAATTCCACCAAAGCAGTGCAAAAATATCCCATCAGAAAATACTGTTTCTCTGTCTCGCTCTGTCGAATGCATGGACATTTAGCCTGTAGCCTAAAGCTATATATATTGTATGTTTTTGTATAACGGACAATCCTTAGCTATTTTGTGTCCAGCTGTTTAAAAAAATGTAGCCTATATTCCCTTCTCTCTCCATTCGAGATGAGGTGTGCACTGTTGACCACGCAGTCTGACTTTGAGAAGCTCTGCTGTGACATACATCAAGGAAACCCATCTCATTAGTGGTGGTGAGATAACAGACATTATGTCAGACTAATTTGCAGTTGACTGTCATAGTCCCACATTAAAAGTATGTGATCATGAGTTGAGAAGAGAATCATAAATACTGTTAGAATGTTTTGCAATTGACTGCCATAGCCCCAAATAAAAAAAGTTAACATTGGATGTTAATTACATACTTTTTTTCACATCGTTGGAGTCATGAGAATCTTCAGATATCAAAATGGGGTCATGTTTGGGAACGCCTGCTATAGCCTAAGTCTAGGCATAGGCTATTCTCAATTACAGCTTTATAAGAGATAGAACAAATAATATATATATTTTTATTTTATTTTACGAGGCAAATAAAGTAATTATTTTCCTGTTCTGAAGATGGGGCGACAGGTAGCCTAGTGGTTAGAGCGTTGGACTAGTAACCGAAAAAATCTGTCTTTCTGCACCTGAACAAGGCAGTTAACCCACTGTTCCAATGGTAGACTGCTTCTATTATGTAGGCTGGGCCTATAACCTAGCTCACTACAGTAAGACAGCCCATTCCTCATCAGACAGTCACTGCTCCATCATGTGCTCTCCACACAGACAGCAGCCTGTTCTCATAGACTAGACGTAACATAGTAAATGTGAAACTCAAATTAGTATGTTATGTTATATTTGGTATGGTTACATAAGACAGATGGTTACTGAAGGCAAGTTCGAAGCTCATCATGAACACCTTTAGCTAAATAGCATTTTTTCAACTATGTACTACTTTTTAGCTACTTTACAACTATTTAGCATGTTAGCTAACCCTTCCCCTAACCCTAACCTTAATCATTTTACATAACCCTCCCCCTAAACTTAACTATTTTAGCTAACCCTTCCCCTAACCCTAATCCCTAGCCTAGCTAACGTTAGCCACCTAGTTGGAATTCGTAACATACTGTATCATACGTTTTGCAAATTTGTAACATATAGTACATTTTGCAAATTCGTAACATATAGTACATTTGACAAATTTGCAATATATAATACGGATTGTAATTCATAACAAATCGTACGAATGGGTGATGGACATCCACAAGTCAACACATACCATACGAAATGTAAAATATCATACTTAAAGGAGTGTCTCGGATTTATGTACAGAATAATACGAAATGATCTGAGACGAGGTTGCAGACAGACACACAAACACAAACCTGTTCTGCTCCACCAGAAAGGAATATTAGAAGATTTTCCATTGCCTGCACTAGCCAGGCTTTAAAAAAAATGGTCTTTCGTAATGAATCATCCAGTTGTATTCGATTTTGCCCTATAGCCCAATTGTAGTGTTAGCAGACGTTTTTTATTGTATATTTTTTTTATGAAATTAGAAATTCGATTTTGATTGATTCATCAAGTGCTCATGGTTTTGTAAGCAAGAAACACCACAGTTGCAGTTAAGTATTTGCAAAGGTTGGAGAAATACACTGGTGCTTTGCAGTATTTATTCTATGAAAAGACACATGGGACAATAAAAGTGGCTGGGATAGGTTTACAGTGTTCCCCCACTAAATCACAGCACAATCTCATCATCCCTTGTCTCTCTCTCACTCCCTCTTTCTCTCTCTCTCATTCTCTCTCTCCCTCTGCCAGCCTGCAGCGACCACAAACTGCTGTTTAATTTGAAGAAGAAATCAGACCCCAAATAAAACCCTTCACTGCGATCAAACTCCAGCAAAAATATTGCAATGAAAGGCAAATAGAGCAATGAACAGCTTTCCACCTCAACTATTGGGGTGATTGTTGGCAGTGTTACAGGGGTGTATTTTTCTGCCTATGGTATGTCTACTCTGAGAATGCACTGAAATAGCTATTAAAATGTGTATTTGGTATAGTCTTCTGGGCCAAGGGAATATCTTTCTCTGCAGTTTTCTCATTTAGTTCAATAAAGCTAATCGCGATTACACACTTAATGCTCTCCTGGTCTTCCTTCCTATTCATTGCAGACCTACAGCTCAACCTCTAGCTGGTGTGATTTGCTGGGTGCAATCTGGATTTCTGTAAGAAAGTGGAGATATTAAAGGCCATAATATAGGGGCAAAGAAGTTGTTGCCCTTGCTTTACCCATAAACTCAAACCTGCTGCCAGCCAAACCAATGGAAATGCAGAAACAACAATATAACTAGATTTTGCAAACTTAAAATTTACCAGCTAGTTAAATGTGAATGGTATTAATCTATTACGGCAGTTAGTTAAACACGCAAAAAAACTACCTATAACAAATTGTGTAATCCAATGTAGGTAACACTTATTGTGGCTAGTTAGTTAGCCAATTAGGCCAGTTTGTCCCATTGATTTAACATGGGCTTCGATTAGCATGCGCATGAAATATACAGTTGAAGTCGGAAGTTTACATACACCTCAGCCAAATACATTTAAACTCAGTTTTCACAATTCCTGACAATTAATCCTAGTAAAAATTAGGATCACCACTGGATTTTAAGAATGTGAAATGTCAGAATAATAGTAGAGAGAATTATTTATTTCAGATTTGATTTCTTTCATCCCATTCCCAGTGGGTCAGACGTTTACATACACTCAATTAATATTTGGTAGCATTGCCTTTAAATTGTTTAACTTCGGTCAAACGTTTCGGGTAGCCTTCCACAAGCTTCCCACAATAAGTTAGGTGAATTTTGTCCCATTCCTCCTGACAGAGCTGGTGTAACTGAGTCAGGTTTGTAGGCCTCCTTGCTCGCACACGCTTTTTCAGTCCTGCCCACAAATGTTCTATAGGATTGAGGTTAGGGCTTTGTGATGGCCACTCCAATACCTTGATTTTGTTGTCCTTAAGCCATTTTGCCACAACTTTGGAAGTATGCTTGAGGTCATTGTCCATTTTGAAGACCCATTTGCGACCAAACGTTAACTTCCTGACTGATGTCTTGAGATGTTGCTCCAATATATCCACATCAGTTTCCTACCTCATGATGCCATCTATTTTGTGAAGTGCAACAGTTCCTCCTGCAGCTAAGCACCCCCACAACATGATGCTGCCACCCCCGTGCTTCACGGTTGGGATGGTGTTCTTCGGTTTGCAAGCCTTCCCCTTTTTCCTCCAAACATAACGATGGTCATTATTGACAAACAGTTCTATTTTTGTTACATCAGACCAGAGGACATTTCTCCAAAAAGTACGATATTTGTCCCCATGTGCAGTGGCAAACCGTAATCTGGCTTTTTTATGGCGGTTTTGGAGCAGTGGCTACTTCCTTGCTGAGCGGCCTTTCAGGTTATGTCGATATAGGACTCGTTTTACTGTGGATATAGATACTTTTGTACCTGTTTCCTCCAGCATCTTCACAAGTCACATGACGGCTGCGTTGTCCCATGGTGTTTATACTTGCGTACTATTGTTTGTACAGCTGAACGTGGTACCTTCAGGCATTTGGAAATTGCTCCCAAGGATGAACCAGACTTGTTCTGCAATTTTTTTTCTGAGGTCTTGGCTGATTTTTAATTTTTTTCCCATGATGTCAAGCAAAGAGGCACTGAGTTTGAAGGTAGGCCTTGAAATACAACCACAGGTACACCTCCAATTGACTCACTTGATGTCAATTATTTTATCAGAAGCTTCTTAAACCATGACATAATTTTCTGGAATTTTCCAAGCTGTTTAAAGGCACAGTCAACTTAGTGTATGTAAACTTCTGACCTACTGGAATTGTGATACAGTGAATTATAAGTGAAATAATCTGTCTGTAAACAACTGTTTGAAAAATGACTTGTGTCATGCACAAAGTAGATGTCCTAACCGACTTGGCAAAAGTAAAGTTTAACAAGAAATTTGTGGAGTGGTTGAAAAACGAGTTTCAATGACTCCAACCTAAATGTATGTAAACTACCGACTTCAACTGTATGTCCATGTTGCCTGTTGCCCATCATTGCTCCAGTGTCTCATACCCCATCTCCTTGCCAGAAACATTGGCTGGGAATATTACCTAAAAAAATTGCCAGTGTATCATAGCCTTAATTAAATCTAGAATCGGCTTCCTATTTCGCAACAAAGCCTCCTTCACTCATGCTGCCAAACATACCCTCATAAACTGACTATCCTACCTATCCTTGACTTCGGCGATGTCATTTACAAAATAGCCTCCAACACTCTACTCAGCAAACTGGATGTAGTCTATCATAGTGCCATCCGTTTTGTCACCAAAGCCCCATATACTACCCACCACTGCGACCTGTATGCTCTCGTTGGCTGGCCCTTACTACATATTCGTCACCAAACCCACTGTCTATAAGTCTTTGCTAGGTAAAGCCCCACCTTATCTCAGCTCACTGGTTACCATAGCAACACCCACCTGTAGCACACCCTCCAGCAGGTATATTTCACTGGTCATCCCCAAAGCCAACACTACCTTTGTCCGCCTTTCCTTCCAGTTCTCTGCTGCCAATGAATGGAACGAATTGCAAAAATCACTGAAGCTGGAGTCTTATATCTCCCTCTCTAACTTTAAGCATCAGCTGTCAGAGCAGCTTACCGATCACTGTACCTGTACACAGCCAATCTGTAAATAGCACACCCAACTACCTCATCCCCATATTATTACTTTTGTTTATTATTATTATTATTATTACCCTTTTGCACCCCAGTATCTCTACTTGCACATTATCATCTGCACATCTATCGCTCTAGTGTTAATGCTAAAATGTAATTATTTCGCCTCTATGTCTTACTTATTGCCTACCTCCCTACTCTTCCACATTTGCACACACTGTACAAAGATTTTTCTATTGTGTTATTGACTGTAAGTTTGTTTATGTGTAACTCTGTGTTGTTGTTTTTGTCGCACTGCTTTGCTTTATCTCTGCCAGGTTGCAGTTGTAAATGAGAACTTGTTCTCAACTGGCCTACCTGGTTAAATAAAGGTGAAATAATTGTTTTTTTAAAATAAAATAAAGCTGGAATCCTTTTTTACGACAACAAAGAAGTTACTGCAAACAACAAACACTTTGTTTTTACCTCTGACACCATTGCACGCACAATAGAACAGCAGAATATGTACTGCAATTGTTTTACCACACTGCCAGAGGCTCCTCTATCCCATTTCTCCTCCATTTGAACAACAAAACAAAAACAGTAACAAAGGGGCTGGGGCGAGCAGTGGCACTGTTTCTCCTAATTCTCCTCATCATTTTCTGTCTGCCCTTCACCTGCACCACTGAAATATAGTCCTCACCTTCCTCACCCTTGGTCCTCTGCAGGTAATCTAGAAGGCCCCTATCTTGACCTTTAGAGGGGGATAACCAACCTATAGATGGAGAGAACTGTAGCCATACTGCAATAAATTGGCTCCCCAGTGAAACACTAACCTTTTTGGGCCCTCTTCACGATTTGGGCGATGTGGGAACTGGGGATTCAATTGACGTTGTACTGGGAAGACAATTTACTGTAGCGCAGCACCGACTGGTGCCCCAGGTCCTTGGTAAAAAACAAGAAGAAGAAAATCCAAGGTGAGAAGTGCAGACTCAGCATTTGTTCTTTGTTGATAAGTTTTTTTTGTGTGACAGAAACACAGAAAGCAGGTTTCAACACAACAACACTGACAAGACAGTGTGTGGGGAACATGAGTCAGAAGTGGGGAAATTGGAATGAAAGTATGTTGAAATACAGCATGTACTGTATATCTGACACAATGAACAGTGAAGTCCCTGGTTGTGAATGTGAAAATGCACCCTTTTCCCTATATAACGCACTCACTACTTTTGACCAGGGCGTGCACTATGTGCTTTATGTAGGGAATAGGGTGCCATTTTGGATGCAGCACCTCTAAGCAAAAGGAGTTCACTAAACCATGATGACGCCGGAGGGGATGGCTGCCATCTTATTTGCTCTTAACCAACCATGCTATTCTGTTTGTTTTTTCGCCTTGTTCGTAACTTGTTTTGTACATAATGTTGCTGATACTGTCAAAAAACGTCTCTATACCAGGCTGTGTCAGAGGAAGGCCCTAAAAATCGTCAAAGACTCCAGCCACCCTAGTCATAGACTGTTTTCTCTGCTGCCGCACAGCAAGCAGTACTGGAGCACCAAGTCTAGGTCGAAGAGGGTTCTAAACAGCTTCTACCCCGAAGCCATAAGCCTCCTGAACAGCTACTCAAATGGCTACACAGACTATATGCATTGCCCCCACCCCACCCTCTTCTACGCTGCTGCTACACTTTAATAACTCTACCTACATGTACATAAGGGGCGGCAGGGTAGCCTAGTGGTTAGAGCGTTGTGCTAGAAACCGAAAGGTTGTAAGTTCAAATCCCCGAGCTGACAAGGTACAAATCTGTCATTCTGCCCCTGAACAAGGCAGTTAACCCACTAGGCCATCATTGCAAATAAGAATTTGTTCTTAACTGACTTGCCTAGTTAAATAAAGGTTAAATAACATATTACCTCAATTACCTTGACACCGGTGCCACCGCACATTGACTCTGTAGCGGTACCCCCTGTATATAGCGCCACTATTGTTATTTACTGCTGCTCTTTAATTATTTGTTATTCCTATCTCTTACTTTATTTTTTTTAAATGGTATTTTCTTAAAACCGCATTGTTGGTTAAGGGCTTGTAAGTAAGCATTTCACTGTATTGTATTCGGTGCATGTGACACATAACATTTTATTTGATGTAGGGAATAGGGTGCCATTTCAGACACAGCCCATGTCACATATTATATAGAGAAGGTCCTGAGTCTACTGTAACGACAATGAAGTGTGTGTTCGGGAACAGAACAAATGGTCCTCCTCTCTCCTGTACTCATCACTGTGTGCTTTAACCTATGTAGTGCACTATATAAGGGTATAAGGTAGCATTTAAAGGGAAGGTACTGTAGGTCCAGAGTCTAATAGTGCTGTGTTTGAAAAGAAAAGGGACAGAATGAGCGCTCCTCCTCTTTTACTGCTCCTGTACTCATCACTGTGTTGCCTTAGCCAGAGAGTGATTAAAAAGCCATCAATTGCCTCCCACCTAATTACCAGCAGTGTTGTAGCTTAATGTTGTTGTTGATATTAAATAAAGTAGTTGTCTGTAGAAAATGAGGTGAACAATGCAGAAGCCAATCCTCAGCATATTTAATGGTGCTATTTGAGCTCCAGCCATATGTTACCCTTCATTACTTTGTCCCCCAATTACCACGTAACAAATGCATTCTCAAAACAACAGAATGGAAGGGTTGGAACACATTGTTCCAGAACCCCTACAGATTAAAACAACATCAATGGAAAATGTGTTCTCTACCACTCTATAGTTTTATCCGTCAGGAAGCACCACAGGGACAGGTCTTAAGCACTGCATAGTGAACTACATGTATGTACAGTGGGGCAAAAAAGTATTTAGTCAGCCACCAATTGTGCAAGTTCTCCCACTTAAAAAGATGAGAGAGGCCTGTAATTTTCATCACAGGTTCACTTCAACTATGACAGACAAAATGAGAAAAAAAGTCCAGAAAATCACATTGTTGGATTTTTAATGAATTTATTTGCAAATTATGGTGGAAAATAAGTATTTGGTCACCTACAAACAAGCAAGATTTCTGGCTCTCACAGACCTGTAACTTCTTCTTTAAGAGGCTCCTCTGTCCTCCACTCGTTACCTGTATTAATGGCACCTGTTTGAACTTGTTATCAGTATAAAAGACACCTGTCCACAACCTCAAACAGTCACACTCCAAACTCCACTATGGCCAAGACCAAAGAGCTGTCAAAGGACACCAGAAACAAAATTGTAGACCTGCACCAGGCTGGGAAGACTGAATCTGCAATAGGTAAGCAGCTTGGTTTGAAGAAATCAACTGTGGGAGCAATTATTAGGAAATGGAAGACATACAAGACCACTGATAATCTCCCTCGATCTGGGGCTCCACGCAAGATCTCACCCCGTGGGGTCAAAATGATCACAAGAACGGTGAGCAAAAATCCCAGAACCACACGGGGGGACCTAGTAAATGACCTGCAGAGAGCTGGGACCAAAGTAACAAAGCCTACCATCAGTAACACACTACGCCGCCAGGGACTCAAATCCTGCAGTGCCAGACGTGTCCCCCTGCTTAAGCCAGTACATGTCCAGGCCCGTCTGAAGTTTGCTAGAGAGCATTTGGATGATCCAGAAGAAGATTGGGAGAATGTCATATGGTCAGATGAAACCAAAATATAACTTTTTGGTAAATACTCAACTCGTCGTGTTTGGAGGACAAAGAATGCTGAGTTGCATCCAAAGAACATTTGAGGTCACAAAGATGATAAAGAATGCAATAGGAAAAGTTGAATCCGTCAGATTTACAATGAGTGGTTTTGCTCAGATTTCATGCTTCTCAGAAGAGCAGAAAGAGATAACTTTGTGGCTCCATAAGTTGGGGACATCTGAAGAGGAGAGCTTTGACTTTCGGAGAAGTGCACCAATTCAAGGTGTGATATCAGGAGTATAAATGGACATTGAGGCTTCATGTCTTATGAAGAAAATTCCACGAGTGGTAGAAGAACTTCGCCTACACCTTGCAGTGGACGGAAAAAAGGAAGAAAGTTATTTGGTTTTACTGATGTTTGATGAAGAGTATCTGTCTAAACATGTTAACATGGGATACGTGAGATACACTGTAAGACCCTTCCTAAATAAACCATTACAGTGCCGAAATTACAAAAAGTATGGCCATGTCTTGTGTGTGTCGACGGAATCAACATGTAGTTGAAGAATCTGATGATGTACGGTATAGAAATTGTGGTGGAAATCACATTGCCAACTTCCCGGAGTGACCTACTTGGGTAAAGAGTTTGAAGTTGCAAGGATCCGAGTTGTATAACAGGTCTCCTACAGAAAGTTGTGGGAAATAGTTGAAGGAGTAAGTGGAGCTGATGAAGCTATAGCAGTTGATGACCCACAGCCTGTTCAGAATGTCGCTCAACAGTTGAGAGATACTGATACATTCATTGTGAAGAGGATTTTGTGGAGTTTATTGCGCAGGTGATTAATTGTACTGCCCAAAGAAACAAGAATTGTAAGAAACTGGACATAATTGTAGGTGCGGCTGAAAGGTCTTTGAGTCTGCAGGAATTAGAGGTTTTTATTGTCACATAGAATAGAATAGAATAAAACTTAACAGTCCATCCAGGATGGACATTTTTCTTTGGCATCACCTTCATTAAAAGAATCACATACATTCTCACATCATACACATTTAAACCAGTCAGTCCATCATGTTGCATACACTAACAACAGAGGACAACTCACAAAGACCACTGGATAGGTGCAGTGAAATGTGTTGTTTTAAATGGTTTTAACAGCCAAAGGATTTCAGGGAACACTGAATGAAGATGTTCCCCCCTCCCAGGCCCCTAAGCCTGTCTTTACTTAACCTTTATTTAACTAGGCAAGTCAGTTTAGAACAAATTCTTATTTACAATGATGGCCTACCTCGGCCATACCCTAACTCGGACGATGCTGGGCCAATTGTGTGCTGCCCTATGGGACTCCCAATCACGGCCAGTTATGATACGGCCCAGGATCGAACCAGGGTCTGTAGTGACTGTAGTGAGATGCAGTGCCTTAGGACTGTGACCGAAGGAATTGGATGTTTTTTTTATTTGTCTGTTGTAGTTTTTGTACAAAAAAATGTACATTACACAATGGACATTTATTTTTTTCTTTATATTGTTTACTACCAGTACAGTAGGTGGCAGAATGCACATTAAATGTGTGTGAACGCCAATATATAAGAGAAGAAGAAGTAACATTAGGACATAGTCATAACATATTGGATTATTGTACCAGTGTTGAATGTCCAAACTGAAATAGCTAACTAGCTATTATGTTATGGTAAGAATTCTTTAAGGTAAAAAGTTGTTGCTTTATTTGTCGGGTGATGTTATAGTTTTCCCTGTCAGCGAACACCCCTAGGTACTAAAAGTTATGACGTTAGCTAACTAGACAGTTATTTAGCCAGCGAGCTATTTATGACAATGCCAGAAATACTCATATCTGGCTATACATCGCTTTGACCTAGCTCGTTAACATTATCAGCCAGAGAGACATTCAGGTCTTAGCTGTGAGTCTTAGTTAGTTGTCTAACGCTAGCTGTAGACAGCCGAGTTGACTTCCTATTTTAGAAGGCCTTGATGAGTAGAATAACTAGCTAGCTAATTAACGTTAGTATTTGAAACCATCCAGTCCTATTAATAAATGTATAGAATTTAAAAAGCGTTATTTGTTTCTGGCAGTGTAGATCTGATATTATATATTTTTTAATAATTTTCTAGATAAAGAATATCCATCTGTAATCTGCCAACACCTTTGAAAATACAGTACATCCCCAATCAAAGTAAGATCAGAATATATATATTTTTTATACATTTACCTTTTTCGCAATATTGTAAATAACATGATGTTCTACTGGAAACATGCCTTTATCTATGTACCTGAGTGTGTGTAATAATGTCTACATCTAGCCTATTCATATAGGCAACTGGTAGGCAGTCTTCAGCACATCACACATATACTTAATTGTTTGAAACCTGTTTTAATTAATATTATGAGGCATGTCTTACCCTGATTCAAAGTCAAATCAGACCATAGAAACATGGAGGCAATTATTTTACAAAGACTTCCATATGAGGTCTATGTTCACGCCACCTGCAAAAATCTAATTAGCATAATACAAAAATCCCCATAGAAATCTGTCAGTTTAAGCTAGAGATATCTGGCACAATAGTAATATTAGTAACCCATGCTAGTTGTTGCATCTTTAGATCTCCCCTCTTTCTTAATTTGATAACGGATGTTTTCATATCTGTCACATGAAACCGCTCGCATGTGCAGTGCACTTTTGACAAAGGTGTTTTCTGCTAATTATGTTACGGACCGAACATTCACCTGTAGTCTACTGCCTTGTGTGCATTGTTGTTATAAGGGCACAAGGCGAGACCCAAATGCAGACACAGGAGGCAGATGGTAGAGCTCTGATATTTATTATAACCAAGGGAGTAGGCAAAGGCAGGTCGGGGACAGGCGAGAGTTCATAAACCAGGTCAGAGTCTGAACAGTACCTGCACCAGGCTGGGAAGACTGAATCTACAATAGGTAAGTAGCTTGGTTTGAAGAAATCAACTGTGGGAGCAATTATTAGGAAATGGAAGACATACAAGACCACTGATAATCTCCCTCGATCTGGGGCTCCACGCAAGATCTCACCCCGTGGGGTCAAAATGATCACAAGAATGGTGAGCAAAAATCCCAGAACCACACGGGGGGACCTAGTGAATGACCTGCAGAGAGCTGGGACCAAAGTAACAAAGCCTACCATCAGTAACACACTATGCCGCCAGGGACTCAAATCCTGCAGTGCCAGACGTGTCCCCCTGCTTAAGCCAGTACATGTCCAGGCCCGTCTGAAGTTTGCTAGAGAGCATTTGGATGATCCAGAAGAAGATTGGGAGAATGTCATATGGTCAGATGAAACCAAAATACAACTTTTTGGTAAAAACTCAACTCGTCGTGTTTGGAGGACAAAGAATGCTGAGTTGCATCCAAAGAACACCATACCTACTGTGAAGCATGGGGGGTGGAAACATCATGCTTTGGGGCTGTTTTTCTGCAAAGGGACCAGGACGACTGATCCGTGTAAAGGACAGAATGAATGGGGCCATGTATCGTGAGATTTTGAGTGAAAACCTCCTTCCATCAGCAAGGGCATTGAAGATGAAACATGGCTGGGTCTTTCAGCATGGCAATGATCCCAAACACACAGCCTGGGCAACGAAGGAGTGGCTTCGTAAGAAGCATTTCAAGGTCCTGGAGTGGCCTAGCCAGTGTCCAGATCTCAACCCCATAGAAAATCTTTGGAGGGAGTTGAAAGTCCGTGGTGCCCAGCAACAGCCCCAAAACATCACTGCTCTAGAGGAGATCTGCATGGAGGAATGGGCCAAAATACCAGCAACAGTGTGTGAAAACCTTGTGAAGACTTACAGAAAACGTTTGACCTCTGTCGTTGCCAACAAAGGGTATATAACAAAGTATTGAGATAAACTTTTGTTATTGACCAAATACTTATTTTCCACCATAATTTGCAAATAAATTCATAAAAAATCCTACAATGTGATGTTCTGGATTTGTTTTCTAATTTTTTCTGTCATAGTTGAAGTGTACCTATGATGAAAATTACAGGCCTCTCTCATCTTTTTAAGTGGGAGAACTTGCACAATTGGTGGCTGACTAAATACTTTTTTGCCCCACTGTAGATGTCCTAACCGACTTGCCAAAACTATAGTTTGTTTAACAAGACATTTGTGGAGTGGTTGAAAAACGAGTTTAAATGACCCCAACCTAAGTGTGTGTAAACTTCCGACTTCAACTGTACTTCAGGACAAAAATGAGAGAACAGCTCACTCTAACCATTTTAGTCGTGTTAGCAGAGCTGGTTAGGCTGTTTTTATGTTATCCAGAGTGTTGGTGGCGGCAACTGTGCTGCTGGTAACAATTTAATTACGCTTTTTTGCCAATGTTTACTGACACCGGCCATAATCAACAGATGTTGAGCATTCGTAAATTTGTCAGTTATTCTGCGCTCTGGCACACTCAGCTGAGAGTGCTCTGAAATCAGAGTAGATAGCCAGAGTGAATTTACCAGCTACGTCTATCAACAGTTGTCGCAGTGACATCATTAACATTCTATTGAAATTGAGTCTTTTGTTAAGACATGTAGCTAAACAATTAACCATAATCTCAACTCATGATGTTACTACCCTGCATTCTGCAGGTAGCTAACCAACCAGGTTTAATGCTAGCTAGCTAACATTACACTATAACTAGCAAAGCAAATGGCTCTGAGATATGGATAATATTGCTACCCAGATCATACTGTACATGTAATGTTAGCTAGCTAGCTAACAGTTTACTTTAACTTGAAATGAAAATGACTTTCTGACTAAATTAGAAATGTGTAATATCTGTAAATGTAGCTAGCTAGACTATCTTACCCGTTATACATGGATGGACCCTTCTTCCTCTCTGTCACGGATGCCATGGTTGCCCTTAGTTTGAAGATGTAATCCAGAGACAGGTGTTTTCTCCTTCTCCTTAGCTATCATACTGTAATTCCACTGATTCCAAAACTCGGTCCTCCAGAAAGTGGAGAGCAACACTTATGCAGTTCTACTACGCGATATATATATTTTTAAAGCCGTGTTAGACAGAATTACCTACACATACTGACCAGCTCAAATAGACAGAAGCGTGGTACATGGGAGACCATGTACTCATCTCATCTCTCTGCATGTCCAGCCCACTCATTATCTCAGCCAATCATGGCTAGAGGGAAGGCTGCTGGCTTTTTCTGTGGCTAAACCAACTAGGCTAGTAATTTAACAATTTTATTCGTATTTACATATGGCATACAAGTTTGTTATTAAGGCACTTGATAGTTCACATGTTCCAGAAGGCATTTCTGCCAAAAAACACATTTTGATTAAAACAAGTTTACGTTCAAATGACTCTCTTGGGAAGTAGTGACACGAGACATATGCCTAGTTTCTTGAAATGAGTCACATTTATGTTTTTCAGGTGATAATGGTGACAGTCTATCATAGAATTGGTCGACTCTAGTTCTCAGAATGCAATTAGTTTAATCAGGTGTGTTAGCTTGGGCTAAGGAAAAAGAGTGACACCAATCAGGCTCCCTGAGGATGAGGATGACCAGATCTGGATGGAATCAACAGACTCGACGCAATATCTAGCATGATCTGATACAGGGCTCTCCTGGATTGTTATCACTTTGTAGGTTTTCTCCAACCCCAATCTAGTGCACCTGATTCTAATAACTAGCTGGTTGATAAGCTACAGGAGGGTCTCCAGGAGATCTGAACCTCCACCTAGTTCCCCCAACCTTTTCTCTTGTAATCTCTGTCCCTCTACTATAGCAGTTTTTGGTGATCAGATTGAGAGGGATGCAAACACAGACAACTTGTAGCTACCACATTTAACAATGTGTGATTCATTCACCATTACATCATAATTTAAAATAAAGTGAATCATATTTGTTCCATTATTCTTGTACTGGAGTAGGTTAATATGAATAGTGCTGATGACTGTACTGCAATCCTTTTGGTAAGGTTGACTTGAGTGATTTATTATGTTTTTTTATGTTTTGGTATTGTAATACTTTCTGTAACTGGTCTCATCACCAGCTGCTTGCATTTCAACAGCTAAGTTGTTTACAAACTATAGAATTGTCAGAAAGTGAGGATAAATCAGACTAAGATGTTGCAACATCAGTCAACAGCCATCTTAGTGCAAAACAACATTGCCTGGACACGTGTATTATTTGGGGTGAGACCCAAAATAATATTGGAAATATGACCAAAGAATAGATAGACATAAAGACATAGCTATAACATTCTACTTCTGTGTGATGAAACTGGCATAGCATTATGCTATTGTATGTACTTTGAGCATTGTTTTATTAGCTAAAGTAGCTAGCTATGGTGGAGAGGTCCATTTGATACAACAAAATGAACATTTGTAGCCAATCTTAGCTCTTACCTGTAAGATAGTTAATCTGCCTTGAATTTAATTGTGAATATGGTTGAGATAATTGAATAAAATAAGTATGCTGAGGATCAATGTAGTCAAGGTACAATGAGTTAGCCAACCAGCTAGCCAATTTGTGCTATAGCTGGGCTGCTTGAACAAGAATTGAACCCGGGAGCCTGGCTAGCAAGCTTGCAAGCTGGCCACTAATTTTACAAAGTCAACTAACGTAACAGATACAATTTCAATAATGTAGGCTACCTGGCTTGAATTCAATTTTGAATATGGCTTAGATATGGATGAGAACAAAAATATATTGAGAACAACGTTGTCGGGATATAACGTTATAACCCTGGTTACGGGGTTACGTTATAACCCTGCCTGTTTCATTACAGTTAGCTAGCTAGCTAAAAACTTGTGTAGCTACCTGTTGCTAAGATACGAGAGAGTGGCTAGGTTTCAGTTTTGCATCCCAGCTCCGTACATAGAACAGATAGATGGCCAATGAAGACATGCTGCATTTCTCACTTTGAATGAGACTGTATGTTCTGCACTCCTAATTCTGCCTATCTTTTTCTGTTTCTCATTCAACAACAAAAATTATATCATCCTGTTAGGCCCCATGTAATTAGTTAGCTTTCCTTCATTGTTTGCTGTAAAAGATAGCAGGGAATGTTTTTTTAAATTAAATCAACAACACCTTTCTTGAATATTCAAATGGTAAGAAGTGGTCATAATTCATCTTTCTCTGAAACAACTTTGTGGAATTTCTTTTAGGTCATTTCAAAAAGAGCTTATTGGATAATGCTAATATTTCAAACCCCTTTTTGCAAGAAAACTAGCGAACCGATCGCAGCGCCATCTGGTTACCATTTAGGGAATGGAGTTCTCAGCTGAGGACCCAAGTGTTGTTCAGGAATATAGAGTATTGACGGAGAAAAGAGAGGGGGGTGGGGGGGAACTTACTCGCGTCTATGATGTATGTAGGTACAGTATGTATGCACATGTAGTGTATTACTTATGCACAGATTTGGGTCATCAGTCACTGGAGGACATGCATGCGATGGAATCATGCCTGGCCATTACCTAGCAGTGTTCTTCACACATGGGCTGGCTGGCTGGCTGCCTGATTCAGCTGGAAGGGAATGAGAGGAAGGAACATCCAGGACGATTGGAACCCCGTTGTCATTCTGAATTCTCCATCAGAATGAATTAACAATGACAGAGTGAAACTGTGAAGATTACATCACATCACTGCCATCAAGGAACCATCTGGTAGTTTCCATATTTCTATGGCTCTCTTTACACACACTTTTCAAACATCTCCATGGCCCTGTCTGGCACCTTTCTTTCATTCTTGCTTTCTTCCTGTCCATGTCTGAAATCTGACTCATCATACTACATACTATTTAGAACATATGGTTAGTACAAACAAGTTCAAGTTTCAAGTTTTAATGTCACATGTACATGTACAGTGAAAGTCCTTTCTTTCAACCTCAAAACCCAACAATGCAATAATCAATAACAATGTAGAAAAAAGCACATGACAAATAAGAATAGGAAATATGAAATAAAAATTAAAGTAAGTAAGTAAGAATACTATGGGTAGGCCGTCATTGTAAATAATAATTTGTTCTTAACTGACTTGTCTAGTTAAATAAAGGTTTAATAAAATTAAATAAAACAAATACTATGTACACAGAATATTTAAAAAGTAAGTTCCAATACCATATTTACATGTGCAGGGATACTGGAGTAATGGAGGTAGATACTGTATGTATATGGGTAAGAGGATATAAGATTTTCTTTTAAAGAGTAGCAGCAGCTTGTATGTGAGTGGGTGTGCAGGTGTCTAGACTCAGTATAAATGTATGTGCATATTATGTTTGAGTCAGCAAATTATGGAGTGAGCGTTTGTGTGTGTGTGTTGGAGTGACAGTGTGTGTGAGTGGGTAGGGCCCTGTGAGTGTGATAGAGAGTGACAGTGCGTGTGAGTGGGTGGGGCCCTGTGAGTGTGATAGAGAGTGCAAAGATTGAAATATAAGGTATATACTCAGTTTATGTAGCTATAGGGTTATCTATTTATTAGTCGTATTGCTTGGGGATAGAAACTGTTCAAGCGCCTGTTGGTGTTAGACTTAATGCATCGGTACCTCTTACCGTGCAGCAGCAGAGAAAATAGTCTATGGTTTGGGTGCTTGGAGTCCTTGACGATTTTCTGGCCCTTCTTTTCACACCGCCTGATATATAGGTCCTGGAGGGCAGAGAACTCAGCTGTGATGTACTGGGCTGTCCGCACAACCCCCTGTAGCATCATGCAATCAAGGGCGGTGCTATTGCCATACCAAGCAGTGATGCAGCCAGTCAATACTGTATGATCTGATTGGTACAGCTATAGAACCTTTTGAGAATTTGAGGGCCAATGGCAAACTTTTTCAACCTCCTGAGGGGGAAGAGGCACTGTCACACCTTCTTCACAACTGTGGGTGTGTGGACCATTTTAAGTCTTTAGTGATTTGGACACCAAGGAACTTAAATCTGTCTACCTGCTCTACTGTCACCCCCTCTGTGGATGGGGGCGTGCTCACCCCCCCTCCCCCGGTTTCCTGTAGTCCATGATCAGCTCCTTGGTCTTGCAGACATTGAGGGAGTGGTTGTTTCTCCAGCACCACACTGCCAGATCACTGACCTCCTCCCTGTAGGCTGACTCATCGTCGCCGGTGATCAGGCCTACTACCGTTGTGTCGTCAGCGAACATGATAATGGTGTTGGAGTCATGCATGGCCACACAGTCGTGGGTGAACAGGAGTGGACTAAGGGTCAGTGTGGAGGAGGTGATGTTGCGTACCCTCACTACTTGAGGTCAGCCCATTAGGAAGTCCAGGAACCAGTTGCAGTGTCCTAAGCTTGGTGACGACAATCATGTTGAACACTGAGTTGTAGTCAATTGAGCAGCATTCTCACATTTTACTAGGCAAGTCAGTTAATCTACCGCTTCTCTCTCCCGGATCCGGGATCCTCCTCATCAAAAAAGCTGACTAGCATAGCCTAGCCTAACGGGACAGGGATATCATATAATATAATTTTCATGAAATCACAAGTCCAATACAGCAAATGAAAGATAAACATCTTGTGAATCCAGCCATAATTTCCGATTTTTAAAATGTTTTACAGCGAAAACACAATATGTATTTCTATTAGCTAACCACAATAGCCAAACACACAACCGCATATTTTCACCATGTTTCCACCGCATAGGTAGCTTTCACAAAACCGACAAAATAGAGATAAAATTTGTCACTAACCAAGAAACAACTTCATCAGATGACAGTCTTATAACATGTTATACAATACATTTATGTTTTGTTCAAAAATGTGCATATTTGAGGTATAAATCATAGTTTTACATTGTAGCCACCATCAAAAATAGCACCAAAGCAGCCAGAATAATTACAGAGAGCAACGTGAAATACATAAATACTCATCATAAAACATTTATGAAAAATACATGGTGTACAGCAAATGAAAGATAAACATCTTGTGAATCCAGCCAATATTTCCGATTTTTTAAGTGTTTTACAGCGAAAACACAATATAGAATTATATTAGCTTACCACAATAGCCAAACACACAAACGCATTTATTCACCGCAAAGGTAGCTTTCGCAAAAACCAGCAAAAGATATAAAATTAATCACTAACCTTTGGACAACTTCATCAGATGACAGTCTTATAACATCATGTTATACAATACATTTATGTTTTGTTCGAAAATGTGCATATTTATAGCTACAAATCCTGGTTATACATTGTGAATACGTAGCAACGATTCACCAGAATCTCCGGAGATATTTTGGACACTCACCTAATCTGACCAAAGAACTCATCATAAACTTTACATAAAAATACTTGTTGTATGGCAAATGAAAGATGCACTGGTTCTTAATGCAACCGCTGTGTTAGATTTTTAAAAATAACTTTACCATAACTTACAGCTTGCGTTATTGTGAGACAGCACTCACCAACACGGCGGAGAATAGGAGTCAACATTTTACACAGAAATACGAAATAACATCATAAATGTTTTCTTACTTTTGCTGAGCTTCCATCAGAATGTTGTACAAGGAGTCCTTGGTCCAGAATAAATCGTTGTTTGGTTTTAGAATGTCCATTTCTTCTGTCGGATTCGCGCCACAATGCTAGCCAAGGTTGCTAACATTCCCATCCGCTCCCCCGCGCGCCTTCGAAGACAAAGAAAATACCGGACCTGTCACTCCAAAAGCTCTTATTCGACCTCAGATCAAGCTAGACACCCCATTCCACCTTCCCCTGCCTGTTGACATCTAGTGGAAGGCGTATGAAGTGCATACATATCGATAAATAAAAGCCAGTTGAATAGGCAGGCCCTGAAACAGAGCCTCGTTTTCAGATTTTTCACTTCCTGTATGGAAGTTTGCTGCCAAATGAGTTCTGTTTTACTCACAGATATAATTCAAACAGTTTTAGAAACTTCACAGTGTTTTCTATCCAATAGTAATAATACTATGCATATTGTATGATCTAGAATAGAGTACGAGGCAGTTTAATTTGGGCACGATTTTTTTCCAAAGTGAAAACAGCACCCCCCTATTGACAAGAAGTTTAAGAACAAATTCTTATTTTCAATGACGGCCTTGTTCAGGGGCAGAACTAAATATGTTTACCTTGTCAGCTCTGGGATTCGATCTTTCAACCTTTCGGTTACTAGTCCAACGCTCTAACCACTAGGCTGCCTGCCGAATACCTAGGTATACCTCTTATCTAGGTGGGTGTGGGCAGTGTGGAGTGCAATAGAGATTGCATCGTTTATGGAGCCGTGGATCTGTATGCAACAAATATCAACATACTAGGAAGGGAAGGGAAGGGAATGAGAGAAAAACACATCCAGGGTGATTGGAACTACTTTTGTCATTCTGCATTCTGCATTCTCCACCGGAATGAATTAACAATGACTGAGTGAAACTGTGAAGATTATATCACTTCACTGGCATGTCTACCATCAATACAGTTTACTATATTTCTATGGCTCTCTTTCCACACACTTTTCAAACCTCTCTATGTCCCTGTCTGGCACGTTCCTTTCTGCAGTCATTTTTTTCTTTCTTTTGGCCATTTTTTTCTTTCTTCCTGTATTTTTCTTCCTTTCTTTCTTTCATTCTTTCTTTCTTTCTTTCCGACTCGGCACATCAGTGTTGTAGCACAGTTTTGTGGGCCCCCTCGCAAGGTTCAAGCAAGGCCCAATGTTTTTTGGTTTGTTGATTAAAAAAAATCATGGGGCAGAGAGTTAAATGTGCAGTATTATAGCTAATCTCATGACATTTTGCCATGAGGCTGAGAGAAAATGTTGCTCTTTAAGAGCTCAGCGATTCTTGAAAGATGGGATAGTCAACTTTTTTTCAACAAATGTTTGTCTTAATATTAACACAATTTGAAATATATATTAATATAGACCAACATATCAGCTACCAAACCATGTAAAGGAACAACCTCCTAATCCCCCCCCCCGCATAAAATACAACTAAATGGATTTATGTCAACTCCGTCAGACAATTATTGTCCAACAAGTGTTTGAAGGCCTTCGATTGTTTAATTCTAACATTAGATTAGTCAAATATGTAATACAAATCTCCAAACTTCTCTTTGTTTTATTTTAGAGCACTATAAAATGCTCCAGGGCAATTTTTTTGAATAGATTTAGAATATTAAACAACATGTATGAAGCAAACATTATCCCTTAGGTATAGCACAGCAAATACTTGTTTAAGCATATGTTGCAGAAAAGTGGTTAAAATAAAAAAAAATTTGAATATTGACCAAAGAATATCGACTCCATCAGTGACAGAGTTGATAAGCCACTGACAGAGTTAACAACAGATACTCAAAACAGACATATTTACCTCTAAAAAGAAAAGTTCAATACAAACATTTGTAAAATATGGACTATTATTCATTTGAAAATCACTAATTAACAGTGGTGGGAAAAGTACTCAATTGTCATACTTGAGTAAAACTAAAGATACCTTAATACTGTAGAGACTGACTAAAGTGAAAGACCCAGTAAAATACATCTTGAGTAAAAGTCTAAAAGCATCTGCTTTTAAATGTACTTAATTACAGTGGTGGAAAAAGTATTCAATGTCATACTTGAGTAAAAGTAAATGCTATACATCAAATCCGTTATATTAACCCTTTGACGCATACGATCACATATTTGTGATCATTGTTGAGTGCTCCCTGCAGCAACAAAACATATGATGCAACAAACGTGTCTAAACAGCATTGTTGTCTGAAAAGCATCTAAACAATGTTTTGTATTGTTGGGAAATAAAGGTCTTCACAACTTTATTCCTCAATTTCACTTTTTTATTCTAAAAGATAAATGCGAACTTCATCATCCATGAACCAGTTTAAATAACAGGTTGCGCTGACAAAAAAACAAAAACATAAGTTAGCCGACCTAACACCTAGACTTGTTAACAATATAACACATCTCTGGTGAGCACAAGGGAGAAATGTAATATTGTTTAGAAAAGAGATGCGTGTCAGCTAAGCTAACAGCAGCTACATGCTTTATGATGGCAGCCATGTTTTTTATGTTTGACAAGTGTAAACTCCCTAATCCCAAAATGTCATTCACTATGACACTAATAAACAAAGTGAAAGTCATAGATGGTTGTGCCTGTTGCCTGAAAAGTTGGAACTTAGTTTGGCCACTTTTCAGCATATTACACATCTTCAATGTACTTGTTACTGTGTATACAAGAACCGGAGCACATGACTTGACAAGTCGTTAACCGTTTTTGATAAATCACAAAGCAAATAAAATGTTTTCACCTCACAGATCATCAACCCAAATACAAGCCTACTGCCTAGCCTAACCGTAGTGTAGTGTGAAAGCTAAACAGGGATTAAACCGTTTTAGGGGGTTTGTGGGGGGGTTCATTTAATTTGTGGGGGATTTTCAAGTCCATGAGGGGAAGAAATGCGGGAAGGTATAGTAGGGGGATATGATGCAGGGAATATTACTATGATGGGGGATTTATCAATAAATTGGGGCTAAAAAAATAAACATCCAAGATGGCGTAGCAGTCAGACGTCTTTGTCTTCGTCTTGTCGTGTCCTGTGTATATATATATATATTTTTTTTAATTCTTAACCTCAACTTCAACATACTCTTCTGCAATCCGCCTCACCCAATGTGGTATGGATCTGCTATTTTCTTTACTTTAGAACCGGAACCCTCAACAGAAGCTAGAAGCTAGTCAGCTAGCCACTGCTAACAGTCATCAGCTAACCTTGCCAGTCTGCACAGCGCGATTCAAACCAGAGCATATCGGACTTATTTTTCTCCTTATCTCCGGATTCCTACCGCAAGATCTGAACCTTTTCACCTGGATCATCGCAGCTAGCTAGCTGCTATTCGAGTGGCCACTCCTGGCAAGCAAACACCAATTAGCCGGGAGCTAGCCTATGCTAGGCCCATCTCCCGGCTAGCTGAGGAGGTCCATCAGCCACTCCTTGGGCTACAATACCTATTTTGCCAATTGGCCTGGACCCCTTTTACTGCCAATACGGAGCCCCGCCGATCCATCACGACTGGATTACCAACGTAATCTGTCCAAGGGGGTTTTTCAACTGGCTCCTCCGTCGTGACGTCCCTGAATTGCCCATCTGCTAGCCTGCTACCCGTGGCCCGTTAGCTGTCTAGAGCATATCGGACTGTTAGCTGAAGAGGCCCATCGGCCAATTTCTTGGGTCACTATACCTATTTTGCCAATTGGCCTGAACCCTTTTACTACACAGAGCCCTGCTGATCCATCACAACTGGTCTGCCAACATAACCGCACGAGGGGCTACAACAGACTTCTTCCGTCGCAACGTGACTCGAAGGCCCTTCTGCTAGCTTGCTAGCCCCGGCCCGCTAGCTGTCTGAATCGCCGTGTCTCCAGCCCGCCTAGCTACTCACTGGACCCCTATGATCACTCTGCTATGCATGCCTCTCCCTAATGTCAATATGCCTTGTCCATTGCTGTTTTGGTTAGTGATTATTGCATTATTTCACTGTAGAGCCTCTAGCCCTGCTCAAAACGCCTTAGCTAACCTTTTAGTTCCACCTCCCAGACAGGCGGTGACCTCACCTGGTTTAAATTATGTTTTCTTGAAACAATATCTCTCTCATCGTCACTCAATGCATAGGTTTACCTCCACTGTAATCCAGGCCCTGCAGTGCCTAGCTCCACTCCTATTCCTCCACTCTCTTCTCGGTATACATCATTGATGTCGCTCTTGCTACTGGTGATTCTCTGATCCACCTCTACGCAGACAACACCATTCTGTATACTTATGGCCCTTCTTTGGACACTGTGTTAACTAACCTCCGGATGAGCTTCAATGCCATACAGCTCTCCTTCCGTGGCCTCCCACTGCTCTTAAATCAAGTAAAACAAAATGCATGCTCTTCAACCATCGCTGCCCACACTTGCCCGCCTGTCCAGCATCACTACTCTGGACGGTTCTGACTTAGAATATGTGGACAACTACAAATACCTAGGTGTCTGGTTAGACTGTAAACTCTACTTGCAGACTCACATTAAGCATCTCCAATCCAAAATTAAATCTAGAATCGGCTTCCTATTTCACTCATGCTGCCAAACATACCCTCGTAAACCTGATTATCCTACCAATACTTGACTTCGGCGATGTCATTTACAAAATAGCCTCAGAAAATTGAATGCAGTCTATCACAGTGCCATCCGTTTTGTCACCAAAGCCCATATACTACCCACCACTGCGACCTGTATGCTCTCACTGGTTGGCCCTAGCTTCATATTCGGCGCCAAAGCCACTGGCTCCAGGTCATCTATAAGTCTTTGCTAGGTAAAGCCCCGCCTTATCTCAGCTCACTGGTCACCGTAGCAGCACCCACCTGTAGCACGCACTCCAGCAGGTATATTTCACTGGTCACCCCCAAAGCCAATTCCTCCTTTGGCCGGCTTTCCTTCCAGTTCTCTGCTGGTAATGGCTGGAACGAACTGCAAAAATCACTGAAGCTGGAGTCTTATATCTCCATCACTAACTTTAAGCATCAGCTGTTAGAGCAGCTCACAGATCACTGCACCTGTACATAGCCCATCTGTAAATAGCCCATCCAACTACCTCATCCCCATACTGTATTTATTTATTTATCTTGCTCCTTTGCACCCCAGTATCTCTACTTGCACATTCATCTTCTGCACACCCTACCATTCCAGTGTTTAATTGCTATATTGTAATTATTTCGCCACTATGGCCTATTTATTGCCTTACCTCCCTTATCCTACCTCATTTGCACACTCTGTATATAGACTTTTTCAATTGTATTATTGACTGTATGTTTGTTTATTCCATGTTTAACTCTGTGTTGTTGTTTGTGTCGCACTGCTTTCCTTTATCTTGGCCAGGTCGCAGTTGTAAATGAGAACTTGTTCTCAACTAGCCTACCTGGTTAAATAAAGGTGAAATAAAATAAAAATAAAATTATTTAAAAAAGCACAGGATATGTTTATACGCCAAATAAAGATAAACCCCCTGGAAAGGGGGGTCTGAGCTGGCAACCCTAAGGTACCATAGTTGCAATCTGATGCCGCATTCAAAACAACTGGGAAGTCTGAAATCTCCGACTTCCAATTTCAGTGCGTTCAAGACAAGTGGGAAATCGTGCTTCTTTCTAGAGCTCCAACTTTCCGACCAGAAAATCACTGAAGTCAGTTTCCAGTTGTCTTGAAAGCACCGTAAGTCAGTCTAGTGAACTATCCCTTCATATCGTTCTTTATAACATCTTTGGTCTGACAGACGCTTGCGTGACAACCAGAGGGCATTGTATGATATCAACAAACATGGCGCCACACATAGCTGGCAAATAGCTTAGCATTAACTCATCATAATCAGTACAACCTTCAAAAAAGTATTTTACACACATCATATGCAATCTATGCAAGAATCGGAATGCATGATTTGTTACCAGTACTTTAAAATGTGATAAAACAATAAATACATATCCTCCACAGATACATACGGTATGCCACAGTAGAAATGATAACACGATATACAGAAAATAAGGCACTTAGTTTGATAGGAACGCACACATGTCCAAAGTTATTATTTGTAAGGAAAACATCAATGAAGGCAATGCGGGTGCCAGACAGAAAATGTACCAGGGGGGAAAAGTTTGTTGAAAGCCTGTTCTGGCTAGAGATGTGTAATGTCTTCATACTTGATCTGGGGAAACACTGGAGAAGTGCTTGGGCTCAATTCAAACTGTTTTTAGAAAATCAAAGTTAATAATTTGACATTTACAGGTTGAAACATCGCCTATTGATAATTAGCAGGCAACGTGCCTTGGTTTGAGGTTAGCACGGGTTAACTGTCCTGTTAGAGATATTTGGAACTCATGAGTGATAAGGTTAAGAAAACCAGACGACACAATTTTTAAAATGTGTTTATTTATTTATTTTTTTGACAGACGGGCGCACTCCAACACTCATAATTTACATAACACAGTCTTTGTGTTAAGTGAGTGCCAGATTAGAGAATGTAGGGATAACGACGCATTATATTGATAGTTGCGTGAATTGGACCATATTGCTAAAATGTTGATGTTGACAAAAAAATTATTTTTATTCTATATTCAAGTGGTATACACAGTAGCAATTTTGTTTTTCCTCAGTTGCTTTATGACTCGATTATGCAAATATTGGAACTCTTTCATGTTTTTTTCCCATAGAACACATTGGAATTCGACTGCTAAGTAAACGTTTTTAGTTTGTCCAGACAAACCAGTCTGTCAAAAGTTGCTAGCTCACCTTTACATTCTTAAAGTAAATACATACTGCAATTCAACCACAAAACGTGTTAGTTTGGATTGTAAGCCTCAAAATACAACAACTAACAGCAAAATGTTTGTTTTTGACTTTGTTCTAAATTCTATTTTCGAGTTTCCACATGTTGTCTTGGAAAATATGAGTGTTATTTCCAACAACCAATGAGCAACTCCGCTGTAAATCTAGCACATATTGAACTGTGTGGGGTGTGTGTTATGTCAGTGTGGCATATACTGGTTAAATCAACGTTGTTTCCATGTCATTTCAATGAAATTACGTTGATCCAACGTGGAATAGATGTTGAATTGAAGTCTGTGCCCAGTGAGTTCTTTATTGCTTCTTGCTTTCTTGCTGGCCATGTCTGAAATCTGGCTTGCTTACTACTTACTTAAACTGCATATTGTGTACCAATTAGAGGTCGGCCGATTAATTGGCATGACCGATTAATTAGGGCCGATTTCAAATTTTCATAACAATCGGTAATCAGCATTTTTGGACGCCAATTATGGCTGATTACATTCCACTCCATGAGGAGACTGCGTGGCAGGCTAACCACCTGTTATGCGAGTGCAGCAATGAGCCAAGGTAACGAGGTAACGAGTTCAAACAGGTGCAGTTAATACAGGTAATGAGTGGAGAACAGGAGGGCTTCTTAAAGAAAACTAACAGGTCTGTGAGAGCCGGAATTCTTACTGGTTGGTAGGTGATCAAATACTTATGTCATGCAATAAAATGCAAAATAATTACTTAAAAATCATACAATGTGATTTTCTGATTTTTTGTGTTTTAGATTCCGTCTCTCACAGTTGAAGTGTACCTATGATAAAAATTACAGACCTCTAAATGCTTTGTAAGTAGGAAAACCTGCAAAATCGGCAGTGTATCAAATACTTGTTCTCCAAATCGGCCGATTTGGTATCGGCTTTTTTTTGGTCCTCCAATAATCGGTATCGCGTTGACAAATTAAAATCGGTGGACCTCTAGTACCAATCATGCTACATTTATATTTAGAACGTACTGTTTAGTTCAATAATAGGCAGTAAGCATACTGAGAAACCATCATCGAATGAGAAATCGTGCTTGTTCCCCGACATTCATAATTTTTGTAGAACACGTTCACTATTCTGATTATCAGCTGTTGTAGAACACACGTGGAGTTTGAAAAGACGATTATCTTCCTCAATAGTGTGCATTGAATTCATCCGGGCATTTAAAGTATACTTGATTTTCAATATTTCACATACTAGAAAACTTTGTTTTTCCCCATACTCAAACAGACTACTATTTAGGATGCAAGTGTGGGTAATTGGACATAGTCACTGTCTTTCTTTTGACCATTTCTTGTTTTTCAGTATGTTTTTTGCTATGCGCCATGCATGTTGTATGTTGCAGGGATGCAAACTAGTCACCTTTCGGTGAAATTCGCCATTTTGAATCCAAAATAGGTGACCTACGTGATTCGTGTAGATCCAATGAGAAAAGTTAGATGACTACTGGTTGTATGCGAACAAGTGATGCGCGTTTGGAGCAATACTGGCTGTATCCAAGGCTCAGCCAATCGTTCACATAACAACAGAATGCCGCACACGACTGAAGAGACCCTCTTACTCACTTTTTCAATACAGTGGATAAAAAGGGGTATGCCAGGTGTACTCTCTGCCTGAAAGAGATCAATTATGCCAACAAAGGGTATCATGTTCTGCTGGCACATTGTAGAACAGATGTCCACAGGCAAAAAGTGTACAATGTAATAATGTGCAGTGTAGCCAAAAGATATTGCTTTTGTTGTGTTGAACTTGACAGTAACACTTGTGTGTGAGTGAGGGGGGATTGTTACATTTCTTACTCAGTGAACGTTATTTTTGCACACATGTACCCTTGTGCACTTGATCGATGTCTATAGTGGCCACTATAATAGAGCAAAAATAGAATGCATGTTTGTTTCATTCTATTTCTACTTTAAGATGTTTTTTCCCAAGTGCAATATTTAGATGTGTGTGGTCACAAGCGTTTCATTATAAAGGCTGTCATGGCTCACTGCATTATTAGTGTATTGTTCTTTCTCATTTGCAGTAAAGTCTAGGCAACAAACAACATTGGATTGCTTTCTTTACATGTTTTAGCTGTGAGTTAGGTTCGCATGAACCACTTTTTATTTTACACACAGAGACTGATCATGTAGATCATATTGTTTGTTGTTTAATTAGTTAACCTGCATTTCCCCCTAGCAGTTTTTTGCATGTTTCAGTGCAACACTGAACACAGTCCTCACCAGTTTGTGTCCCTGATGTTGTATTATGCTAGTTTATTTGGCTTAGCATTATTTCGACCTTTGACTCATTCATACTGTCTCCAAAACTTCCTAGTGGCCCATCTCTCATCCTCACCACCTTTTCAAATAGCAGCAGCACTATATCCTCCCCTAACTAAAGCAATGTGCTTATTGAGCAGCTATCCAGTCTTTCCACTGCTGTTGGCCTGCAGATGAGCTGGGTTTCTATTGAATGATGAAGGGGAATGTGTAGCCAGCGTTCTAATTAAAAGCCATGGTAATTTATCTATCTAATTGCTACAATCCCTTGCAGGATAATTTCCTCTCCAATGTATTATTCTCTACCAGACTCTATTTCTCCTCTCTCTTTCTCTCCCTCTCTGCTCTATAAGCCTTTACAGTGGGCTCTGACTTGATGCCAAACACACAAGAGATGACAAGACATACAGCTAGCCCTCTATCCACCACATATGGAGCAGACAAACCCCCCCCACACACACACACACACACACATACACATACACATACACACACACACACACACACACCCACAACAAGTGCAGCAACTAAAGGTCCCTGGACATAATAATTAGGGGACCTTTACTTCGTTAGGTTGCAGCCTTAGAGTACCAACTGATCAATTCTACTCACCTTAGATAGCCCTCACATATTATTTGCAGACACACACACAAACACACACAACCTTAGACAGACTTCCCATATCATTTAGCACATGGAAGAAAAAAACTGGGAACAGTTGGTGTGAAACAGAGGCTCCTGGGACCTAATGCTCAATGAATTATGAATGTAATACAGCATCTATTTTTCATCAGACATAATTTTCAGATTAGGCCAGGATACTGTGGGGTATAGGCAGCTGATAGGAGGGAGGACAGATATAATACAAGAACCCTAAGTGACTTTCTATGTCTAAGGGGCAATGGGCTTCGAATGGGTTTGCAGGATGTTGCCATGGTGCTTTTATAGATTCAAAGCTCATTGTCCATGTTTAGCACTTTTTGATGGAAGTTAGGTTAGGTTTAATAAGTATTAAAACACATACAGGTACCCAAACTCTGATGGGCGTGGGGAAACAAAAGGAGATTTAGACTCTTCCATTATTTATGTCTTGAAGTCAAAGGGTGAGAAAGAAGATAAATAGTCTCCCTGAGCACAATGGGTAAAACTTTGTGAAACGTATTATTGAAATTAACTTACTGAGTTAATTGCTCCATTATTTTTAGAATACAGCTATGGAATGTTTAGTCTTGAACGCACAAACTAGCTTGCGAAAGCTCTGAACCTATCCACGTGATTCTTAGTGGGACAAGCCCTAAACCTATCCACGTGATTCTTAGTGGGACAAGCCCTAAACCTATCCATGTGGTTCTTAGTAGGACATAGTGGAAGCATTGGCTGTGTATATTCACTCCACAAAGAGTGCTATCTATCAGACGATACTTTACGTAGAGGTGTTTGTGTCCTCACCTCTGTTTTGTGAGCTTCTGCATGATGTCCTCCAATCAAGTTTCTTGAAAAAGCTGACCCAAAATATAGGCACTTCTGAGATGTCCACTAGGAGATGGCCAAGGTCAAAGGTGATGGTTAGTCCCTCATACACCATGAAGGACCCTGTGTCCCCCGGCCCTCTCTATATTTTTACCTTTGTTTCATCTGGCTGTGAACACATTGGACAATAGTGCAATATTGCATGCAGAGTTTTTAAGGAGACATACAAAACAGGTCTGCTGAAACTTTTGAGGCCTACTTTGATATAACTGGGCACTCTACTCTGCACTGGGGCCTGCACTGCGGTATTATCTGAGCAGACACCTGCTGTTTTCATCCTTACCACTTGACATTGTGCCTTGGATGTTTTTCCGATTACTGCCAAAATTGAACTCCACTTGGTTTCGTCTACTTGGATTTACTCTTTTTGACCCTCCGGCGGCTCGGTGTAGCACTTGCCTCCCTCCTGGCTTTCTGCCGGCCTGTACTGGAAACTACATCCCCTCCAAGGTGCTTCTCTCCTGCCTATCATACTGGTAACACATTCTCTGTTTCGTTGCTGTTTTGATGGGCCCCAGCATTTAATTTAATTTATATTTAACCTTTATTTAACTAGGCAAGTCAGTTAAGAACAAATTCTTATTTACAATGACGGCCTAGGAACAGTGGGTTAACTGCCTTGTTCGTGGGCAGAATGACAGATTTTTACCTTGTCAGCTCGGGGATTCAATCTAGCAATCTTTCGGTTACTGGCCCAACGCTCTAACCACTAGGCTACCAGCCGCTACCTGCCGCCCCCAAATTTAATAGCATTGAGTAAGTCACTGCTCTCTCCTTGCTGATGTTATGCTGGCGAGTTTTGTGCCTTCATTGTATTTATTGTGAGTGCTGGTGTTGGCTGGCTTCAAGTCTGTGGTTGGGTTCTGGCTTTCTGCCTGCTTATAACTGTGGTAATCATACAAATTGTGTGATTAAAGCTAACTATCACTGTGTGGATTGATTGGCTTTTAGCTGATTCCTCGCCAACCTATTTTATTTGTGTGGATTTTTACTTACTTTTTCCAAAATGGCATCTACCAATTTCCGACATACGGGGAAACAGATTTTTCCTGATTGGAGGCTACAACCTTCAGAGACTATGGCGAACGTTTCATCCCATGTTGGAGCTGCACCTATTTTGCACAGTTCCGGGATAATATTTACCGGCCAAATTTCCAATGTGGAAACTGTCAGCTTATTGAAGAATATATGTCTGAGCTGGACAGCCAGAGTAAGCAGGTGTTGTCAGTTATAATCTTGTACCCATTCATTTGAACTCTACTCTTTAGATATGCTATTGTTAGATCAAAAGACAAGCCCACTGTGGTCTGCTCACCCAGTACTATTAGTTAAAATATGAATTCCATAAACTTGAATACCTGTAATCGGCCTGTGTGTAGCTGGTGTGGAGGAGTCAGGCGCAGGACAGCAGATATGAGTAATGAACGCACTTTACTCAAGAATACAAATATATACAACACAATAAACTAGCCCACAATAACGGACCCTATACATACAAACAATCACTCACAAAACCCATGGCGGAACAGAGGGTTAAATAATGAACAAGTAATTGGGGGATTGAAAACAGGTGTGTAAAACAAAGACAAAACAAATTAAAAAGGAAAAGTGGATCGACGAAGGCTAGAAGGCCGGTGACGTAGACCGCCGAACGCCGCCCAAACAAGGAGAGGGACCGACTTCGGCGGAAGTCGTAACAGTACCCCATCGGCATTCAAATCACATAGTGTTTGGTCTGTTCCACAATGGCAACGTAAGCCCATGTAGGTCAGTTTATAAAATTCCATCATTGGTTACTCTGAGAGGTCCTCATACTGACATTGGCTGCGGCCTCAGGCCCTATGGTGCCAACCTTGGAAAAGTTCTATGCAATCTTATAGCCATACTAACTATGTCAATATCAACCATCAGACAGTGCCTGCAACCGCCTATTGAGTTGGAGACTCCATGTGGTTAAAAGAAATCGTAAAGGACTTGGGTTGATGCATCTAAACATTAAGAGCTTACTGCCTTTACTGGATTTCATCAAGATCTGGTCTATGGAGACGAATCAGAACATTCTTGTACTGGCTGAAACTTGAATCTCTGGGGACATTCTGGACTCTGATATATAATATTGAGGGCTACAATGTGTTCAGAGCTGACAGACAGGGGTGGTTGAGTGGCCATTTTTATAAAAAAACAATTTTTATCTGTCTATTTACTGAAATCCATTTCCCTTGCCCAAAAATGTTAGCCTCTATCTTGAGGCCTTTGTCTGGGGAAAAATGTATCCATAACTGTTATAGGGGTCTACCATCCTCTCTCAGCCAACTTTTGTGCACTCGAGGAGTTCACTAGTTTGTTGTCTTCTTTTCCTAAATCAGAAGTTACTATCCTGGGTGACCTAAATTAGGATTGGGAAATGCAGACTTCAGACAATCTAAAATACATTTGTAAGGATATAAACCTAATCCAGCTGGTGACTAAGCCTACACGGCCCAACCCTAAAGATCCTTCAAAGTCAACTCTGATTGATCTTATTCTATCGAAATTACCAGAGACTTATGTTTCTACTGGTATCTTCACCCCCAAGATATTAGTGACCATTGCCCAGTTGTTTGTGTTAGATGTGAGAGAATACACAAATCTAAGGCTTGTGTCATCACAAAGAGGAACTTTAAAAACTTCAGTGAATAGGGATTTTTACATGGTCTTTATTTTAGTGACCTTGATTTTATTTCAGCTATCCCTGAACCTGACTTAGCTTTCAGCCTTTTTGCAGATGTCTTCAGTACTATTGTGGATCATTTATTTTATATTTATTGAACCTGGTAAGTTGACTGAGAACACATTCTCATTTGCAGCAATGACCTGGGGAATAGTTACAGGGGAGAAGAATGAGCCAATTGGAAGCTGGGGATGATTAGTTGGCCATGATGGTATGAGGGTCAGATTGGGAATTTAGCCAGTACACCAGGGTTAACACCCCTACTCTTTCGATAAGTGCCATGGGATATTTAGTGACTACAGAGTCAGGACACCCCTTTAACGTCCCATCTAAAAGAAGGCACCCTGCAAAGGGGCAATGAATCACTACCCTGGGGTATTGTTGTTGTTTTTTAGACCAAAGGAAAGAGTGCCTCTATCTGGCTCTCCAACACAACTTCCAGCAGCATCTGGTCTCCCATTCAGGGACTGAACAGGGCAAGCCCTGCTTAGCTTCAGAGGCAAGCCAGCAGTGCAATTCAGGGTGGCATACTGCTACTGTTGGCTCATCATGCTCTCTTTAAAAAACTAAGGGTTAAAGGTAGGTTGAATGCCTGGTATACTCCAGAATTATCAGAAGTCATTCATAACATAGATGATGCTGAGGGGTGGGATTAAAGAGTTTATGTTTGGTAATGTATTATTGTTATGTGATTGCTTTATATATAATTACCATGTATGCAAAAATGTCTATGTAAAATGTATGTATATGTAGCAGAAAAGCTGTAAAAAACAAACAAAGATAGGTGTCCTCAGAAGAGGAGGGGTGGATGATGGGTTCATTTTTAAAAATATATATATTTTTTTGAAACACAGGCTTAGGCCCAGACTGGCAAGCTTAAAAGTAACTTAGGAATCATTGTGTAAGACAAATCAGAAAGGCTAAATCTGATTACTATGTAACCGCTCTTTCGGATTGTAATGGGAACCCGGCTAAAATCGGGGAAACTGTCAAATCACTGTAGGGTTCTACCTCCTTCTCTCTGGCACAACAAATTAATTCAGACACTGGCCTCATTGCGGAAGAAAATGCCATTATTGATGCATTCAATCACCATTTTATTTCAGCGGGCTATCTCTTTGAAAGAACTTCTAAGCCTTTTCACAATGATACTGGGCTGAATGCTGATAGGGGAAACTTGCTGAATGATCAGAGAAAGAACAAATTCTTATTTACAATGATGGCCTACCAAGAGGCAAAAGGCCTCCTGCGGGGACTGGGGCTGGGATAAAAAATGTAAATGTAGGACAAGACACACATCACGACAAGACAGACATCACAACACTACATAAAGAGAGACCTAAGATAACAACACAGCATGGTAGCAACATGACAGCAACACGGTAGCGACACAATATGGCAGCAGAACAACATGGTAGCAGCACAAACATGGTACAAACTTTGTTAGCCACAGACACCAGCACAAAGGGCAAAATGGTAGAGACAACAATACATCACACAAAGCTGGCACAAATGTCAGTAAGAGTGTCCATGATTCAGTCTTTGACTGTAGAGATAAAAACTGTCCACTTTGAGTGTTTTTTGCAGTTCGTTCCAGTTGTCAGCAGCAGCTAACTGAAAGAGGAGCGACCCAGGGATGTGTGTAAACATCTAGCCGCTCAAGAGCACCCTTAGCTGCCAATCTATAAATTATGTCTCTGTAATCTAGCATGAGTAGGAAGGTCATCTGAATCAGTGTTAGTTTGGCAGCTGGGGTGAAAGAGGAGGACATGAGGACATGTGAACTTGTTTACGTGCTGCTGTGCGGTTTGTTGCTAACGTTACTTTGCTACCTACCAACTTTACGTTTTTTACTTCCTACATTTTTAATAACCATTTTTATTTTTCCCTCGCTCTACTTTTTTCATTCAACTTTTTCACCTCGGACGCTTTATCTGGACATGGTTCTACAGGACCTCCACCAGCCGAAGCTAAGTAGTAACATTAACATTATGCCTTCTAATTGCAGTCACTGTACTCATAATATACAGGACAACTATCGCCTTATGGTGATGATAGCCGTGCTGCAAGCCCAGCTTCAGACGCAATTGTTGGACAAGGATAATTTCAGTGTAGGAAAGGATGAAACAGCGTCTGTGCCACCAATACTACAGATAGTAGTATAAATCCCCTCGCACAGTCTCCGCAGCCAGACAATTTTCTCATGGCTTCTGGAAGGAAATGCTGTCGGAATGCTCAATCGGTGTCGCTCATTCAGCCAACAGAAACTTTCAACCGGTTCTCCCCATTAAGGATCGAGTCGGAGTCAGAAGCCAAGCCTTCTCATGTCTCTCCTCCACCTGTTACTCCCACCATTAGCTCTGGCAAATTGAAAACCCTAGTCATTGGTGACTCCATTACCCGCAGTATTAGACTTAAAAAGAATCATCCAGCGATAATACACTGTTTACCAGGGGGCAGGGCTACCGACGTAAAGGCTAATCTGAAGATGGTGCTGGCTAAGGCTAAAACTGGCGAGTGTAGAGAGTATGGGGGTACTATTATCCACGTCGGCATCAACGATGTCAGGATGAAGCAGTCAGAGGTCACCAAGCACAACATAGCATCAGTTTGTAAATCAGCTAGAAAGATGTCGGCATCGAGTAATTGTCTCTGGCCCCCTCTCAGTTAGGGGGAGTGATGAGCTCTACAGCAGAGTCTCACAACTCAATCGCTGGTTGAAAACTGTTTTCTGCCTCTCCCAAAAGATAGAATTTGTTGATAATTGGCCTTCTTTCTGGGACTCACCCACAAACAGGACCAAGCCTGGCCTGCTGAGGAGTGACGGACTCCATCCTAGCTGGAGGGGTGCTCTCATCTTATCTACCAACATAGACAGGGCTTTAACTCCTCTAGCTCCACAATGAGAGAGTGTGCAGGCCAGGCAGCAGGCTGTTAGCCAGCCTGCCAGCTTAGTGGAGCCTGCCACTAGCACAGTCAGTGTAGTCAGCTCAGCTATCCCCATTGAGGCCGTGTCTGTGCCTCAATCTAGGTTGGGCAAAACTAAACATGGTGGTGTTCGCTTTAGCAATCTCACTGGAATAAAAACCTCAAACATTCCTGTCACTATTGAAATAGATTGATATCTCACATCTCAAAATAGGGATAATTCATGTTAGATCCCTCACTTCCAAGGCAGTTATAGTCAATGAACTAATCACTGATCATAATCTTGATGTGATTGGCCTGACTGAAACATGGCTTAAGCCTGATGAATTTACTGCGTTAAATAAGGCGTCTCCTGGTTACACTAGTGACCATATCCCCCGCGCATCCCGCAAAGGCGGAGGTGTTGCTAACATTTACGATAGCAAATTTCAATTTACAAAAAAAATGCCTGCGTTTTCGTATTTTGAGCTTCTAGTCATGAAATCTACGCAGCCTACTCAATCACTTTTTATAGCTACTGTTTACAGGACTCCTGGGCCCTATACAGCGTTCCTCACTGAGTTCCCTGAATTCCTATCGGACCTTGTAGTCATGGGAGATAATATTCACATTTTTGCTGATTTTAATATTCCCCTTGAAAAGTCCACAGACCCACTCCAAAAGGCTTTCGGAGCCATCATCAACTCAGTGGGTTTTGTTCAACATGTCTCCGGACCTACTCACTACCACAGTCATACTCTGGACCTAGTTTTGTCCCGTGGAATAAAGGGTAGTTGTTCCCCTTGCTCTGTATGGGTAACGCTGCTTCGAGGGTGGCTGTTGTCGATGTGTTCGTGGTTCGAGCCCAGGTAGGAGCGAGGAGAGGGACGGAAGCTATACTGTTACACTGGCAATACTAAAGTGCCTATAAGAACATACAATAGTCAAAGGTTAATGAAATACAAATGGTATAGAGAGAAATAGTCATATGATTCCTATAATAACTACAACCTAAAACTTCTTACCTGGGAATATTGAAGACTCATGTTAAAAGGAACCACCAGCTTTCTCATGTTCTGAGCAAGGAACTTAAACGTTAGCTTTCTTACATGGCACATATTGCACTTTTACTTTCTTCTCCAACACTTTGTTTTTGCATTATTTAAACCAAATTGAACATGTTCATTATTTATTTGAGGGTAAATTGATTGTATTGATGTATTATATTAAGTTCAAATAAGTGTTCATTCAGTATTGTTGTAATTGTCATTATTTCAAATACATTTAAAAAATCGGCTGATTAATCGGTATCGGGTTTTTTTGGTCCTCCAATAATCGGTATCAGTATCGGCGTTGAAAAATCATAATCGGTCGACCTCTACTCCCTATCCACCGGATGTGTACCAAATTCACTAAAAGTGGCAGTAATAAAGCTTCTCTTGAAAAAGCCAAACCTTGATCCAGAAAATATAAAAAACTATCGGCCTATATCGAATCTCCCATTCCTCTCAAAACATTTTGAAAAAGCTGTTGCACATCAACTCACTGCCTTCCTGAAGACAAACAATGTATATGGAACGCTTCAGTCTGGTTTTAGACCCCATCATAGCACTGAGACTGCACTCGTGAAGGTGGTAAATGACCTTTTCATGGCGTCAGACCAAGGCTTTGCATCTGTCCTCCAAGACCTTAGTGCTGCTTTTGACACCATCGATCATAACATTCTTTCGGAGAGATTGGAAACTCAAATTGGTCTATACGGACAAGTTCAATTAATATTGATGGTTGTACAGTCGTCTCAAATTAAACTGTGAAGGACCAACGTCGTTGCTCTGGACCCTGATCTCTCTTTTAAAGAACATATCAAGACTATTGCAAAAATCATTGCAAAAATCTGAAACCTTCTGTCCAAAAATTATGCAGAAAAGTTAATCCATGCTTTTGCCACTTCTAGATTAGACTACTGGAATGCTCTACTTTCTGGCTATCTGGATAAAGCACTAAATAAACTTCAGTTAGTGCTAAACACGGCTGATAGAATCTTGATTAGAACCAAACATATTTAGCATATTACTCCAGGGCTAGCCTATCTACACTGGCTTCCTGTAAAGCCTAGGGCTGATTTCAAGGTTTTACTGCTAACCTACAGAGCCTTACATGGGCTTGCTCCTACCTATCTCTCCGATTTGGTCCTGCCGTACATACCTACACGTACGCTACGGTCACAAGATGCAGGCCTTCCTTATTGTCCCTAGAATTTTTAAGCAAACAGCTGGAGGAAGGGCTTTCTCCTATAGATCTACATTTTTATGGAATGGTCTGCCTATCCATGTGAGAGACTCAGACTCAGTCTTGACCTTTAAGTCTTTATTGAAGACTCATCTCATCTCACAGCTAAGATGGCGCCGGAGAAGATGGCAGACGTTTTATGCGCCCCCACCGATTGTGTTTTTTTGCTTGTTTATTTGCGTTTGTAACAATTTATTTTGCTTATTTTGTACATGATGTTGCCGTTACTGTCTCTTATGACCGAAAATAACTTCTAGACATCAGGACTGTGATTACTCACCATAGACTAGCAGAATCCTCTTTTTCCTTTCACAACTCTGACGAGCCTGACGCAAAGGTTACACTGCTTCCTCGGGAACAGGCACCGATCCCCGTGACCTGCGTGAAGAGGAGGCGGAGAAAGAGGGGCCGAAGGTCGGGCTGCCTTTTGAGAATTCGTAGGCGATTGAATAAACCCCCACTTCCCTCCATTCTGCTAGAAAACGTGCAATCTTTGGACAATAAAATCGACGATTTAGGCAGAAGATTAAACTACCAACGGGACATAAAAAATTGGAACATCTTATGCTCCACGGAGTCGTGGCTGAATGACGACAACATCAACATACAGCTGGCTGGTTATACAATGTACCGGCAGGATAGAACGGCGGCGTCTGGTAAGACATTTTCAACCTCTATCTGTCCGAGTCTGTACTAACAACATGTTTTAAGCAGACCACCATAGTCCCTGTGCCCAAGAACACTAAGGTAACCTGCCTAAATGACTACCGACGTATGTAGCCATGAAGTGTTTGAAACGCTGGTCATGGCTCACATAAACACAATCATCCCAGAAACCCTAGACCCAATCCAATTTGCATACCGCCCCAACAAATCCACAGATGATGCAATCTCCATTGCACTCCATAGTGCCCTTTCCCACCTGGACAAAAGGAACACCTATGTGAGAATGCTATTCATTGACTACAGCTCAGCATTCAACACAATAGTGCCCTCAAAGCTCATCAATAAGCTAAGGACCCTTGGACTAAGCACCTCCCTCTACAACTGGATCCTGGACTTCCTGACGGGCCATCCCCAGGTGGTAAGGGTAGGTAACAATACATCCGCCATGCTCAGTCCCCTCCTGTACTCTCTGTTCACTCATGACTGCACGGCCAGGCACGACCCCAACACCATCATTACATTTGCCTACCCCTAATCACGGACAACGAGATGATTGTGGACTACAGGAAAAAGAGGACCGAGCACACCCCTATTCTCATCGACGGGGCTGCAGTGGAGCAGGTTGAGAGCTTGTCCACAACCCCAACAAACTTACATGATCCAAGCACACCAAGACAGTCGTGAAGAGGGCACAACAAAACCTATTCCCCCTCAGGAGACTGAAAAGATTTGGCATGGGTCCTCAGATCCTCAAAAGGTTCTACAGCTGCACCATCGAGAGCATCCTGGCTGGTTGCATCACTGCCTGGTATGGCAACTGCTCGGCCTCCGACCACAAGGCACTACAGAGGGTAGTGCGAACGGCCCAGTACATCACTGGGGCCAAGCTTCCTGCCATCCAGGACCTCTATACCAGGCAGTGTCAGAGGAAGGCCCTAAAAATTGTCAAAGATTCCAGCCACCATAGTCATAGACTTCTCTTTTTTCTACTGAACAGCAAGCAGTACCGGAGCGTCAAGTCTAGGTCCAAGATGCTTCTAAACAGCTTCTACCCCCAAGCCATAAGACTCCTGAACATCTAGTCAAATGGCTACACAGACTATTTGTAGTGCTCCCTCTCTCACCCCCTCTTTACACCACTGCTACTCTCTGTCATCTATGCATAGTCACTTTAAGACCTATCCACCTCTACGCAGACGACACCATTCTGTATACTTCTGGCCCTTCCTTAGACACTGTGCTATCTAACCTCCAAACGAGCTTCAATGCCATACAACACTCCTTCCGTGGCCTCCAACTGCTCTTAAACGCTTGTAAAACCAAATGCATGCTTTTCAACCGTTCGCTGCCTGCACCCGCACGCCCGACTAGCATCACCACCCTGGACGGTTCCGACCTAGAATATGTGGACATCTATAAGTACCTAGGTGTCTGGCTAGACTGCAAACTCTCCTTCCAGACTCATATCAAACATCTCCAATCCAAAATTTTATCTAGTCGGCTTTCTATTTCGCAACAAAGCCTCCTTCACTCACGCCGCCAAACTTACCCTAGTAAAACTGACTATCCTACCGATCCTCGACTTCGGCGATGTCATCTACAAAATAGCTTCCAATACTCTACTCAGCAAACTGGATGCAGTTTATCACAGTGCCATCCGTTTTGTTACTAAAGCACCTTATACGACCCACCACTGCGACCTGTATGCCCTAGTCGGCTGGCCCTCGCTACATGTTCGTCGTCAGACCCACTGGCTCCAGGTCATCTACAAGGCTATGCTAGGTAAAGTGCCGCCTTATCTCAGTTCACTGGTCACGATGGCTACACCCACCCGTAGCACGCGCTCCAGCAGGTGTATCTCACTGATCATCCCTAAAGCCAAAACCTCATTTGGACGCCTTTCCTTCCAGTTCTCTGCTGCCTGCGACTGGAACGAATTGCAAAAATCTCTGAAGTTGGAGACTTTTATCTCCCTCAACAACTTTAAACATCTGCTATCCGAGCAGCTAACCGATCGCTGCAGCTGTACATAGTCCATCGGTATATAGCCCACCCAATTTACCTACCTCACCCCCCCATACTGCTTTTATTTATTTACTTTTCTGCTCTTTTGCACACCAGTATCTCTACTTGCACATGATCATCTGATGATTTATCACTCCAGTGTTAATCTGCTAAATTGTAATTATTCGATTTATTGCCTACCTCCTCATGCCTTTTGCACACATTGTATATAGATTCTCTTTTTTTCTACCATGTTATTGACTTGTTTATTGTTTACTCCATGTGTAACTCTGTGTTGTTGTCTGTTCACACTGCTATGCTTTATCTTGGCCAGGTCGCAGTTGCAAATGAGAACTTGTTCTCAACTAGCCTACCTGGTTAAATAAAGGTGAAATAAAAAAAATAAAAAATAACTCTGCCTACATGTACACACTACCTCAAATAACCGGTGCCCCACACATTGACTCTGTATCGGTACCCCCCTGTATATATTCTCGCTATTGTTATTTTACTGCTGCTCTTTAATTACTTGTTACTTTTATATCTTATTCTTATCTGTATTTTTTTTAAACTTCCTTGTTGGTTAGGGGCTCGTAAGTAAGCATTTCACTTTAAGGTCTACACCTGGTTATATCCTGCCTGGTTGGCCCTGGGGGTATCGTCGGACGGTGCCACAGTGTCTCCTGACCCCTCCTGTCTCAGCCTCCAGTATTTATGCTGCAATAGATTATGTGTCGGGGGGCTAGGGTCAGTCTGTTATGTCTGGAATATTTCTCTTGTCTTATCCGGTGTCCTTTGTGAATTTAAGTATGCTCCCTCTAATTCTCTCTCTCCCTCCCCTCCCGGAGGACCTGAGCCCTGGGACCATGCATCAGGACTACCTGGCCTGATGACTCCTTGCTGTCCCCAGCCCACCTGGTCGTGCTGCTGTTCCAGTTTCAACTGTTCTGCCTGTGGCTATGGAATCCTGACCTGTTCACCGGACGTGCTACCTTGTCTCGGACCTGCTGTTTTCATCTCTCTACCGCACCTGCTGTCTCTAACTCTGAATGCTCGGCTATGAAAAGCCAACTGACATTTACTCCTGAGGTCCTGACCTGTTGCACCCTCTACAACCACTGTGATTATTATTATTATTTGACCCTGCTGGTCATCTATGAACATTTGAACATCTTGGCCATGTACTATTACAATCTCAACCCGGCACAGCCAGAAGAGGACTGGCCACCCCTCAGAGCCTGGCTCCTCTCTAGGTTTCTTCCTAGGTTCCTGCCTTTCAAGGGAGTTTTTCCTAGCCACTGTGCTTCTACATCTGCATTGCTTGCTGTTTGTGGTTTTAGGCTGGGTTTCTGTATAGCACGTTGTGACATTGGCTGATGTAAAAAGGGCTTTATAAATACATTTGATTGATTGATTACGATAGAGGAAACCAAGACTAGATGTAACCTTAGCCTGCAGCTTGGATATGTGCTGAGAGAAGGACAGTGTACAGTCTAGCCGTACTCCCAAGTACTAAACCGTCAGAGGTAGTAATCACACTGGTTGGGAGAGGGGCATTCTTCTTACTGAACCACATGACCTTTGTTTTGGAGGTGTTCAGAACAAGGTTAAGGGCAGAGAAATCTTGTTGCACACTAAGAAAGCTTTGTTGTAGAGCGTTTAACACCAAATACCAAACATTTGTAAATGTACAACTTTGCTCTTTTTTTATCTGAGAAATGCATTTTGAATGTAAACCAATCAGGGTTTAGGCCTGGACATAGCAGTATTACATCAACCACTTTAGTTGTTAATGATCTTGTCAATGCTTTAGACACTACAATGAAATGTGCTACTTTGTTTGTGGACCTGTCAAAAGCTTTTGATACTGTTGATTGTGCTATTTTATTGAATAAGTTGTTTTCAATTGGCCTGACCCCTGTTCATGGTTTCATGGTTATCTTAGTGATAGAACTCAGACCATCGTGATTGATGGGGTTGAGTCTTCTTTGAAGTGCATAAAGGTGTACAACGGGTCGATTTTGGGACCTGTTCTCTTCACTGTTTATATAAACATCATTGGTCAATCTGTAAACGATTGTTAACTTAATCTATATGCGGATGATACTATTACGTATACTATTGGCCAGACTGTTCATCTGGCTGTGTCCAAACTACAGTCAGATTTTATAGCTATGCTGATTTAAAACGGACAAAACAAAATGCATGTTTTTAAACTCTCGTAAGAATATTTCAGATGAACTACATGTTCACTCAATAGATGGTTCTCCAATTGAACGTGTGCCCGCATATAAATACTTAGGCATTTGGATTGATATGGATTTGACGTGTTAAAAACATGTAGATGAGCTGGTTAAGAAGCTAAGATTTAAAGTTGGCTTTTTCCTCAGAAACAGATTGTGCCTTTCTCTAAGCAGTAGGAAGCAGATCATTCAGTCAACCTTTTTATCTGTTCTTAATTATGGTGATATTATATTATGATCCTATATCAAAAGGTTGGCTGGACATCACTCAAGACCCGTAGATCTCTACATTACTCCCTTTTTGTTTACAAGGCCCTACTTCATAAACTATACTTCAACAGCAAAGTCTTATCTAACTTTGCTGTTGAAGTATAGACACCTGAGTTGCTTAACCCGTTCACGGGATTGGTTAACTCTTGAGGTTCCTAGGGTCTCCACTGAGCTATGTAAATCTGCTTTTATTTTTAATGCACTGTATTGCTGGAACAAAAATCTAAATACATTTCATCTTAAAGTGCTGGTGCCGTACATTTTGTGTGTATTTGTGTTGAATTGTGCAGGGCACATTTGAAAAAGACACCTAGGTCTCAAAATGTCTTCCTTTTTCAAATAAAGGTAAAACAAAAAATAATAATATATATATTTTTTAAATAATGGTTAACTCTGGAATTGATAGCCCTTTATACGCTTCATTGTGCATACACCCACAAAAACATATCCTTTTTTCTAATCTAATGACATTGATTTAAATTGATTTCCCCCCCTCCCCTCCCTCTCTCTCTCCCTCTCTCTGCGGGGGACCAAGCTAACGGAATGCCTGGCAGGTTGATGAGGCACAACATTTTCACAGAATGTTTAAGATCGTGGCGCAAAGTACCCAGCCTTGGTCTAAAAAATGGAGGGAGAGACGGAGAGAGATTGAGATTATTTACGAACAAAACTATAAAATCTTAAATTTCTCTGTTAAATGGGTAGTTCACCCAAATTACAAAATGAGTTACTGGTTTCCTTACCCTATGAGCAGTCCCATGACTTGAATTTGTGCCTCAAATGCTCAAACGTTAGTATGTGCCAGGGAAACTAAACCAAAGGATGGATTGATGTCATACCTTGTCCATAGACTGCTTACAGGGTAAGGAAACCAATGTGTCATTTTATAATTTGGGTGAACCAACTTTTTAAATAATTAGGTTTACATTTTGAATAAATTTGAAGCATTCAAATAATATTTTTCTACTGTTGTAAGTAAACTCTTTGTTCTATTTTCTTGGAAGTATTTTCTGCAATGGCGAACAACATACTTGAATCAGAAAAAAATACTTCAATAATCACCAAAAGTGGCATGCAAACTCTCCAAACTCACTAAATGTGATTATATGAAATGTATTATTAGATTAGTCATTCAGACAGCTTGTTACTTGATTATAATCTGTGATGTAGTGGTAAAAAAATATAGGTGGGTAAACGCTTTTGGCCATTTGCAGTGAATAAATAACAATCCATATATTTTCTATTCATTTTTTTATGTACAGGTAAACACTCGCACAAAACAAAAATGGCATGTGAACGGCTTTACGCCACTACACCACTGATTATAATCTTTCATCAAAAGAATAGCATGTTCAGGCCAAGTTTAGCACTGAATACCATAATCAATCAAATGAATCAATCAAATGTATTTATACACCCCTTTTTATATCAGCAGACGTCACAACGTGCTTATACAGAAACCCAGCCTAAAACCCCAAACAGCAAGCAATGCAGATGTAGAAGCACGGTGGCTAGGAAAAACTCCCTAGAAAGGCAGGAACCTAGGAAGAAACCTAGAGAGGAACCAGGCTATGCGGGGTGGTCATTGCGCTTCTCGCTGTGCCGGGTGGAGATTATAAGATTACTTGGCCATTAAGGCCAGATCATTCTTCAAGATGTTCAAACGTTCATAGATGACCATCAGGGTCAAATAATAATCACCGTGGTTGTAGAGGGTGCAACAGGTCAGCACCTCAGGAGTAAATGTCAGTTGGCGTTTCATAGCCGAGCATTCAGAGGTCGAGACAGCAGGTGTGGTAGAGAGAGAGAGAGCGAGGGAGACTCGAAAACAGCAGGTCCGGGACAGGGTAGCACGTCCGGTGAACAGGTCAGGGTTCCATAGTCGCAGGCAGAACAGTTGAAACTGGAGCAGCAGCACGACCAGGTGGACTTGGGACAGCCAGGAATCATTGGGGTAGGTAGTCCTGAGTCCCACATCTCAGGTCTTCCGGGAGGGGAGAGCGAGAGAGAGAGAATTAGAGGGAGAAAACTTCACACAGGACACCAGATAAGACAGGAGGATTTCACCAGATAGGACAGACTGACCCTAGCCCCCAGACACATAGACTATTGCAGCATAGATACTGGAGGCTGAGACGGGTGGTAGCCCCATCCGACGATACCCCCAGATAAGGCCAACCAGGCAGGATATAACACCACCCACTTTGCCAAAGCACAGCCCCCATACGGCTAGAGGGATATCAACAGACCAACAAATTACTACTCTGAGACAAGGCTGAGTATAGCCCACGAAGATCTCCACCGCACGAACCCGAGGGGGCGCAAGACCGGACAGGAAGATCATGTCAGTGACTCAAACAACTCAAGTTAAGTATAGTGCAAAAAAGCCTGGCACGACGTGACACACCCCTTCTAGCAATGACATGGAAGACCACTAGTAAGCCAGTGACTATGACCCAGTAATAGAGACAGCAAGGGTGGTTCGTCATTCCAGTGCTTTGCCGTTCACCTTCGCACCCCTGGGCCAGACTACACTCAATCATAGGACCAATTGATATGAGTCTTCAGTAAATACTTAAAGGTCGAAGTCTTTAAAGATGGAATCCAAATTAAGGAAAACAGCGCCACTATATTTCAGTACACATTCTGCTGTTCTATTGCCCATGCAAGGATGTCCGAGGGGGAAAACTTTTTTGATGCTGTAATATCCAAAACGGACATGGCAGTTTCACCACTAAGGATTCCAGCTTTAACTATTTCATTGCAGGTCAATTCAAGTAAAGACAGACATATGGATGGACAGACGAACAGACAGACATATACAGTGCATTCGGAAACTATTCAGACCTGTTGACTGTCCACATTTTGTAACATTACAACCTTATTCTAAAATGCATTAAATCGTTTTTTTTTTCGCTCATCAGTCTACACACAATACCCCATAATAGCAAAGCAGAAACCGTTTTTTAGACATTTTTGCAAATGTTTATAAAAAAAACATATCACATTTACATAAGTACTCAGATTATTTACCCAGTACTTTGTTGAAGCACCTTTGGCAGCGATTAGAGCCTCGAGTCTTCTTGGGTATGATTGTAAAAGCTTGGCACACCTCTATTTGGGGAGATTTTCCCATTCTTCTCTGCAGATCCTCTCAAGCTCTGTCAGGATGGATGGGGTGCGTCGCTGCACAACTATTTTCAGGTCTCCCCAGAGATGTTCGATTGGGTTCAACTTCCGGGCTCTGGCTGGGCCACTCAAGGACATTCAAAGACTTGTCCCGAAGCCACTCCTTCGTTGTCTTGGTTGTGTGCTTAGGGTCGTTGTCCTGTTGGAAGGTGAACCTTTGCCCCAGTCTGAGATCCTGAGCCCTCTGGAGCAGGTTTTCATCAAGGATCTCTCTGTACTTTGCTCCGGTCATCTTTCCCTCGATCTGACTAGTCTCCCAGTCCTTGCCACTGAAAAATATGATGCTGCCACCACCATGCTTCACCATAGGGACAGTGCCAAGTTTTCTCCAGACGTGACACTTGGCATTCAGGCCAAATAGTTCAATCTTGGTTTCCTCAGACCAGAGAACCTTGTTTCTCATGGTCTGAGAGTCCTTTAGGTGCCTTTTGGCAAACTCCAAGCCGGCTGTCATGTGCCTTTTACTGAGGAGTGGCTTCCGTCTGGCCACTCTACCTTAAAGGCCTGATTGATGTAGTGCTGCAGAGATGGTTGTCCTTCTGGAAGGTTCTCCCATCGCCACAGAGCAACTCTGGAGCTCTGACAGAGTGGCCATCGGGCTCTTGGTCACCTCCCTGATCAAGGCCCTTCTCCGACAGCTCTAGGAAGACTCTTGGTGGTTCCAAACTTCTTCCATTTAAGAATGATGGAGGCCACTGTGTTCTTGGGGATTGCTGCATTCCTTCAATGCTGCAGAAATTTGTTGGTACCCTTCCCCAGATCTGAACCTCCACACAATCCTGTCTCGGAACTCTATGGACATTTCTTTCGACATTATAGCTTGGTTTTTGCTCTCAACTGTTGGAGGTACATTTTGTGTGTGCCTTTCAAAATCATGTCCAATCAATTGAATTTACCACAGGTGGACTCCAATAAAGTTGTAGAAACATCTCAAGGATGATCAATGGAAACAGGATGCACCTGAGCTCAATTTCGAGTGTCATAGCAAAGGGTCTGAATACTTATGTAAATAAGGTATTTCTGTTTTTTATTTGTAATACATTTAAAAAAATGTTTTTTACTTTGTCATTTAGGGTATTGTGTGTAGATTGATGAGGGAAAAGTCAAGTGGTCTGAATACTTTGCATTCAGAAAGTTTTCAGACTCCTTTACTTATTCCATATTTCGTTGTGTTAAAAGTGGGATTAAATGGATTTAATTGTACATTTTTAAGGATCTCCACAAAATACTTGGTTATTTGTCCCAAAAAAAATACATTAAAAAACAAATATCTCTTGATTATATACAGTTGAAGTCGGAAGTTTACATACACCTTAGCCAAACACATTTAACCTTTCTGAACCACCCATCCCGGTACCGGGATAATTGTCATCAGCAACGCTGAATAGCATAGCGCCACAGTCAAATAATATTACTAAAAATATTTATAATCATGCAATCACAAGTGAAATATACCAAAACACAGCTTAGCTTGTTGTTAATACACCTATGGTGTCAGATTTTGAAAATATATTTTACAGCGAAAGAAATCCAAGCTTTTGTGAGTGTAGTTTTCAATGCTACATCAACTAACCCCAAATTAGCATAGTCACGAAAGTGTGAAAAACAATACAATTCATCGCTTACCTTAGATAATCTTCGGACGTTTCCACTCACGAGACTCCCAGTTACACAACAAATCTTATTTTTGTTCGATAAATATTACTTTTATCACAAAAAAACGCCATTTGGGTTGTGCGTCATGATGAAAAAAACGACAGCCTCATTCCGGTCCTGAAAGGAAGACGGAAATTTCCAAACGTATCAGATTAAAAAATATTACTAAAAATATTTATAATCATGCAATCACAAGTGAAATATACCAAAACACAGTTTAGCTTGTTGTTAATCCACCTATCGTGTCAGATTTTGAAAATATATTTTACAGTGAAAGAAATCCAAGCTTTTGTGAGTGTAGGTTTCAATGCTATAACATTAGCCTTGTATTAGCTTGGCTAGCATGGTCACGAAAGTAAGAAAGGCAATCAAATTAATCACTTACCTTTGATAATCTTCGGGTGGTTCTACTCACGAGACTCCCAGTTACACAACAAATGTTATTTTTGTTCGATAAATTTACTTTTATCACAAAACACCGCCATTTGGTTTGCACAATATTTTGCGGAAACAAAGTTATCGAGGTTACCTAGCCAGCTACACTTTCAAACAAAGTCAACAACAACGCAGCCACTGCCTAGCTAGCCTACTTCACCAGCAAGCAGTACTGTATCATTTTAGTCAATAAGATTTCTTGCAACGTAAGCTTAACTTTCTGAACATTCGAGACGTGTAGTCCACTTGTCATTCCAATCTCCTTTGCATTAGCGTAGCCTCTTCTGTAGCCTGTCAACTATGTGTCTGTCTATCCCTCTTCTCTCCTCTCTGCACAGACCATACAAACGCTTCACACCGCGTGGCCGCTGCCACTCTAACCTGGTGGTCCCTGCGCGCACGACCCACGTGGAGTTCCAGGTCTCCGGCAGCCTCTGGAACTGCCGATCTGCGGCCAACAAGGCAGAGTTCATCTCAGCCTATGCTTCCCTCCAGTCCCTCGACTTCTTGGCACTGACGGAAACATGGATTACCACAGATAACACTGCTACTCCTACTGCTCTCTCCTCGTCTGCCCACGTGTTCTCGCACACCCCGAGAGCTTCTGGTCAGCGGGGTGGTGGCACTGGGATCCTCATCTCTCCCAAGTGGACATTCTCTCTTTCTCCCCTGACCCATCTGTCTATCGCCTCCTTTGAATTCCATGCTGTCACAGTTACCAGCCCTTTCAAGCTTAACATCCTTATCATTTATCGCCCTCCAGGTTCCCTTGGAGAGTTCATCAATGAGCTTGACGCCTTGATAAGTTCCTTTCCTGAGGATGGCTCACCTCTCACAGTTCTGGGTGACTTTAACCTCCCCACGTCTACCTTTGACTCATTCCTCTCTGCCTCCTTCTTTCCACTCCTCTCCTCTTTTGACCTCACCCTCTCACCTTCCCCCCCTACTCACAAGGCAGGCAATACGCTTGACCTCATCTTTACTAGATGCTGTTCTTCCACTAATCTCATTGCAACACCCCTCCAAGTCTCCGACCACTACCTTGTATCCTTCTCCCTCTCGCTCTCATCCAACACTTCCCACACTGCCCCCACTCGGATGGTATCGCGCCGTCCCAACCTTCGCTCTCTCTCCACCGCTACTCTCTCCTCTTCCATCCTGTCATCTCTTCCCTCTGCTCAAACCTTCTCCAACCAATCTCCTGATTCTGCCTCCTCAACCCTCCTCTCCTCCCTTTCTGCATCCTTTGACTCTCTATGTCCCCTATCCTCCAGGCCGGCTCGGTCCTCCCCTCCTGCTCCGTGGCTCGACGACTCATTGCGAGCTCACAGAACCGGGCTCCGGGCAGCCGAGCGGAAATGGAGGAAAACTCGCCTCCCTGCGGACCTGGCATCCTTTCACTCCCTCCTCTCTAGATTCTCCTCTTCTGTCTCTGCTGCTAAAGCCACTTTCTACCACTCTAAATTCCAAGCATCTGCCTCTAACCCTAGGAAGCTCTTTGCCACCTTCTCCTCCCTCCTGAATCCTCCTCCTCCCCCCTCCTCCCTCTCTGCGGATGACTTCGTCAACCATTTTGTAAAGAAGGTCGACGACATCCGATCCTCGTTTGCTAAGTCAAACGACACCGCTGGTTCTGCTCACACTGCCCTACCCTGTGCTTTGACCTCTTTCTCCCCTCTCTCTCCAGATGAAATCTCGCGTCTTGTGAAGGCCGGCCGCCCAACAACCTGCCCGCTTGACCCTATCCCCTCCTCTCTTCTCCAGACCATTTCCGGAGACCTTCTCCCTTACCTCACCTCGCTCATCAACTCATCCTTGACCGCTGGCTACGTCCCTTCCGTCTTCAAGAGAACGAGAGTTGCACCCCTTCTGAAAAAACCTACACTCGATCCCTCCGATGTCAACAACTACAGACCAGTATCCCTTCTTTCTTTTCTCTCCAAAACTCTTGAACGTGCCGTCCTTGGCCAGCTCTCCTGCTATCTCTCTCAGAATGACCTTCTTGATCCAAATCAGTCAGGTTTCAAGACTAGTCATTCAACTGAGACTGCTCTTCTCTGTGTCACGGAGGCGCTCCGCACTGCTAAAGCTAACTCTCTCTCCTCTGCTCTCATCCTTCTAGACCTATCGGCTGCCTTTGATACTGTGAACCATCAGATCCTCCTCTCCACCCTCTCCGAGTTGGGCATCTCCGGCGCGGCCCACGCTTGGATTGCGTCCTACCTGACAGGTCGCTCCTACCAGGTGGCGTGGCGAGAATCTGTCTCCGCACCACGTGCTCTCACCACTGGTGTCCCCCAGGGCTCTGTTCTAGGCCCTCTCCTATTCTCGCTATACACCAAGTCACTTGGCTCTGTCATATCCTCACATGGTCTCTCCTATCATTGCTATGCGGACGACACACAATTAATCTTCTCCTTTCCCCCTTCTGATAACCAGGTGGCGAATCGCATCTCTGCATGTCTGGCAGACATATCAGTGTGGATGACGGATCACCACCTCAAGCTGAACCTCGGCAAGACGGAGCTGCTCTTCCTCCCGGGGAAGGACTGCCCGTTCCATGATCTCGCCATCACGGTTGACAACTCCATTGTGTCCTCCTCCCAGAGTGCTAAGAACCTTGGCGTGATCCTGGACAACACCCTGTCGTTCTCAACTAACATCAAGGCGGTGACCCGTTCCTGTAGGTTCATGCTCTACAACATTCGCAGAGTACGACCCTGCCTCACACAGGAAGCGGCGCAGGTCCTTATCCAGGCACTTGTCATCTCCCGTCTCCTGCCTGTGCCATTAAACCCCTACAACTCATCCAGAACGCCGCAGCCCGTCTGGTGTTCAACCTTCCCAAGTTCTCTCACGTCACCCCGCTCCTCCGCTCTCTCCACTGGCTTGAAGCTCGCATCCGCTACAAGACCATGGTGCTTGCCTACGGAGCTGTGAGGGGAATGGCACCTCCGTACCTTCAGGCTCTGATCAGGCCCTACACCCAAACAAGGGCACTGCGTTCATCCACCTCTGGCCTGCTCGCCTCCCTACCTCTGAGGAAGTACAGTTCCCGCTAAGCCCAGTCAAAACTGTTCGCTGCTCTGGCACCCCAATGGTGGAACAAACACCCTCACGACGCCAGGTCAGCGGAGTCAATCACCACCTTCCGGAGACACCTGAAACCCCACCTCTTTAAGGAATACCTAGGATAGGATAAAGTAATCCTTCTAACCCCCCCCCCCCTTAAAAGAGTTAGATGCACTATTGTAAAGTGGTTGTTCCACTGGATATCATGAGGTGAATGCACCAATTTGTAAGTCGCTCTGGATAAGAGCGTCTGCTAAATGACTTAAATGTAAATGTAAACAAAAGCCTTGTTCCGTTCGACAAATCCCCAAAAGTATCCGAAATGGTCGTAGATACATTCCAAGTGTTTTTTATATTCAAACCTCAATGTTCTCTTTAACAAACATAATCGATAATATTTCAACTGGAGCATAACCTATTCAATAAGAGAGAAAAGGAAAATGGTGAGCTCCTCCTGCGCGCGCAGGAAATATTCAGAGGACACCTGACCTGTTTTGAAACATCTCGCTCATTTCTCAAAATAAAAGCCTGAAACTATGTTTAAAGCCTGATCACAGCCTGAGGACGCCATTGGAAAAGGAATCTGGTTGATACCCCTTTAAATGGAGGTTAGACAGGCCAGGAAACAAAGTAAAAAAATAAATAATAATAATCACTTCCGGGTTACTTTTTCTCACGATTTCGCTTGCAGAATAAATATTATTTTTCTCACAGACAACATTTGACAGTTTTGGAAACTTTGGAGTGTTTTCTATCCTAATCTGTAAATTATATGCATATTCTACAATCTGGGCCAGAGAAAATTTACGTTAACGTTGGGTACGTATTTTGAAAAAATATAAATAATCTGACCCCTAGCGCAGTTTTTCACAATTCCTGACATTTAATCCTAGTAAAAATTCCCTGATTAAGGTCAGTTAGGATCACCACTTCATTTTAAGATTATGAAATGTCAGAATAATAGAAGAGAGAAAGATTTATTTCAGCTTTTATTTCTTTCATCACATTCCCAGTGGGTCCGAAGTTTACATACACTCAATTAGTATTTGGTAGCATCCTCCTAAAAGAGCTACCAAGCTTTCTAGGCCTCCTTGCTCGCACACGCTTTTTCAGTTCTGCCCACACATTTTCTATAGGACGAGGTCAGGGCTTTGTGATGGCCACTCCAATACCTTGACTTTGTTGTCCTTAAGCCATTTGCGACCAAGCTTTAACTTCCTGACTGATGTCTTGAGATGTTGCTTCATTATATCCACATAATTTTCCTTCCTCGTGATGCCATCTATTTTGTGAAGTGCACCAGTCCCTCCTGCAGCAAAGCACTCCACAACATGTTGCTGCAACCCCAGTGGTTCATGGTTGGGATGGTGTTCTTTGGCTTGCAAGCCTCCCCCGTTTTCCTCCAAACATAACGATCGTCATTATGGCCAAACAGTTCTATTTTTGTTTCATCAGACCAGAGGACATTTCTCCAAAAAGTACGATCTTTGTCCCCGTGTGCAGGTGCAAACCGTGATCTGGCTTTTTTATGGCGGTTTTGGAGGAGTGGCTTCTTCCTTGCTGAGCGACCGTTCAGGTTATGTAGATATAGGACTCGTTTTACTGTGGATATAGATACTTTTGTACCTGTTTCCTCCAGCATCTTCACAAGGTCCTTTGCTGTTGTTCTAGGATTGATTTGCACTTTTTGCACCAAAGTACGTTCATCTCTAGGAGACATAACGCATCTCCTTCCTGAGCAGTATGACGGCTGCGTGGTCCCATGGTGTTTAAACTTGCATACTTGTCACGCTCGTCTGAATGAATGGACCAAGGCGCAGCGTACTTAGAGTTCCACATGTTTAATAAATATGAAACTCACCAAAAACAATACAGAAGAAAACGAAACGTGACGTTCTGGGCTGCTCACAGGCAGCTACAAAAAAAGAAGATCCCACAAACAATAGGTGGGAAAAAAGGCTGCCTAAATATGATCCTCAATCAGAGACAACGATAGACAGCTGCCTCTGATTGGGAACCATACCAGGCCAACAAAGAAATAGAAAACATAGATTGCCCACCCTAGTCACACCCTGACCTAACCAAATAGAGAATTAACCTGTTAGTGTGTAGGGGGCGCTATTTTCACTTTGGAAAAAATCGTGCCCAAATTAAACTGCCTCGTACTCCATTCTAGATCGTACAATATGCATAGTATTACTATTGGATAGAAAACACTCTCAAGTTTCTAAAACTGTTTGAATGATATCTGTGAGTAAAACAGAACTCATTTTGCAGCAAACTTCCAGACAGGAAGTGAAAAATCTGAAAACGAGGCTCTGTTTCAGGGCCTGCCTATTCAATTGCCTAATATTTATCGATATGCATGCACTTCATACGCCTTCCACTAGATGTCAACAGGCAGTGGAAGGTGGAATGGGGTGTCTAGCTTGATCTGAGGTCGAACAAGAGCTCTTGGAATGACGTGTCCAGAATTTTCTTTCTCTACCTAGGCGCGGGAAGCACCTCCATATTGTCTTATGATAAGCGTTCGGTATACACGGCTAATATCTCCGGCTCTGTTTTTATTTGATACATATTAGAAAAACATCATAAAGTAGGTTTTTTCAACCGAGTTTCATCAGTTTATTCAACGTTTATTGGGACTTATGGAGTTTTCCGTTCTTTGCGTCGAGAGAAACTGGGAACGTCATCAACATTGGCTAGCATTGTGGCACGAATTCGACAGGAGAAAAGGATATTCTAAAACCAAACAACGATTTATCCTCGACCTAGGACTCCTTGTACAAGATTCTGATGGAAGCTCAACAAAAGTAAGAACAATTTATGATGTTATTTCGTATTTCTGTGTAAAATGTTGACTCCTATTCTCCACCGTGTTGGTGAGTGCTGTCTCACAATAACGCAAGCTGTAAGTTATGGTAAAGTTATTTTTAAAAATCTAACACGGCGGTTGCATTAAGAACCAGTGTATCTTTCATTTGCCATACAACAAGTATTTTTATGTAAAGTTTATGATGAGTTCTTTGGTCAGATTAGGTGAGTGTCGAAAATAGCTCCGGACATTCTGGTGAATCGATGCTACATATTCACAATGTAAAACCACGGTTTGCAGCTCTAAATATGCACATTTTCGAACAAAACATAAGTGTATTGTATAACCTGATGTTATAAGACTGTCATCTGATGAAGTTGGTCAAGGTTAGTGATTAATTGTATATCTTTTGCTGGTTTTTGCGAATGCTATCTATGCGGTGAATATATGCGGTTGTGTGTTTGGCTATTGTGGTAAGCTAATATAATGCTATATTGTGTTTTCGCTGTAAAACACTTAAAAAATCGGAAATATTGGCTGGATTCACAAGATGTTTATCTTTCATTTGCTGTACACCATGTATTTTTCATAAATGTTTTATGATGAGTATTTAGGTATTTCACGTTGCTCTCTGTAATTATTCTGGCTGCTTTGGTGATATTTTTGATGGTAGCTGCAATGTAAAACTATGATTTATACCTCAAATATGCACATTTTCGAACAAAACATAAATGTATTGTATAACATGTTATAAGACTGTCATCTGATGAAGTTGTTTCTTGGTTAGTGACTAATTACATCTATATTTGGTCGGTTTTGTGATAGCTACCTATGCGGTAGAAACATGGTGAAAATATGCGGTTGAGTCTTTGGCTATTGTGGTTAGCTAATAGAAATACATATTGTGTTTTCGCTGTAAAACATTTTAAAAATCGGAAATGATGGCTGGATTCACAAGATGTTTATCTTTCATTTGCTGTATTGGACTTGTGATTTCATGATATTTATATGCTATTATTTACTTGTGGCGCTATGCTAGGCTATGCTAGTCAGCTTTTACTGATGAGGATGCTCCCGGATCCGGGATGGGTGTTAAGTAAAGGTTAACCAGGTAGGCCAGTTGAGAACAAGTTCTCAATTATAACTGCGACCTGGCCAAGATAAAGCAAAGCAGTGTGACAAAAACAACAACGCAGTTACACTTGGGATAAACAAACGTACAGTCAATAACACAATAGAAAAGTTTAAGTACAGTGTGTGCAAATGTAGAAAGATTAGGGAGGCAAGGCAATAAATAGGGCATAGTGGTGAAATAATTACAGTTTGGCATTAACACTGGAGTGATAGATGTGCAGATGATAATGTGCAAGTAGAGATACTGGGGTGCAAAAGAGCAACAAATAAATAACAATATGGGGATGAGGTAGTTGGGTGTGCTATTTACAGATGGGCTGTGTACAGGTACAGTGATCAATAAGTAATCTAATCTGTAATAATATATAATATCTGTAATAGTAATCTGCTCTGACAGCTGATGCTTAAAGTTAGAGAGGGAGATATAAGTCTCCGGCTTCAGTGATTTTTTCAATTCGTTCCAGTCATTGACAGCAGAGAACTGGAAGGAAAGGCGGCCAAAGAGGTGTCGGCTTTGGGGATGACCAGTGAAATATACCTGCTGGATCATGTGCTACGGGTGGGTGTTGCTATGGTGACCAGTGAGCTGAGATAAGGCGGGGCTTTGCCTAAAAAATACTTATAGATGACCTGGAGCCAGTAGGTTTGGCAACGAATATGTAGCGAGGGCCAGCCAATGAGAGCATACAGGTCGCAGTGGTGGGTAGTATATGGGGCTGTGGTGACAAAACGGATGGCACTGTGATAGACTACATCCAATTTGCTGAGTAGGGAGCTATTTTGTAAATGACATCGCCAAAGTCAAGGATCCGTAGGATAGTCAGTTTTACGAGGGTATGTGTGGACAGCAATCGGTTGAAGAGCATGCATTTAGTTTTACTAGCATTTAAGAGCAGTTGGAGGCCACAGAAGGAGTGTTGTATGGCACTGAAGCTCGTTTGGAGGTTTGTTAACACAGTGTCCAAAGAAGGTCCAGATGTAAACAGAATGGTGTTGTCTGCGTAGAGATGGATCAGAGAATCACAAGGAGCAAGAATGACATCATTGATAAATACAGAGAAAACAGTCGGCCACAGAATTGATCCCAGTGGCACCCCCATAGAGACTGCCAGAGGTCTGGACAACAGGCCCTCCAATTTGACACACTGAACTCTATCTGAGAAGTAGTTGGTTAACCAGGCGAGGCAGTCATTTGAGAAACCAAGGCTATTGAGTCTGCCGATAAGAATGTGGTGATTGACAGAGTCGAAAGCCTTGGCCAGGTCACTGAAGATGGCTGCACAGTACTGTCTTTAATGATGGTAGTTATGATATCGTTTAGGACCTTGAGCGTGGCTGAGGTGCACCCATGACCAGCTCGCCCTTTGAAAAGGGGATGACCACGTCTTTGGGGATCTCAGACAATACATTACGGGTTGCCACAATTTTGGTGGATCATTTTAGAATGAGAGGGTCCAGATTGTCTAGCCCAGCTGATTTGTAGGGATCCAGATTTTGCAGCTCTTTCAGAACATCAGCTATCTGGATTTTGGTGAAGGAGAAGCGGGGGGGGGGGGGGGGGGGCTTGGGCAAGTTGCTGCAGGGGGTGCAGAGCTGTTGGCTGGGGTAGGGGTAGCCAGGTAGAAAGCATGTCCAGCCGTAGAAAAATGCTTGTTGAAATTCTCGATTGTCGTAGATTTCTCGGTGGTGCAGTGTTTCCTAGCCTCAGTCTAGTGGGCAGCTGGGAGAAGACTTTTTGATTCTTCATGGACTTTACAGTGTCCCAAATCTTTTCGGAATTAGTGCTACAGGATGCAAATTTCTGTTTGAAAAATCTAGCCTTTGCTTTCCTAACTGACTGTGTATATTGGTTCCTAACTTCCCTGAAAAGTTGCATATCGCTGGGGCTGTTCGATGCTAATGCAATACACAACAGGATATTTTTTTGCTGGTCAAGGGCAGTCAAGTCTGGAGTGAAGCAAGGGCTATATCTGTTCTTAGTTCTACATTTTTTGAATGGGGCACGCTTATTTAAGATGGTGAGGAAAGCACTTTTAAAGAACAACCAGGCATCCTCTACTAACGGAATGAGGTCAATATCCTTCCAGGATATCTGGGCCAGGTCGATTAGAAAGGCCTGCTCGCTGAAGTGTTTTAGGAAGCGTTTGACAATGATGAGGGGTGGTTGTTTGACCGCGGACCCATAGCGGACGCAGGCAATGAGGCAGTGATCGCTGAGATCCTGGTTGAAGACAGTAGAGGTGTATTTATAGGGCAGGTTGGTCAGGATGATATCTATGAGGGTGCCCATGTTTATGGATTTAGGGTTGTACCTGGTAGGCTGAGGGGGGTCTATAACAAGCGGCAACAGTGAGAGACTTATTTCTGGAAAGGTGGATTTATAAAAGTAGAAGCTTGAACTGTTTGGGCACAGACCTGGATAGTATGACAGAATTCTGCAGGCTATCTCTGCAGTAGATTGCAACTTAGCCCCCTTTGGCAGTTCTATCTTGTCGGAAAATGTTGTAGTGTCAAGTGTTAATGTGCAGCGGTTAGGACAGAGTCAGGCGCAGGACACAGAACTGAGTAAAATACGTACTTTACTCGAAAAGAAACCAGGTGTGTACAATCAAGACAAAACAAATGGAAAAATAAATGTAGATTGGTGGCAGCTAGAAAGCCGGTGACGACGACCGCCGAACGCCGCCCGAACAAGGAGAGGCACCAACTTCAGCGGAAGTCATTAAATGTAAGTCATGACAGTACCCACCCCTTGACGCACGGCTCCAGCAGCGCGCCGACACCGGCCTCGGGGACGACCCGGAGGACGAGGCGCAGGGCGATCCGGGTGGAGACGGTGAAATTCCTGCAGTAAGGAAGGGTCCAGGATGTCCTCCACCGGCATCCGGCACTCCTCCGGACCATACCCCTCCCACTCCACGAGGTACTGAAGGCCCCTCGCCCGACGCCTTGATGGCTCATGATGGCTCGCACAGTTCATGATGGCTCACACAGTATACGCCGGGGCCCCTCGATGTCCAGAGGGGGCGGAGGAACCTCCCGCACCTCAGACTGCTGGAGCGGACCAGCCACCACCGGCCTAAGGAGAGACACATGGAACGAGGGATTAATACGGTAATCAGGGGATAGCTGTAACCAATAACATACCTCGTTCAGTCTCCTCAGGACTTTAAATGGCCTCACAAACTGCGGACCCAGCTTCCGGAAGGGCAGGCGGAGGGGCAGGTTTCGGGTCGAGAGCCGAGGCCCCACTGCGGTTGCCCGTTGCAGGCGCACATGGGCAGCGTCCCATGTCTCCTGCGAGCGCCGAAACCATTCATCCACCGCAGGTGCCTCGATCTGGCTCTGATGCCACGGTGCCAGGACCGGCTGATAACCTAGTACGCACTGAAAGGGAGACAGGTTAGTGGAGGAGTGGCGGAGGGAGTTTTGAGCCATCTCTGCCCAGGGGATGAAACCCGCCCACTCCCCAGGCCTGTCCTGGCAATAGAACCGCAGAAACCTACCCACATCCTGGTTAACTCTCTCCACCTGCCCATTACTCTCGGGGTGAAACCCTGAGTTCAGGCTGACCGAGACCCTCAGATGTTCCATGAACGCCCTCCAGACTCTCGATGTGAACTGGGGACCCCGATCAGACACTATATCCTCAGACACCCCATAGTGCTGGAAGACGTGTGTAAACAGGGCCTCCGCAATCTGTAGGACCGTAGGGAGACCGGGCAAAGGAAGGAGATGGCAGGACTCCGATCCACAATGACCAGAATCGTGGTGTTTCCTTGTGACGGAATCCACCGATAGGTGTGACCACGGCCGTTGTGGAACAGGTAGGGGATGTAATTTCCCTCTGGGCAGGTGTCTAGGTGCCTTGCACTGGGCGCACACCGAGCAGGAGGAAACATAAACCCTCACGTCCTTAGCTAAAGTGGGCCACCAGTACTTCCCACTAAGACATCGCACTGTCCGACCGATGCCAGGATGACCAGAGGAGGGTGACGTGTGGGCCCAACAGCTCAATCGATCACAGACATGAGACGGAACGTACAGACGCCCAACTGGACACTGGGTGGGAGTGGGCTCCGCACGTAACGCACGCTTGATGTCTGCGTCAACCTCCCATACCACCGGTGCCACCAGGCAAGAACCCGGAAGTATGGGAGTGGGATCCGTGGACCGCTCCTCTGTGTCATACATCCGGGACAGTGTGTCTGCCTTAGCGTTCTGGGAACCTGGTCTGTAGGATACGGTGAAAACAAAACGGGTGAAAAACATGGCCCACCTTGCCTGGCGAGGGTTCATTCTCCTCGCTGCAAAGATGTACTCCAGATTGCGGTGGTCAGTCCAAATGAGAAAAGGGTGTTTAGCCCCCTCAAGCCAATGCCTCCACGCCTTCACAACAGCCAACAGCTCCCGGTCCCCCACATAATAGTGTCGCTCCGCCGGGCTGAGCTTCTTCGAAAAGAAAGCACAGGGGCGGAGCTTTGGTGGCGTACCCAAGAACTGAGAATGCACAGCTCCTATCCCAGCCTCGGACACGTCCACCTCTACTATGAATGCCAAGGAGGGATCAGGATGAGCCAGCACATGAGCCGAGGTAAACAGAGCCTTCAGGTGACCAAAAGCCCTGTCCGCCCCAGCTGACCGCTGCAGTCGCACCGGTCCCCCCTTCAGCAAGGAGGTAATGGGAGCCGCTACCTAACAAAAGCCCCGGATAAACCACCGGTAGTAGTTGGCAAACCCTAAGAACCGCTGCACCTCCTTTACCGTGGTGGGATTCGGCCAATTACGCACGGCTGAAATGCGGTCACTCTCCATCTCCACCCCTGACACGGACAGGCGGTAAATATATATAAAGTTGTGTCAGAAATAAATCCATCCTCACTAGTATACCATAGTGTCAACTGTTTAGGCAACAACTACACATTTTCCATTGTGAGGAAAAAACAGTTGAAGTCGGAAGTTTACATACACCTTAGCCAAATACATTTAAACTCAGTGTTTCACAATTCCTGATATTTAATCCTAGTAAGAATTCCCTGTCTTAGGTCAGTTAGGATCACCACTTTATTTTAAGAATGTGAAATGTCAGAATAATAGTAGAGAGAATGATTTATTTCAGATTTGATTTGTTTCATCACATTCCCAGTGGGTTAGAAATTTACCTACACTCAATTAGTATTTGGTAGCATTGCCTTTAAGTCCGTCTCCTAGGAAGGAGACGGACTGTTGGAAGAACAGACATTTCTCAGCCTTGACGTATAGATCATGCTCCAACAGTCATCCAAGCACCTTGCGCACCAGGGACACATGCTCGGCGTGTGTAGCGGAGTATATTAGAATGTCATCTATATACACACCACTACACCCTGCCCGTGTAGGTCGCTGACAATCTCGTCTACAAAGGATTGGAAGACTGATGGAGCATTCATCTACCCGTATGGCATGACGAGGTACTCATAGTGCCCAGAGGTGGTACTAAATGCCGTCTTCCACTCATCCCTCTCCCGGATACGCACCAGGTTGTATGCGCTCCTGAGATCCAATTTGGTGAAGAAGCGCGCCCCGTGCAATGACTCGGTCACACTGGCTATGAGAGGCTGCGGGTAACTATACTTCACCGTGATCGGATTTATACCTCTATAGTCAATGCACGGGCATAAACCTCCATCCTTCTTCTTCACAAAAAAAGAAAATTGAGGAGGCAGGTGAAGTGGAAGGCCGAATGTATCCCTGTCCCAGAGATCCGGAGACATATGTTTCCATAGCCGCCGTCTCCTCCTGTGACAGAGGATACACGTGACTACTAGGAAGTGCTGCGTCTACCAGGAGATTTATCGCACAATCCCCCCCGTCGATAGGATGGTAATTGAGTAATTGAGAGCCAAATCGGAATATTCAGGGGGGATGTGCATGGTGGAGACCTGGTTTGGACTCTCCACCGTAGTTGCACCTATGGAAACACCTACACACCTCCCTGAGCACTGACGTGACCATCCCTTGAGAGCCCTCTGTTGCCACGAAATAGTGGGGACATGATGGGCCAACCAGGGAAGCCCCAACACCACAGGAAACGCAAGAGAATCGATCGGGAAGAGACTAATTCTCTCCTTATGACCCTCCTGCGTTATCATACATAGTGGAGCTGTGAGCTCCCTAATCAGGCCCGACCCTAAAGGACGACTATCTAAGGCATGTACAGGGAAGGGCACATCAAAAGGAACAATAGGGATCCCTAATCTAAGTGCAAATGAACGGCCAATAAAGTTCCCAGCTGCGCCTGAATCTACTAGCGCCTTGTGCTGGTAATGCGGGGAAAACTCAGGAAATTCTATACATACACACATGTGCGCAAAAGGGAGCTCTGGGTGAGTCGGGTGCCCAGATCCATACCATATTGTCTGAGGCGGGTTGCAGGAAAGTATATTCAGTTTGTAGATGGAAAGTGAGATTTAAATATATACGAAAAAACAACTATTTACACGGGAAAAGACGGGACAAGACAAACACACGTCCGACTGCTACGCCGTCTTGGATTGAGAGCATCCTGTATGGCTGTATGTATATAGGCAGCAGCCTCTAATGTGCTAGTGATGGCTATTTAACAGTCTGATATGGCCTTAAAATAGAAGCTGTTTTTCATTCACTCGGTCCCAGCTTTGATGCACCTGTACTGACCTCGCCTTCTGGGTGATAGCGGGGTGAACAGGCAGTGGCTCAGTGGCTGGAGGGCAGGTAGCTTGCCCCCGGTGATGCATTTAGCAGACTGCACCACCCTCTGGAGAGCCCTGTGGTTGCGGGCGGTGCAGTTGCCGTACCAGGCTGTGATACAGCCCGACAGGATGCTCTCAATTGTGCATCTGTAAAAGTCTGTGAGGTTTTTAGGTGCCAAGCCAATTTTCTTCAGCCTCCTGAGGTTGAAGAGGCGCTATTGCGCCTTCTTCACCACACTGTCTGTGTGGGTGGACCATTTCAGTTTGTCAGAAATGTGTACGACGAGGAACTTGAAGCTTTCCACCTTCTCCACTGTGGTCTCGTCGATGTGGATGGGGGGTGCTCTTAATTGTCTGTCACTAAGATAGAAAAAAAGCTGATAAACAGAGAAAGCGAAAAACAGACAGTAGCCGTGTCCGAAATTTGACTTTGCTACTACTCACTAAATCAACATACTCTGTACTAATCATACTACATACTATTTAGAACATACCTTTAAGTCAAAATGTATGCAGTAAACAGCAAATACCAATCTATTAGGCTCATCCATACTGAGAAGGCGTCATCTAATGCACAGTTGCGCTTGTTCACCGCCATTCCTTCATTTTGGTACAGCTGATTATATATTTTACTATTGAATGTAATGTGTTGACTTGTTGACTTAGGCGTCAATGGCCGTGTCCGAAATCTGTCCTGCCTGCTACTTACTAAAACAACATACCATTTAGAACACACTGATTAGAACAAACGTATCCAGTAAGCAACAAATATTAACATACGACTCAGCCATACATCCAGATAGACAGACAGATAACTCGATTTTAAAGTAAAGAGTAAAGAGTGAAATTATATGAAAAAGCTTGAACCTTTCTGAAGTATACCCAACTCGCCCGGAGAAAACGAATGAAACACACTGTTATTTATATAAATGGACATTTATGACAACTTTAACACTGTGATAACAGGCAGATCAAAAGCCTCTGGAAAATCCTTACGCAATTACATGTCTGTGGCCATTCAAGTTTTTATGGGCTGCGACCGATGTAGGGTTATGTTCAGGCCCATTGACAGGAGGCTGGAGACTAGTGCTGAAACAGCTCTATAGGGAGCTTTACTGTTGTTCCAGAGTGGCCTTTATGGCCATGTTGTTTCTCTGTGATTGAGGCAGTCAAAGCTACATCTGTCAATCTTTATAAACGTTTCGAGCCTCTTAGCAATAGATGGAGAGTTAAGAGTTGAGGTTTATAGGGAAAGGCTAGGTCTATGCTATGTTTGCTAGGTCGCTTTGGTTCATCATTATATAGTTTGTAACAATCAACTTGGTAAACTGTATCACACGAGCACACTACCATCATGTATGGAGTATATATTGGGCATATATGGTATATACAGTATGGTATGCATGGGTTGTATATCTTATATCATTTACTGTACATCATATTACATTTCTTATAAGCAGTAAACGAAGAAGAAGGAAGGTACATTTTTCTCATTGACCTTTTCCCGTCAACGCGGTTCCTTTCCCGACATTACATAGTCATTTTATACAATGTAAATCCCTTATTGCTGCAGAATGTTCTAAAGCTAACCTGCTGCTCAGGGATGAAAGGAGAGAGGAGAAGGGACTCATCCATATATTTCCTGTGGTTTAAATTACTTAAGTAAAATACTTTTAAGTACTACTTAAGTCTTTTTTTGTATCTGTATTTTAATTTACTATTTATATTTTTTACAACTTTTACTTTTACTTCACTACATTCCGAATGAAAATAGTGTACTTTTTACTCAATACATTTTCCCTGACGCCCAAAAGTTTTGAATGCTTACTTAGCAGGATGGGAAAATGGTTCAATTTACACACTTATCAAGAGATCATCCCTGGTCATCCCTACTGCCTTTGACCTGGCCAACTCACTAAACACAAGTAGTATTTTACTTGGTGACCACTTTTTCTTGAGTCATTTTCTATTAAGGTATCTTTACTTTTACTCAAATATGACAATCAGGAACTTTTTCCACCACTGCCTATGGTGTAGAAGGGGAACAGGGGGACGTGTTTGTGTGTGTGTGTGTGTGTGTGTGTGTGTGTGTGTGTGTGTGTGTGTGTGTGTGTGTGTGTGTGTGTGTGTGTGTGTGTGTGTGTGTGTGTGTGTGTGTGTGTGTGTGTGAGAGACATGGTAAAAGTCCCCTCACACTGCAGGGGGCACATGTTTACTGACAGTCCCGCCAAGGCAGGAACAATCCCCCGCTGCAACAGAGACCACAGGCTCCTTCAGGGGACCCAGTACTGCTACATTAACAGGCATCTTTAGGGGCCTTCTGGGGCCATAAAAACACACATACACACATTATACACACACACACACACACACACACACACACACACACACACACACACACACACACACACACACACACACACACACACACACACACACACACACACACACACACACACACCCCCTTAGGGGCCACAGTGCTGTTACATTAATGCATGACATATCGCACACACACGCACACACTCACTCGCACAAATACCCTTAGGGGCCACAGCGCTGCTACATTAATGCATGGGGCCCAGTCTCATTATTCATCATAGAGAGTATTACTCCAGGGGAACACCACGAGTGAGTGTGTGTGCATGCGTGTGTGTGTGTACGTGCATGTGTATGGACGTGCATGTGTGTGTGTGAACAACACCTGGACGGGTGCCACGATATGAGGAAAATATGGCTGCTGGAGCATCTTTAGCATGCCAGTTTCGTATTCCCTCTCCAGGTGGTTGCTGGTTGCCTGGCCGGAAGGGACAAGCCCCCATTTTTTAAATCTAGGAATATCCATGTTATAAATGTGTACGGTAATCCACGTACTAAAGGCAATGTCCTCTTCTGTGAAATAAATAACACATCTTTCCTGTTTAGTTTTTGGTTATATTCAGACGAGTCTGAGGGTGTGTTGAATGTGTATGAGGGTTACGATTAGTGTTAGGGTTAATAACATTAATGTATAACTATGTTAAAGCAATACACAAATGTGTGACAGAATGAAACTGACTCTCACTACAGCAAGGCCTTAGAAAAAGCTTAATTGTTAATGAGATTTGGTTAAAAAAGGAAGTGTGAAATTAGTTTTACTACAAATCATATCAATCAAAATTGTCACACGCGCCGAATAAAACACGTGTAGACCTTACTGTGAAATGCTTACTTACAAGCCCTTAACCAACAATGAAGTTTTAGAAAAATAGAGTTAAGAAAATATATACTAAATATACTAAAGTAAAAACACAAAACATTAAAAAAATTAACACAATACAATAACAATAAGTAGTCTATAGGATGTACCGGGACTGAGGCAAAGTGCGGGGGTACAGGTTAGTAGGTAGATAGGGGTAAAGTGACTATGCATAGATGATAAACAGCGAGTAGCAGCAGTGTAAAAACAAACGGGTGTCAGTGCTAATAGTCCGGGTGGCCATTTAATTAATCGTTCAGCAGTCTCATGGCTTGGGGTTAGAAGCTGTTAAGGAGCCTTTTTGGACCTAGACTTGGCGCTCCGGTACCGCTTGCCATGCGACAGTAGAGAGAACAGTCTATGACTTGGGTGACTGGAGTCTTTTACAACTTTTTGGGCCTTCCTCTGACACCGCCTAGTATATAGGTTCAGGATGGCAGGAAGCTGGCCCCAGTGATGTACTGGGCTGTATGCAAATCCCTCTGTCGCGCCTTACGGTCGGATGCCCGAGCAGTTGCCATATCAAGCGGTGATGCAACCGGTCAGGATGCTCTCAATGGTGCAGCTGTAGAACCTTTTGAGGATTCGGGGTCCCATGCCAAATCTTTTCACTCTCCTGAGAGGGAAAAGGCGTTGTCGTGCAGTATTTCTGATTTTCTTGGTGTGTTTGGACCATGATAGTTTGTTGGTGATGTGGACACCAAGGAACTTGAAACCCGCTCCACCACAGCCCCGTCGATGTGAATGGGGGAGTGTTCGGCCCTCTTTTTACTGTAGTCCACGATCATCTCCTTTGTCTGGGAGAGGTTGTTGTTTGTCCTGGCACCACACTGCCAGGTCTCTGACCTCCTCTCTATAGGCTCTCATCATTGTCGGAGATCAGGCCTACCACCGTTGTGTCGTCAGCAAACTTAATGATGATGTTGGAGTCGTGCTTGGCCACGCAGTCGTGGGTAAACAGGGTCTACAGGAGGGGACTGCAGGAGGGGTCTAATCACGCACCCCTGAGGGGCGTTATTCTGTTCTCTATCTCAGCTTGAACTTTCCTGTTATTAGGTTGTGGAGGAGACAGCGAGGGCCCTGAGGATCGGGATCTAGACCCAGCTAAGAATGTGTCAGATGTTCTCAGATAGCAGTGGCCTCTCTCTGACTGTGTTAATCTCTTTGTGCTAATCATTCTCACTCCCTCTGTCTCTCTCACTCTCTCTACCTCTCGCTATCTCGCCCTATCTCTCTCACTACCTCCATCCCTATCTCACCCTTTCTCTCTGTCTAGACCTCTCTGCCTACTACTATCCATATCTCACCCTCTCTCTCTCCCCTCACCCCCTTTCATAGATGTGTACCAGTCTCATCTCAAAGGGTGTAAAAAATGCATGCATGTGTGTGTTTGTTTTTCTACATCTACCAGTATGAAGTGATAAAACAAAATATTACCTCTACGGACCACCCATCCCGAATCCGGGATCATTGTCATCAGAAACGCTGACTAGAATAGCCTAGCCTAGCGCCACAGGGATATAATATAATTTCATGAAATCACAAGTCCAATACAGCAAATGAAAGATAAACATCTTGTGAATCCAGCCAACATGTCCGATTTTTTAAATGTTTTACAGCGAAAACACAACATATATTTATGTTAGGTCACCACAATATCCAAAAACACACTGCCATTTTTTCACAACAAAGATAGCTTTCACAAAACCCACAAATAGAGATAAAATGAATCACTAACCTTTGAACAACTTCATCAGATGACAGTCATATGACATCATGTTATACAATACATTTATGGTTTGTTTGATTATGTGCATATTTATAGCCACAAATCGTGGTTTTACATTGGCGCCATGTTCAGAAATGGCTCCAAAATAGCAAAAGTAATTACAGATAGCCACGTGAAATACAGAAACACTCATCATAAACTTTGATGAAAGATACATGTTTAACATATAATTGAAGATACACTGGTTCTTAATGCAACCGCTGTGTTAGATTTAAAAAATAACTTTAGTAAAAAGCACAGCATGCAATAATCTGAGACAGCGCTCAGCCATTCTCCGCCATGTTGGAGTCAACAGAGTCAACAGAAATACGAAATAACATCAGAAATATTCCCTTCCCTTTGATGTACTTTCATCAGAATGCAGTGCCAGGAATCCTAGTTCCACAATAAATCGTTGTTTTGTTTTATAATGTCCATTACTTCTGTCGAATTAGCAACTTTGGCTAGCATGTGTCGTTCACGTGTCCAGAGAACTTTACGCTAATGAACGAAAACTTCAAAAAGTGATATTACAAATCGAATAAACTGGTCAAACTCAGTTGAGAATCAATCTTCAGGATGTTTTTCTCATATATATCCAATAACGTCCCAGACGGAGCATTTCTTCATGTCTATCTAACGCATTGCAGACAATGACATGACATTCCCAATGCGCATGGCCAAGAACTGGCAATATGCCTGACCTGTCACTCCAAAGGCTCTCATTCGGTCCCACATCAGGCTAGACACTTCATTCCACGTTCTACTGCCTGTTAACATCTAGTGGAAGGCGTATGAAGTGCATACAGATCCATAAATATAAGGCAATTGAATAGGCGATGCCTTTCACAGCGACCCATTTCAGAATTTTCACTTCCTGTTTGGAAGTTTGCCTGCCATATGAGTTCTGTTTTACTCACAGATATAATTCAAACAGTTTTAGAAACTTCAGAGTGTTTTCTATCCAATCGTAATAATAATATGCATATCATATGATCTAGGACAGAGTACGATGCCGTTTAATTTGGGCATCAATTCATCCAAAAGTGAAAATGTCGCCCCCTAGTCTTAAGAAGTTTTAACACATACGTCTCAGTCAGTGTTATCCCTAACCTATCAAAGAAGCCTAACGTCTTCATGAAGAGCTTTGAAAAGATTGACAGCATTTCATTAATTTGACTGGTGGAAGCAGTTTTCCGTCTCTGATTTGATGGAGTGCCAGAGAAAAACTGAATATTTAGAAAATGTAACTAGTATTTTGAGACGGATGTTTTGCGTTCTTTGAAAGTGTCACATCAGGCCAATCCATTTACACTCAAGCTACCAAAGCGAAAAAATGGAAGTGGCATGTCAAATTACTTACCAGTTCTATTTTCTGGTCACACAAAGTAGTAGTGGGTTTATGGAAAATGCAACCATTTCATGATCAACAAAAAGCCTATGGCAACAAATTAAAGTGAGAGAGAGACCATGACAGGACTGTAGTATGGCACAGTGCAGTTCTTGTTTAACAAATCATTTCACCAGGGGGGAAATGTTAATACTTCCGAAGTGAACAATACAAAACCCCAAGGACACTGCTTCCATGGCTCCATGTTTAAACGGCTGTGTGTGTGTCTGTCTGTCTGTCTGTGTGTGTGTGTGTATGTGTGTGTGTGTGTATGTGTGTGTGTAAGCACTTCCATGGCCTTGTTCAAATGGCTGATGTGGGATTGTTGGGTCCATCTCTCTAAATATTGCTGTGCACTTTACTGCCAAATGCGTTAATTTCTATTACATACAAAGTGCTGATGCTAGGAAACCACCTTGTAGTGTCCTGCATAAATTCTCCTTTATTTATTAAATAAATAACAAGTATTTTTTTGTGTGAGTTTTGTGTATGCTGTTGTGTGCAGTCTCCTGTACTGAATATTTCCATTGACTTTTAGCATAACCTTATCCTATTATTGTTGTTACAATCTCATTTCTGATTCATATACTTCATACCTGAAAATGAAAATGTATTGATTTGGTCTGTAAATATATTTGGTGCTCTCCTGTAGCTTCTCTTCACCTATTGTGTGCGCTTTTGTCACTTCCTTCACTTAGTTCCTGCCTCCTTCATCCCTTATTCATTGCTTAAAAGAAACATCCACTAATATCTATATATTGGTATTGTTTTAATTAGTCCCCTGTTAATACAATCCCAAAATGTTTTCAAGATATTGGACTTTCAAGAGGCAGTGTCACTTGCCACATCATCAACAGTGGACTGTATCAAAGTGGACTAATTTAAAAAATACCAAATATAGTTTGAGTGGATTTTTCCTCTAATATATATATTTTTTTAAATATACCATTAAGCAGGTGCTTTTATCCAAAGCGACTTAGAGTCATGTGTATACATTTTATGTACAGATGGTCCCAGGAATCGAACCCACTATCCGGGTTTTGCACAAGCCATGCTCTACCAACTGAGCTACTACTTTTGCTATATCCACATTTACAATAACACATATACCACAATCATGTTCAAATCAAATCAAATATTATTTGTCACATGCTTTGTAAACGACAGGTGTAGTAGATTAACAGTGCAATGCTTACTTACAGGCCCTTCCCAACAGTGCAGAGAGAAAATAAAATAGAAATTATATAAAATATAAAAATAATAACACTGTCACGGCCGTCGTTGGAAGGAGACCAAAGTGCTGTGTGGTGAGTGTACATTTTCTTTTATTTGAGTAAATGTCGCCAACAAAACAACAAACGAAGAAACAACCGTGAAGCTTACAGGGCTAAGTGCCACTAACAAAGATAACTACCCACAATCACAGGTGGGAAAAAGGGCTGCCTAAGTATGATTCCCAATCAGAGACAACGATAGACAGCTCTGGACTGGGGACCCTCATTGCGGGCCCCGGACTGGGAACCCTCGTTGCGGGCCCCGGACTGGGAACCCTCGTTGCGGGCCCCGGACTGGGAACCCTCGCTGAGGGGCCCCGGACTGGGAACCCTCGTTGCGGGCCCCGAACTGGGGACCCTCTTGCGGGCCCCGGACTGGGGACCCTCACTGCCGGCCCTGGACTGGGGAACCTCGTTGCGGGCCCTGGACTAGGGACCGTTGCTGGAGAATCCGGTCTGGAGACCGTCGCTGGAGGCTCCGGACTGGAGACCGTCGCTGGAGGCTCCGGACTTGAGACCATCGTTGGAGGCTCCGGACTGGAGACCGTCGCTGGCGGCCTGGTCCTTGGAGGAGGCACAGGATGAACCAGGCTGGGTAGACCTACTGGAGGCCCGGTCCTTGGAGGAGGCACAGGATGGACCGGGCTGTGGGGGAGCACTGGAGATCTGGTGCGTATCCCTGGCACCACTCTTCCCGGCTGAATGCCCACTTTAGCCCGGCACCTCCAGAGCGCAGGCACAGGTCGAACCAGGCTGTGGGGGAGCACTGGAGATCTGGTGCTTGACACTTGCACCTCTCCTCTTGGCTGAATGCCCACTTTAGCCCAGCACGGCGGAGCTCAGGCATAGGACGCACTGAGCAGTCACAGCGCACCAGAGGCACAGTGCGCAGAGCCAGCGCAGGATACCCTGGGCTGAACCGGTGCACCGGAGACCAAGCGCGCTGAAATGCCACAATCTGCCCTGGCTGGATGCCCACTCTAGCGTGGCACTTGCGGAGAGCTGGCATATAGCGCACCGGGCTATGAGAGCGCACTGGAGACACCGTGCGCTTTACCGCATAACACGGTGCCTGACCAGTACCACGCTCCTTACGGTAAGCACGGGGAGTTGGCTCAGGTCTATACCCTGACTCTGCCACTCTCCCCGTGTGCCCCACCCCAAACATTTTTGGGGACTGCCTCTCGTGCTTGTTCCGCTGTGCCAACTCCTCGTACTATCGCCGTTTCGCCTTTGCCTCTTCTAGCTCCTCCTTAGGACGGCGAAATCCATCAGCATGTGCCCAGGGTCCATTACCTTCAAATATCTCCTCCCATGTCCATTCCTTCAGAATGCGCCACACTGCTTGGTCCTTTGGTGGTGGGTAGTTCTGTCACGGCCGTCGTTGGAAGGAGACCAAAGTGCAGCGTGGTGAGTGTACATTTTATTTTATTTGAGTAAATGTCACCAACAAAACAACAAACGAAGAAACAACTGTGAAGCTTACAGGGCTAAGTGCCACTAACAAAGATAACTACCCACAATCACAGGTGGGAAAAAGGGCTGCCTAAGTATGATTCCCAATCAGAGACCTACGATAGACAGCTGTCCCTGATTGAGAACCATACCCGGCCAAAACATAGAAACACAAATCATAGAAATAAAGGACATAGAATGCCCACCCAAATCACACCCTGACCAAACCAAATAGAGACATAAAAAAGCTCTCTAAGGTCAGGGCGTGACAAACACAAGGAATAAATGCACAATGAGTAAATATACTGTAACTTTGCTATATACACAGGGTACCAGTACCGAGTAGATGTGCAGTGGTACGTGCAGGGTCCATTATAAAGATGAGACAATGATGAACCCAAATTCACAAAATGTCTCAGTCTCCTATTCAAAGATTTATCTTAAAATTAAACTTCATATTTTTATATTATCAGTGGGCTACAATGTTACCTTGCTCCTGATTCTATTGTACCTGCAGAATGGAGTCTTTCATCCCTTCTCCCCTAGAATCCCCCCTGTCATTCTAGAATCTCCTTATCTGAGAAAAGCATGTGTGGTGTCAACAGAACCCTATGAATCAGAAGATAGATACACGTGATAAGGTCTTACCACCTTTGTTTTCCCTCAGCCCCTTCCACAATATGAACCTCTAGGGCTGCGTCAGAAATAGCACCTTATTCCCTACACAGTGCACTACTTTTGACCTATGGGCCCTGGTCAAAGGTAGTGCACTATATAGGGAAAAGGGTTCCATTTGGGATGCAAACTAGCTATTTTTGTGACCAGAGAGTCAGATTTCACTTCTTTGTGATGGGATTTGAAATACGCATGAGTCACAAACAAGACTATCCGGCACTGCATGGGGAGGGGGACAGAGACAGCTATGTAAATGGTATAAAAGGATTGGGAAGAATGCATTGTTAAAAACAAGCTGGAGAAGAAAGTCCTCTGACAGAAATAGCACCACTAAATCATTGGGTGGGAGAGATAAGATTGAAAGACTGGAAATGGAACTTCATGGAAAGTTAACAATCTACACAATGGAAATGACAAGGAATCTTTACAAAACAAAACACACTGTACTGTTTATTTTATTGAAAAGCCAGAGGGTGGGTGAATTCAATGTGTTCACTCACTCCGTAGGTCCACAATTGAGAACCTTCCTCCATTTGTAGCTGTGCCTGATTTTTTTCAAATTTTCTCAGATCTGCAATAGTTAAACTGACGTTGTATCAATGATGTCTCTTGTCTGTTTTTTTATAGAAAGGTACAAGATGCACTTCCACCTCTGTCAAGACTACACATCTAACACAACATGATACAAGTTTCCTTGAAGGCTTGTTGCCCTATTTTCAATTCCTCATAATTGTCTACATCCCACTGGGCACACACTGGTTGAATCAACGTTGTTTCCATGTCATTTCAATGAAATTACGTTGAACCAATGTGGAATAGATATTGAATTGACGTCTGTGCCCAGTGGGATTGTCTATCTACTCACAGCCATCAGCTTACTATTGTCGTAACATTGTTTGATTAATATGATGACTGCTGTTTATCGAATGATTAACTATGTTTATAATTACGTGATTACATTAATCAGGTAATCGTTAACTCAGTAACCTGGGGCACCCTGGGAAAAGTTTGTTTTCATTAGTTTCCGTTTCCCAAATTTACTCAAAGAATATCAGAATATCGATTTTACAGCAGTCGCTAATTAATCAATTCCTCTTACAGTCTCATTCTGAATGTTGCATAATTCGTAGATCTTCACAAACCCGGGTCTCACTAAGTCATTCCATACCACACCAATTGACATGATTAGTTATTTACTAACAAGCTAAATGATAATATAAGATACACATACACAAACACATAGTCTAGGCTATTGATTAGAACTTAGTACAATGAAACAGGTCCCTGGCGGAACAACACAATATGACGTGTTACACAAGATGGGGATTTAGAGATAGAGAGAGAGAGAGTGCACAGGAGAAAAGCCCAATTGGATACATTTGTAAACTATGCTTAGTTTAGCCCTAACACCTAGTCCCGAACTGCCGCTCTTATGGATTATAATATAATTATGTAACTACTTGTCGAAGGTCTCCATTGGGGTATCTCTTCGTGGAGCGAGTTCAGCCTTCTCCTCTAATGGCGCCACCTCTTTCGTTACCGAGTGTAAGTCTCTGATTGTCCACACAATGTCAGTGTAATTTCTCTTAATGGTCTGTTTCCTTGCCCTCGTTCTGTAAGAGGGGTCTTCTGAGGACGGCTAATCAGCCGTGTAGATTGTTCCAGTGTGGGAATGAAAGCAGTGTAGACACAAGATTCATTGGAGAGAATAACCGGGTGGTCCTGCTTGAATTCACCTTCTTAGATACAAATACAGCTACTCAATCATAGCATTGATTGTTAAGAGGTCCCTTTGTCTTCTTCAACCTCGTGTTGTGTTTTGGGGTTGCGACTAATCATAGACCTTGGCTGCAGGGCGTGGTCATTTAGGCTGAATTGTAAATTCTTAACTCACAAGTTTTATACCCTCGGGTCAGAAAGGGGCGTTTCCGACTTCATGGCAAGTTCTCTGGTGCGTACAGTGGTTCCTCCTTTAACGGGATCGATATGACAACAGCCAGTGAAAGTGCAGGGTGCCAAATTCAAACAACAGAAATCTCATAATTAAAATTCCTCAAACATACAAGTATTATACACCATTTTAAAGATACACTTGTTGTTAATCCCACCACAGTGTCCGATTTCAAAAAGGCTTTACGACGAAAGCATACCATGCGATTATGTTAGGTCAGCACCTAGTCACAGAAAAACACAGCCATTTTTCCAGCCAAAGAGAGGAGTCACAAAAAGCAGAAATAAAGATAAAAGTAATTACTAACCTTTGATGATCTTCATCAGATGACACTCATAGGACTTCATGTTACACAATACATGTATGTTTTGTTCGATAAAGTTCATATTTATATCCAAAAATCTCAGTTTACATTGGCGCGTTATGTTCAGTAATGTTTTGCTTCCAAAACATCCGGTGATTTTGCAGAGAGCCACATCAATTTCCAGAAATACTTATAATAAACATTGATAAAAGATACAAGTGTTATGCATTGAATTATAGATAAACTTCTCCTTAATGCAACCGCTGTGTCAGATTTTAAAAGAAAGCTTTACGGTAAAAGCACACCATGCAATAATCTGAGTACAGCGCTCAGAGCCCAATCAAGACAAAAATATATCCGCCATATTGTGCAGTCAACAGAAGTCAGAAATAACATTATAAATATTCACTTACCTTTGACGATCTTCATCATAATGCACTCCCGGGAATCCCAGTTCCACAATAAATGTTCGATTTGTTCGATAGCTAAAATAGCTATTCTTGTTAGCGCGTTTGGTAAACAAATCAAAACTCACGAAGCACGTTCACTAATTGCAGACGAAATGTCAAAAAGTTCCGTTACCGTCCGTAGAAACATGTCAAATGATGTATAGAATCAATCTTTAGAATGTTTTTAACATAAATCATCAATAATGTTCCAACCGGAGAATTCCTTTGACTTCAGAAAAAGCCGATGGAACGGGAGCTACCTCTCATGTGAAAGCGCGTGACCTGCTCCTGGCACTCTGCCAGACCTCTGACTCAATCCCCTCTCATTCAGCCCGCCTTTACAGTAGAAGCCTCAAACAAGTTTCTAAAGATGGTTGACATCTAGTGGAAGCCTTAGGAGGTGCAACATGACCAATATCCCACTGTACCTTCAAAAAGGGCTGAGTTGAAGGTACAGTTGAAGGTTTTTGCCTGCCATATGAGTTCTGTTATACTCACAGACATCATTCAAACAGTTTTAGAAACTTCAGAGTGTTTTCTATCCAAATGTACTGATAATATGCATATATTAGCAACTGGGACTGATGAGCAGGCAGTTTACTCTGGGCACCTCTGGGCACCTTATTCATCCAAGCTACTCAATACTGCCCCCAGCCATAAGAAGCTAACGGGATTTCAGCCGTAAGAAGTTAAAAGTTGCGTCATACTGCGGCACACCTTGCGGGCACGTTATCTGTTTGTCAGCCATTTTTTCTGTTAATGCAAGATATTGCTAGTTTGACCACCAGAGGGCATCTTTGAGAAGCATTTCATAGTCTTCCGTATTGGCATTAACAGAGAATTTAAAACCTTTTTTGTAATAACATAGTATATGGGATTGATTTGAAAAGATATGGCCTAATTAATTTGATTAATATTATGGTGTTTCTATTCAGAGAAAAACTAAAATCGAAACCCTCAGGATTTCCGTTAGGATGGAATGGAAAATATGGCGCTGTACAACGGGAGGAAGGAGTAGGCTGTCCTTAACTGACTTGCCAAGTTAAATAAAGGTTACACTAAGAGCATAAGATTTTTGTCACCCTCATTTTCTAATTCTTGTCTAACCAATACCCAAATGGAGATTATTTTTTATTTTTTTCAATGATGTGACTCTCAGCCAATAATTACATTTAGCGGACTCTAAATGAATATCTACGGGGCATTTTCCATTAGGATCTGTGAGAATATCGGAGAATATCTAAGGGGCTTTTATATCATTCTAAATTAATTAACAATAATAATAATAATCGCTTTGTTTAAAAAGTAACAACATTTTGGAGATTTCGTTTTCATTTAACATAGAGTGAGCGAGAAAAAGGCAATTCTTGAACATGGGGTGAGACATTTGCACTAAATTGTAAATAAAGCCAGTTTGTTATTTAGAATTATTAATTTCTGGAGAAACATAACGTGATTATTTAGCAGACATCACTTGCTTATATTCATGAAGATGATGAGCGATCGGCAAAGGCAATCTGTAATCTGCTGGCATCACGGCACAACATCAACATCGCTCTAATTACAGTCAGAAGACAGTTGAAAAAACTTGCGTGGACTTATGGAATTGCTCGGTAAGAAATGTTTTATATACAGTTGAAGTCGGAAGTTTACATACACCTTAGCCAAATACATTTAAACTCAGTTTTTCACAATTCCTGACATTTAATCCAAGTAAAATGTCCCTGTCTTAGGTCAGTTAGGATCACCACTTTATTTTAAGAATGTGAAATGTCAGAATAATAGTAGAGAGATTGATTTATTTCAGCTTTAATTTCTTTCATCACATTCCCTGTCACGACTTCCGCCGAAGTCGGTTCCTCTCCTTGTTCGGGCGGCGTTCGGCAATCGACGTCACCGGCTTTCTAGCCATCGCCACTCCATTTTTCAAATATCCATTTGTCTTGTCTTGTTTCCATACACACCTGGTTTTCATTTCCCCAATTAAGTTACTTGTATTTAACCTTCTGTTTCCCATCGTGTTTTGTGTGTTATTGTTTCATGTTGCTATTCCATAGAAAAAAACGGAGTTTCTGTTGAGATGGAACGAAAAATATGGCACTGTACAACGTGACTGTTGGCAGTACAGTACTGGGCTATTTAGCTAAATAATCCCTGTGTCGTGCGGACGGGAGACCGGTTGCAATTGTAAGTAGGTCTAATAAAAAAAACGACTTATATTAGGCTGTTAAGCCTCATAGCCTACCTCAGCTAGTTAAGTTATTTTATATAGGTCTAGGCACCGAAGAAATAGACTCTAATTAAGCCCTCTTGGTGTTTGTAAGGTCAAATTAAAATGAAGATTGTTGTTGAAATGAATTGCTTGACTGGTGTAGGTTTTCTCCATCTGTTGGTATGCAACACTTGCATAACAAGTTAGCTATATTTTCAGCACCAGCCAGGTTCACCTCCTATTGATTGCGCTGCGGTTGCCGCCAGTTGTCTTTTAAATGTAACCTTTATTTAACTAGGCAAGTCAAGTCAGGTAATAAAAAATTCTTATTTACAATGAAGGCCTACCCCGACCAAACCCGGATGACGCTGCGCTGCCCTATGGCACTCCCAATCACGGTCGGATGTGATACAGCCTGAATTCGAACCAGGGACTGTAGTAAAGCCTCTTGTACTTAGATGCAGTGCCTTAGACTGCTGCGACACTCGGGAGCCATGACCAATATATATGTATGTATGTACAACAGTTCCATTCCAACCTCCTTGCCCCCCTCCTGATCGTTTCACATTGAGATACGGACCAGCTTGTATGTATAGGTAGCCTGAGAGTGACTAGCTTCATTGGTTAGTAAAGAATGATGGCCTTCATAATGTATATGTATATATATATATGTATATTAGTTTTCTTATACCTTATTTGTGGAACAATCTTCAAAATGTTCTTTAATTTGATGTTTTGGGGCCTCTAGGGCAATTCAGAAGGCTGATTGAGGACCTTATTAATGATGAATGTGTTTGTTTTTATGTATGTAATTCAGAGCTCATCTGTAGAATAGACCTTCGTCTCAGTATGACTCCCTGATAAAATAAAGGTTAAATAAATAAATTAAATAAATAAATTAGCAAATGCATTTTTCTAAGAAGCTTATCACCTTAGAAAATCAAAAGAGAAAATCCCCGCAAAGTTTCTGACAGGTTTTACTAGTGGACTTGGATGATGGCCCAGGGGTACTGTGGAACTGTTTGATCCTACATTATTAGAGGACTCAAATGAACTCTCAGCTAAGACACGAGCCAAGTGGAGCCAAGCCCTCCGAGAGAGGACCTGAGCCGCCCTGCTATCCGCCATATCAGTGAATAATTTAACACATCATATCAAGATAATTTGTTTTAGATGTCTTTTGTCTTTTAGCTACCGCAAACAGAATTTATAAGAGGAAAGCGGTGTTTCTCTCAAAGTCCTTCTGATGGCATCAAAGCCGAGGCCTTGCCCTTATGGTTATTATCCTAATCAAGAGTATGTCTTTCAGCTGTAGTGTTCTCTAGCTGTCACCAGTAATCTGTGCGGCCAACATTGCTTTGATGGGGTAAGTACTCATTCGATCTTCCATCTTTTGACCTCTGGACTGTCCATGGAGTCTATTTAAAAGCCTTTAAATATATAGATAAATGACTAAGCAAACATAACATAGGCTACATGTTGGTTATGAAAATATACATTTACTTTAATACTAGAGTAGTGTAATAGTGCTGTAATTGACTTGTTCCCAGGCTGGCTCTTTCACTTTAGCGTGTAATTATTCGAATGACTATATTGCAAAACCGCAGTAGAATCTCATGGTTAGCAGTTTTACAAAGAGCCTATAGCAACCCCCTGATTCTACACTTTTGTCTCACTTATACATCTGTTTGAGGACTTTTCAAAAGTCACCACTATGATGAAGAAACTAAAATTAACTTCATCATGCAAGTGAAAAGTCATACAAATTTGAATTGCAATTTGAATATGAACCCTGACAAATTCTCAGCTTCATTGGCACTGAAAATGTAGGTATGCTAACTGAGACAATCTTGCCCTGAAACGTGTATTCTCAATCTCCAATGATTTACAAAGGATGTGGGGTTTCAATCAGGCTTTTCCATGTTTGGTCCAAGGGCACAAGCTGCTGTGGTGGAGCTAGGGTTGCATTTTTATACTTTTTTAAAAACATTTATTTAACCTTTATTTAACCAGGCGAGTCAATTAAGAACAAATTCTTATTTACAATGACGGCCTACCCAGGCCAAACCTGGAAACGACGCTGGGCCAATTGTGCACGCCCTATGGGGCTCTCAATCACGGCCGGATGTGATACAGCCTGGATACAAACCAGAGACTGTAGTGATGCCTCTTGCACCGAGATGCAGTGCCTTAGACAGCTATGCAACTCGGTAGAAAAAATTATAGAAACTTTCAATAAATTCACTGGTTTTCCCAAAATCCCGGTTGGAGGTTGCCCGGAATCAGGAGGGGATGAGCAGGAAATCTGGAATCCTTCAACCAGGATTTCTGGAAAACCACGAAATGTATTAAAAGTTCCTGGAATTCTTCAACCCTAGGTGGAGCTGTTGGAGGTTACTAGTTTTCATTTGATTATTTGTCACTGTGTTTACCTGCGAGACCTGAAGACCAAAACTTTGGACAGTTCTTCCCCAGATAAATCTATGTTTATAGTCAGTGCACATGTAGGTGACTGATGTGGAAGTGCAAGGTTGGTGTAAATTACAGTCCATCTGTGTGTGTGTGTGTGTGTGTGTGTGTGTGTGTGTGTGTGTGTGTGTGTGTGTGTGTGTGTGTGTGTGTGTGTGTGTGTGTGTGTGTTTTAAGTGTTGGACCCCAGGAAAACTAGCTGTCACCATTGGCATCGGCTATTGGTGATCGTAATAAAAATGAAAAATGTATAAAAGTGTGTGTGTCCAACAGGAAAATAATTTATAGAGGAACTCATACATGTTGTTCTATATCATTACAAATCATCATACTTGATTCCAGCTTAATGCATAGTCATAGACTCAAGAAGATGACAAAGCAAGACATGATGTGCATGTACAATACCATTCAAAAGTTTGGGGTCACTTAGAAATGTCCTTGTTTTCAAAAGAAAAGCACATTTTTTGTCCATTAAAATAACATCAAATTGCACAGAAATACAGTGTAGACATTGTTAATGTTGTAAATTACTATTGTAGCTGGAAACGGCAGATTTTTTAAAGGAATATCTACACAGGCGTACAGAGGCCCATTATCAGCAACCATCACTCCTGTGTTCAAATAGCACGTTGTGTTAGCTAATCCAAGTTTATAATTTTAAAAGGCTAATTGATCATGAAAAACCAGTTTTCAATTATGTTAGCACAGCTGAAAACTGTTGTCCTGATTAAAGAAGCAATAAAACTGTCCTTCTTTAGACTAGTTGAGTATCTGGAGCTTTAATGGACTGCATCCTGCCACATGCATTTGGGCATCAGAGCCTGTATAATAGAATTCCATTTTGTTCCTATATTGTCCTTTTGCTTGTTTGATGGCTCTGCGGCAATCGTAGTGGGACTTCTTGTACTTGTTTGTGTCCTCAGCCATAGCCTCAGGGTTGTCTGCGATAGCCCTGTGTGTGGCAGCCCTGTCCTTTAGTTTAACGCCAACCTCAGTTTTAATCCAAGGCTTTTGATTGGGGAAGCAGCGAACCTTCACTGTTGGGACAACGTTGGCGATGCATTTCCTAATGAAGCCCCTGATGGAAGTGGTTAGGTTGTCAATGCTATTTTACTGCTATGATGCTATGTGTGTGTGTGATTGTGTGTGTGCGCGTGTACGCCAACACCTGTGTGTGGATTAAGTTATAGGCTGGGGTATATGAGGCCATCAGTCAAAAAGCCATCATCCCCTGACTAAACAAGAGAGATTGAGACAGCCGGCTCGATCAATACAGCATTCCCCCTGTGCAGTGAACCTGTAAACTGTCCATGGGTTTATGGAGAAGGAATTAGAAAAGGACTTGATACAGTACAGGTACACTGGCTGTCACAGAGGTGTCTGGTTTGTCTGTGAGGATGAACCAATCTGTTCTAAAAAAAGTACCCATTGTGTGAAGCTATAAGTGTGTGGATTAGAAAGACATGAGTGGAAACAGGTCATCCTTGTCGAGTTCATCCATTAAGAATTTTAATGATATATCTATCTAAGAGTGGATGCCATTGTATCAACTGATTATTTTTTAATACCCTGTGAATTCCTCTGAACAGAAGGTAGGTTTCAACCTTCAGTTGTTTCTATAGCCTATGGCCCCGATGCCGACATAGGAATGTATGCCTTTCCAACGCACATTTCAGCATTCAGACTTCTGTTTCTGTTGACATCGGAGGGATCGAGTGTAGGTTTTTTCAGAAGGGGTGCAACTCTCGCTCTCTTGAAGACGGAAGGGACGTAACCAGCGGTCAAGGATGAGTTGATGAGCGAGGTGAGGTAAGGGAGAAGGTCTCCGGAAATGGTCTGGAGAAGAGAGGAGGGGATAGGGTCAAGCGGGCAGGTTGTTGGGCGGCCGGCCGTCACAAGACGCGAGATTTCATCTGGAGAGAGAGGGGAGAAAGAGGTCAAAGCACAGGGTAGGGCAGTGTGAGCAGAACCAGCGGTGTCGTTTGACTTAGCAAACGAGGATCGGATGTCGTCGACCTTCTTTTCAAAATGGTTGACGAAGTCATCAGCAGAGAGGGAGGAGGGGGGAGGAGGGGGAGGAGGATTCAGGAGGGAGGAGAAGGTGGCAAAGAGCTTCCTAGGGTTAGAGGCAGATGATTGGAATTTAGAGTGGTAGAAATTGGCTTTAGCAGCAGAGACAGAAGAGGAGAATGTAGAGAGGAGGGAGTGAAAGGATGCCAGGTCCGCAGGGAGGCGAGTTTTCCTCCATTTCCGCTCGGCTGCCTTATTAAGTCACGTAATGCGCTCTGCAGGTGTGGCTACCTTGCGTGCTCTGTATAAATTTCATTCAACTGCTGAAAACCCTCCCACTTCCTGGCCAACAGATTTCCTCTTGGAGTTTTCATTCAATGGGGTTTTCAGTACATTTACAGTATCTTAAGCCATCCCTTTAAATATGGTGTACTTTTAATTAGAATTTTGTTGACAGACTCAATAGAATACATCAAGAAAACGGGGTCAGAATATAGGGAACAATGAAAGAAAGACCTATTTGCATATTAGTTTCATTTGAACACCAACTGGTAGATTTTAAAATACTGTCATCTGGTTAGGAAAGTATGTATGAATAAAAAATACAGTGGTTTGATTCATCCTGAAACTTCAAGCCATAAAAAATGTGAAGGTGGAAAAACATGTACGATAGGGGTTTAACAGTAATCATATAAATCCACCCTAATTCTCACTAATCATGGAACTGTATGACAACGGTCCAGACGTCGTGAGCGCGAGGCTCCAGGTTTAACCTACTATATTTGGTCTGAGTTTCAAAATGATTCAAATAGGCTACATGTCCAAATTATTGCACAACGTTAGCCTAATATGATCCACCAATGCTAGCGAAACTCATGAACAATTTACAAGGACGTGACAGAGGGAAGGTAATCACAATGGAATAGAATGATGCAAAACAAACATGAATGGGGGTATTACTGACGGTGGCTCCAAATAGTCGCTAATATTTAACATGCCACAAATTGTCAAATAAAATGGAGAAAATCCTGGGCATATAATCACAACATTCTAAAGCGCATACATCAACTCGACAGGTTCAGCCCTACAGAAGCCTATAGCTTGGGTCTACATATTTCATCCACGCAAATTATGAAGGCAAAAAACTAACATTCTGAACAACGTCACAGCTATTTATATCCTATTTCACCATGTCATGTTGATATGATTTTCAGTTTGCTTCCATATGGCTTGTTTCACATTCGTCTCATAAGGAAACATAATCTAAAACAATTATTATCGGTATTAACAATCCCCTTCTGTCACGTTCGTCATATGAATCGGACCAAGGTGCAGCGTGGTATGCGTACATTCTTCTTCAATAAAGAAAGAACACTGAACAAACTAACAAAACAACAAATGAACGAAACGTGAAGCTATATGAAATAGTGCAGACAGGCAACTAAACATAGAATAAGAACCCACAAACACCAAAGGGGAAATGGCTACCTAAATATGATCCCCAATCAGAGACAACGATAAACAGCTGCCACTGATTGGGAACCATATCAGGTCACCATAAACATACAAATACCTAGACCTACAAAACCCTAGACATACAAAAACCCTAGACAATACAAAACCCCCTAGACAATACAAAAACTAGCATAATCCACCCTAGTCACACCCTGACCTAACCAAAATATTTAAAAAACAGAGATATCTTCTCCAAATGGAATATTTATTGGCATAGCTCTTATCAATAGCGATTATCAATTTATAAATTGCAGTGCATGGAGAATGCTGTTATTTCTATTGGGAAAAAGTAAGTAGATACTTTTTCCTCTTGGAACCGTCAGTTTCACTCAACCTTATTCATAGTTTCCTTGCGCGTTAAGGTGCTGGAATTCTGAGGGAATTAAGTCAAGTTCAGAATATGGTGTATCTGTAGACACACCTCCGCCACACCTTCATTTATTCAAGCTCCACCTCAAATGAATAGTGGGTGAGTAGCATGCTATTCTCATGCTTAAATTCAAGGTCAGAATACACAAGAGAAAAGCGCATAAAAAGGGAATTACGTTCCGTTTACATGTGCTTAACTCGGGTCATCAGGTTTTGTGAGAACATCATTCCATGTCTAATCCTATACATTTTTTATAGCTTTTATTACATGCATTTTCACTTCCATTTTAAATGTCTGCATTTCAATCACATACAAATGAGCATTAAGGTAAAGACAACAGGTTCTCCATATTACTGTATATAGCCTACATGTGTGATATTTAATAGACATATTTTATATTTCAATGAAGTAAAAAATATCAAGATGTATTTCCAGAGTGAGGATCACACATCTCAGCAAAGAAACCATCAAGCTCAGCCGACTTCCAGTCTCTCCTCCTGCCCTATTTTTACACTTTAAAAGCAGGAGGGTAAAGATGAATGCCTATTGAAAAGGCTGGAACATGTGCATTAAAAAAATGATACATTGGATCCAGTGGAATATGGAAGCGACAGCTGCTTCCCTAATGATAGGGCTCTGGTCAAAAGTAGTGCACTATATAGGGACTAGGGTGACATTTGGGATGCATTGCTATCTCATATTCAGGTGTAATAATGTTACCAGAAAGCAGTTGTTGAAAGTACAATCTTTCCTTTTTATCTGTAATTTTTTCCACCACATTCGTTTTTTTCGGTGTTCTAAAAAAACGTGTTCATCAGATCACGTTTTTCCACTTCCCTGCTCAGAAACTTATAAAGGGAATGTGATCTAATATCTGAAAATGTAGTTTAATGAACCTTCTCTTTATGTCTCAGAACCAATAGTGAAGACTTATGTCCCAGATCCGTACATCCCAAATGGCAACCTATTCATTCTGTATATAGTGCACTACAGTTGACCAGGGCTCTGGTCTAAAGTAGTGCACTATATAAGGAACAGAATGCCACAGTACAGGATGTAGGTTATTTTTATGAAAGAGGAGAGGATATAACTACAGCTTGGTCCATAATTATGCATAGAGGAAAAAAGTCTGTCAAAATGTAAAGAATGTGAGGCTTAAAAGCTGTTTAAAGTCAGCTTAATTTGTCTCGGTCTTTAACAGAACACACACGGTACAGGTTATTAAGGCACTGACCCGTTCAGCTATACGACGTTCTGAGCAGCTTGTGGCTGGAGCATGGAGTGTGAGGAGAGATACATCCTATTAAGACAAGAGGGCTCCTGAGATGCACCCTGGGGGATCTCTCAATTCCTTTTGATTGCCTTTGTCCAGTCTGTGTATTGATCCATGTTTGATGTGATACTCGCTGTGGTGAATATAAAATTCATCCTGTATAGCCTCTGGCCCTCACCTCTCAAACTGATCTACCCAGGTTTACCTTTTTGTCCATGGTGTTTTATGGACACCAGTGTTGGTTGTAACGCATTACAAAAGTAAGTGTTAGGGATAATGCATTACTTTTTTTACAGTAATACCATTACTTTTATGTGTAACAGAGTAATATAACGTGTCTGTTTCCATGCAAAGTAATTATTTTAAAGCAATGCATTTATTTTGTTGCAACAAGTAATATGTAATTAATTTATTGTCCAAGTAATGAAAACCTAACACTAATGGATGGACACCCTTGCTTCTCAAAGGTATTGGTGCACAACGTCCTTGGAAACAGACATTTCCTTCGGTAAATAAACCGATAGCAGAATTCAATCAATGCAATCAAAACGGAACATATTACAATTGTCACGCCCTGATCTGTTTCACCTGTCTTTGTGTTTGTCTCCACCCTCCTCCAGGTGTGGCCCATCTTCCCCATTATCCCCTGTGTATTTATACCTGTGTTGTCTGTTTGTCTGTTGCCAGTTTGTTTTGTTTATAGAACCTACCAGCGTTTGCTTCCCTGCTCCTGCCTGTTTCTTGCTCCTGTTTTCTGGTCTTTCACGGTTTGACCCCTGCCTGCCCTGACCCTGAGACTGCCTGCCGTTCTGGACCCTTACACCCTCTCTGGATTATTAACCCCTGCCCTGCCTTGACCTGTCGTTTGCCTGCCACTGTTTAAGGAATAAACTTTTGTTTCTTCAACATTGTCTGCATCTGGGTCATACCTTAAACGTGATAACAATATCATGTTGCAATCTTTAAAAAATATGTTGCTTATGATAATATCATGGTCCAGTGACCTTGTGAACGCTGGATTAAAATGCTTAGCCCTCAGAATGGAGGGCAAAGCAGAATGGAGCGCAAAGCAAGCACGCATGCACTCTCACACACACGAACAAGCACAAACAGTTACTATCAATGGTCTCAGTTCACTACCCTGGATATCTCAAAATACTATACTTCTCATAAGCCATAGCGGCATCCTGGAAAACTACCAGTTAACCCATGCGTTATGCCAACCTGGTCCTGCCTCTACTGAACCAGTCAGAAGGTTTATTCTCTCCAGTTAATCTTTGGCATGGGGAGAAGCTACATCAGCACCTCCCTCCATCCCTGTAACTCCTCACTTTGTGCTTCCACCAGGGTCAGTGTTTTAATTGTTTTACCCCAACTGACTACCCTGCAGATCAGTAGCAAGGACCAATAAAACGCAGAGCCAAGAACTACTAGATCCAAGCTGATTGGGGGGAGAGAGATGGAGAGGGTAAGCATTTAATTTCCTTTGTCAATGTGTCCAGAACTTTATGGTTTGGAACTAATTCAGTTCTGGCTCCGGAACCAATGCTGATGCCATAAAACAAAGTGGATCATAGACTCAGACATACAGTCACAACACTGTATTCCGCCTCAAGATGTTTGAGCCAGCATGAGCATAGCAGTCCTTGAAACATTTCTGAAGGATTATTAGATTCATATTTTTAGTATATTGTTGAAGTTATTGCAGTGTGCAATTGTCTATAAGGTATTGCAGTGGACAATAAACAGTATGAAATTAACCTGTTGGAAACCTTAACCCAAACAGCAAGGGAGGTAAGAAAACAACAAGAGGCCTACTGTACTGTAATATTATTTCTGTGGAATAACCCAGTGCACAGAAGCTTCTGCCAGGAGCATATGGGCATTTGTGAAAGAGTCTGAAGATGAACAAAAATTAACTCCACTGCCACAGCTAAAAGCAAAACATATTTAATTAGTATGAATAAAAATCTATTAGCTAGGGAGAGGAGAAAAAAGAGAGAGACAGAGTAAAGTAGGTTTTAGAAAGAGGGATGGAGAGGGGGAGGAAGGGAGGGTATTACTGATAACAAAAGTTAGACTGAAGTTGTGAAGTTGCCATTGTGAGCTCTCAGAACTGGTTCCCCAGCCAACTAAGGCTTTGCGTTGCCTGGTTACCAGTCGGGACATAGAAGTGGGAGAAAGGAGTGAGGAATAGCTGGGTCCGGAAATAAAGCCCCATGTTCCCTCAGTAACTACCTGTAGGTCCCTCCTGGCACCCTATTCCATATGTAATGCACTACTTTTGACCAGGGTCCACAGGGTTCCAGGGGCTTCCCAGAAGTAATATATAGTTTATGCAGCCAGATTGTCGAGTAATTTCAGTCACTTGCTTGGTTACAAAATGTGTTCTACCGAAATGATTGGGATAACTAGTTGCATTGTGAGTTTCAGCTTATTTTTAAATCACTTTGGCACATTTTTCAGATGTAAGTGATATAGTTTCAAAACTGTCAACTGATAACACTTGTAATGCCCGCTATCTTATGTTCAGAACCTTTGATTGTGCATTCATTGGGATTTCTTTCACCCCTGAGTCCATCATGTAAAATCAAAGTTGTCTGTGAAATATCATGAGAATATTTTGTTTAGTGACCAATATAATGATAGGCTCTCCGTTTAGTAATTTTAACTACCATTGAATCCAATAGCAAAAAAATGCAAGATACACATTTCGGTAACACTTTATTTGACACCCAGAATCATAACACGTTATGACATGGTCATAATATGTCATAACAGCTGACATAACTTGTCATATCCCATTATAATATGGTCATAACACTGTCATGACACATATATTTAGACCTGTTGTGACATATGTTGCATTATTTTATGGCTGGTTATGATACCTACATAATAGTGTCAAAACCCACAAAACCTACAACACAAGGAAAAACATTCCATAACACCATGTTTATGTTTATATATAATTTTTTTAAGTTGACCCTAATAAATAAGCATAGTAATTGCACACATATTGACGTCCGACATGCACCTACCCAATGCTCTGTTGCTGATGACTGGGATGAATGCAGGAGCAGATTTCAGGAGCAGGACAAAAGGGCATGTTTGTGATAGGCCTATCTGGCTTATATGATAATGATGGTCATAATGCTTCTTTATATAGTGTCATAAAGTGTATTTTCTACAAGTTATTTAAAATATGATGAAAAAAACATGAGTGTAAAGAAATCATTACAACAACACAAAGGATTTAAGAAACAAACTTTCAAACGAAAGGAAACTTCTTGGCAGGGAAAAAGTTTATTTGAATAAATGTGGGTTTTGACACTTTTATTTAGGTGTCGTAACCAGCCATAAAATAACGTAATATGTGTCACAACTGGTCTAAATATATGAGTCATGACAGTGTTATGACCATATAATGACAAGTTATGTTAGCTGTTATGACATATTATGACATGGTTATGATTGTGTTATAACGTTTTATGACACTGGGTGTCAAATAAAGTGTTACCCAAATTTCAAAACTGTGTTATTTTTTAAGTGCTGGTTAGAAAGAATAGCAGATGGTAAATATCATTTCCCACAGAGTATTTGACTACAACTTGAAATGCACAATAAAAATATATTTTTAATGTATTCAAAAGCAGGTTTTGAGCATTTTGAGGAATATGTCAGTCCTATAGTTTCATCATCCTTATAAAAACAAAATGAAATAAGGTTTCATCGTCACAGTACATACAGTATGTAGGACAAATCATCAGAAATAGGTTATTGTAAAGCAGTTGGCTATTTAAAAAATGTAGCACGGTGTTGTATGCCATGTAACATTGTACAAGAACACCTTTTCTACATGACTTGTCAACTGATACAGTAGCGCCTTTCTTTCTGTTTGATATTCATCAGCTTACAGTGTATCAATGAAATTCAGATAATAAGTGGACTATTGTTATATACACTGAACAAAAATATAAATGCAACATGTAAGTGTTGGTCCCACTTTACATAAAAGATCCCAGAAATGTTCCATACACACAAAAAGCTTATTTCTTTCACATTTTGTGCACACATTTGTTTACATCCCTGTTTGTGAAATTTTTTCCTTTGCCAATATAATCCATTCACCTTACAGATGTGGCATATCAATAAGCTGATTAAACAGCATGATCATTGCACAGGTGCACATTTTGCTACGGACAATAAAAGGCCACTCTAAAATGTGCAGTTTTGTCACAACACAGATGTCTCAAGTTTTAAGGGAGTGTTCAATTGGCATGCTGACTGCAGGAATGTCCACCAGAGCTGTTGCCAGATAATTGAATGTCCATTTCTCTGCCATAAGTTGCCTCCAACGTCGTACCGGCCTCAGAACTGCAGACCACATGTAACCACGCCAGCCCAGGACCTCCACATCCGTCTTCTTCACCTGTGAGATCGTCTGAGACCAGCCACCCGGACAGCTGATGAAACTGTGGGTTTACACGACCGAAGAATTTCTGCACAAACTGTCAGAAACCGTCTCATGGAAGCTCATCTGCATGCTTGTTGTTCTCACCATGGCCTTGACCTGATTGCAGTTTGGCGTCGTAACCAAGTTCAGTGGTTACACCTTCGATGACCACTGGCACGCTGGAGAAGTGTGCTCTTCATGGATGAATCCCGGTTTCAACTGTACCGGGCAGATGGCGTCGTGAGGGCGAGCGGCTTGCTGATGTCAACGTTGTGAACAGAGTGCCCCATGGTGGTGGTGGGGTTATGGTATGGGCAGGCATAAGCTACAGACAACGAACACAAATCTATTTTATCGATGATAATCTGAATGCACAGAGATACCGTGACAAGATCCTGAGGCCCATTGTCGTGCCATCACCTCATGTTTCAGCATGATAATACTTGGTCGCATGTCGCAAGGATCTGTACACTATTCCTGGAAGTTTAAAATGTCCCAGTTTTTCCATGGCCTGTATACTCACCAGACATTTCACACATTGAGCTGCTCGGGCTGCTCTGGATCGACGTGTACGACAGTGTGTTCCAGTTCCCACCAATATCAACCAACTTCACATGGCCATTGAAGAAGAGTGGGACAACATTCCACAGGCCACAATCAACAGCCTCATCAACTCTATGCGAAGGAGATGTGTCGCGCTGCATGAGACAAAAGGTGGTCACACCAGATACTGACTGGTTTACTGATCCATGCCCCTACCATTTTTTTAAGGTATCTTTACCCAACAGATGCATATCTGTATTCCCATGTGAAATCCATAGATTAGGGTCTAATGAATTTATTTAAATTGACTGATTTCCTTATATGAACTGTAACTTAGTAACATCTTTGAAATAGTAGCATGTTGCGTTAATATTTGTATTCATTGTTCAAACCAGGTATTTCAGCAGTGTATTGTTTACTACACTATAATTCCAAATGGTAGCCAATAGTGTGACTCTTTCCACTTTGTCCTATTGAAGCACACTGGATGATGGAGAATGATGGTTTAGTATTTACAGCCACATGCATATAGGATTTGGTTTTACATTCATACATAAATTGATATTACATTGATACATTTATGAGCTAAAAATATAGAAATGTCCAGTGTTCGGCCATTATCAAACTATATACTTTAACTAGGCGCTACATCATTTTGGTTCAGTAGTTTGATTAAGTGATAGTTAATTGTAAAAGTGAATTTTGCATTTTGAAAAGCAGATACTTAGATTGAATATGCATCCAAATTGAACGAGTGTGTAATGATTGTCGTCGGGAGAAAGAGAAGAGGACCAAGGTGCAGCGTGGTAAGTGTCCATATTAAATAATTTAATCAAAACTGAACACTAAACAAAATAACAACGAGGGAGAAAACGAAACGTTCTGCAAGGTGAACATACACTACACAGAAAACATCCACCCACAAACAAAAGTGGGAAAACAGGCTACCTAAACGTGGCTCCCAATCAGAGACAACGATAGACAGCTGCCTCTGATTGGGAACCACACCAGGCCAAACACACAGAAACAGAAAACCTAGACCTACAACATAGAATACCAGACATAGAATACCCACCCACATCACACCCTGACCAAACTAAAAATAGAAACATACAAAGCAATCTACGGTCAGGGCGTGACAGAGTGATTTGGTGCAGTCAACAAGTGACTTTATGAATTTATTTGTCAATTGGGTGGATCAATTGAAAATATGTTTAGTTTTGAAACATGAGCCATTTTGATGATCTGTTTAGATTTTTGTGCTTAGAGTTGTGAAAATGTACCACATACATGTGAACATTGCTCCAAAGTTATTGAAATTCCTGGAATCTATTGTGTTTGCTTTGCCCTTCATCAAAGTTTTGAGTAAAAATTATTCTGTTTTGTTTGTGCAGATGTCAAAATGGTAATGCTGAGCTTTGTAAAATAGGTTCCACAGTTCGAAGTCTTCTCCCACAACACATTTTATACCGAATTGTCGGTTGAAACTCAATCACGGACTACAAAAGGAGAACAGAAAACAAAGGGTTTATTACTGTAGACATCTGAAGGTTGAACATTTTGCAGATGTGATCCTAATTAGACTGTTTGAAAGACGCTGAGATGCAGGAGCAACATGTCAAACTCCAGAATGTTGTTGTTATTATTATTATCCCAGACACGCCACCAAGTCAGAACTGAAACGTCTCTACACCCGCTGGCTGATTTGTTAATAAAAGAGGAAAAAATACAATTAAAAAATGTGAAATGCTCTAATTGGGATTAAATTAGGCCGTGTTGTGATCTCAATTAATAACTATTTTGTTTGAAAGGTCTCTGTGATCATAGGGGAGGGAAAGGAGCTAGGAAACGTTATGGTTCTTACAGTATTAGTGGAATTTAGTTGTGGTTGTTGTTATTCTTTTTCAAGGCCGGCATCACTATTTGACATTGATTCCTGATTTGCACATTCTAAGTTGGAAGTTACTCGCTAATGCGCAAGGAAGATGGCACATTCACCCAGACTTACTCATCAAAGTGACATTGTGTCATTTAGCGCTCATCCTTTCTAATGGAAGATATAATTATGCAATTAGACTACCTCTTAATGGGCAGGATGATTCTCTAATACATTCACTTCTCTGTTCATCTTCTATGTATTTTAATATCAAGCCTTCTGACATGGGGGTTGAGGTACTCATTGAAGGGTTGAGGTATCCATCACTAACACGACTTGAAATAATTCCTTGATCACCCTTTAATAGAGTTATAAGAAATTCAATATTCATTACATTTTAAAATACTTGAATAATAATTTCTATTGAGTTTTTGTATTTGGTTTTATCGCAACGAGTGTTCTTCATGTTACATTGATTTTACTCATAGGCAAGTGTCCACAATATTATAACATTTTATTTCCATTTTGTCAATACATTTTATTTCCAATTGTATTCAGCTTGCTGAGAGTACAAATGAATTCCTCTTAACACTCTACAGTCTGGTGCAGCGTGTCCAGACACAGGGTCACAGATGTTAGCTTCAGCTCACAGACTTTGACAACAGTTACTGTGGAGATTATCCTTTTCCATTTCCTCTTATCTAGGTATCATCACAAATGTGAAATGCCACAGTGAAAGCAGGTGTATCTGGGGAAAAAACGTACAGCTTCAGTTTATATTATAGCTTCTCTGTAAGCCTTATCAGATTAGAAGACCCCAACATTGCATCCACTCGCCTACAAGAACAGGTTTAAAATTGATGTTCATCACTAAGAAACTTCAATGGTTTCCAAAGGCGTTAGTACAGTCATAGATAGCATTAGTACATATTATTTTGTGAGTAATTCTTCTGTTTCCTTTTTGAAATAGGTATCCTACAGTTGTACTGTAATCGTTACATACATTATGGTTGGAGTTAAGATTTGCATTGATATTGACCTCCAAGGTGTAATCAATTGCTGAGGCCTATGTGAAATGTGAGTGATATTATTCCCTGCCTTTTCCATGAAATCATAATGTGAATTTCACAAGTATGACTGAGAATCGGAAATGTCTTTGGGAAAAAGTTCATATAGGCATTCATAAGTAATAAATATTATATCAGGCGTATAACATTTTAAGATGAGATGCCTCTCTTTAGTAGGTAACATACATAATTTGTTCAACATGTTATATTTATGTCCACACTTTATAAATTTTTTTAAATATTGAAGCTAAATCATAACATACAATATAAACTAAATAAAAATATAGACGCAACATGCAACAATTTCAAAGATTTTTCTGAGTTACAGTTCACTTAAAGGAAATCAGTCAATTGAAATAAATTCATTAGGCCCTAATCTATGTATTTCACATGACTGGGAATACAGATATGCATCTGTTGGGCACAGATACCTTAAAAAACAGGTAGGGGCGTGAATCAGAAAACCAGTCCGTATCTGGTGTGACCACCATTTGCCTCAAGCAGCGCGACACATCTCCTTCGCATATAGTTGATGAGGCTGTTGATTGTGGCCTGTGGAATGTTGTCCCACTCTTCTTCAACGGCCATGTGAAGTTGGCTGATATTGGTGGGAACTGGAACACACTGTCGATATCTCCGTCCCTGAGATGGTTTCAGAAAGGTTTCAACAGCTGTCTGGGTGGCTGGTCTAAGACGATCCTGCAAGTGAAGAAGCCGGATGTGTAGGTCCTGGGCTGGCATGGTTACACGTGGGTTGCGGTTTTAAGGCCTGTTGGATGTACTGCCAAATTCTCTAAAACGACACTTATGTTAGAGAAATTAGCAACAGCTCTGGTAGATATTCCTGCAGTCAGCATGCCAATTGCACGCTCCCTCAAAACTTTAGACATCTGTGGCATTGTGTTGTGTGACAAAACTGAGTAGCCTTTTATTGTCCCCAGCACAAGGTGCACCTGTGTAATGATCATGCTGTTTAATCAGCTTCTTGATATCCCACACCTGTCAGGTGGATGGATTATCTTGGAAAATGAGAAATGCTCACTATCAGGGATGTAAATAAATTTGTGCACAACATTTTAGAGAAATAAGTTTTTGTGCGTATGGAACCTTTCTGGGATCTTTTCTTTCAGTTCATGAAACATGGGACCAATACTTTTCATGTTGCGTTCATATTTTTGTTCTCTGTACAAAATGATAACGTTTCCATAAAAAGTAGCATGACATTAAAATAGGATATTCTCTTACACGGAACCCAAACCGTCTGTGCGCGTGCGCTATCGTGCAGAAATGTATTTTGTCCCCCTACACCGAACGCGATCACGACACGCAGGTTAAAATATCAAAACAAACTCTGAACCAATGACATTAATTTGGGGACAGGTCGAAAAGCATTAAATATGTATGGCAATTTAGCTAGTTAGCTTGCACTTGCTAGATAATTTGCCCTATTTAACTAGCTTGCTGTTGCTAGCTAATTTGTCCTGGGATATAAACATTGAGTTGTTATTTTACCTGAAATGCACAAGGTCCTCTACTCCGACAATTAATCCACACATAAAACGGCCAACCGAATAGTTTCTAGTCATCTCTCCTCCTTCCAGGCTTTTTCATCTTTGAACTTATATGGTGATCGGCATCTAAACTTTCATAGTATTACCACAACGACCGGCAAAACAGTTTGTCTTTCAATAACCCACGTGGGTATTACCAATGAGGAGATGGCACGTGGGTACCTGCTTCTATAAACCAATGAAGAGATGGGAGAGGCAGGACTTTCAGCGCGATCTGCTTCAGAAATAGAAAGGAGTTCTATTTTAGCCCTTGGCATCGCAGACGCTCGTTGGCGCACGCGAGCAGTGTGGGTGCAGTAATTGAATAACATGGATTTCTAAATTTATTTTGCGCACTTGCGCACGCAATGTGTCCGGTCTGGTCAGCATGTTACTCTAACCAGAGAATCTCTAGTCTAATCTGCAGATGCAATCCTCTCATATGTAAGGGCACCGAAGGAAAACCATTTTCATAATTGATACAGAAAGTCAACTGTATGCGAATGAAAAGGACAGCAGGGGTTCTGCAGCAGTAGTTGTAAGTCATTTAATGCTTTATTTTACAGAATTTCTATTGGCATTTACTGTATTTATCTGGTAATGAATTGTGCCATTAAAAATTAACGATAAGCAGAATTGGATTAAATGAATCCCAACGAAACTGAAAGGAATAATTACTATTGTGGGGGAAATAGGATTTGATTGAAGCTCAATGTTAAAATTCAGATCTCCCTACTATCATATCTATGCCAATATGACACCAATCTCGATGAAAATTTGCAAATCAACTTCATTAGAGGTACAACACGCTTCCGCCTCTCATCATGAGCCATCCGTCCGTTACCTAGAACCACATACTTAATAGGGTCGTTAGCATTAGGGTCATCAGAAAATTATTTGCGCAGAACTAGCTCAATATCTAGGTGTCGGATAAGAACGAAAATACAGCATCCATAAGACCATTAGACTTGCCACCTTTTGGACTGAATACGTTTGCAGGGGCAACAGTTTTGATTAAATGTATAATTTATCGCTCTCACATGCGTGGTGATATTCAACATGCATGGGACATGCGTGGTGATAATTAGGGCGGCAGGGTAGCCTAGTGGTTAGAGCAATGGACAAGTAACCGAAAGGTTGCAAGTTCAAATCCCTGAGCTGACAAGGTACAAATCTGTTGTTCTGCCCCTGAACAGGCAGTTAACCCACTGTTCCTAGGCTGTCATTGAAAATAAGAACTTGTTCTTAACTAACTAGCCTGGTTAAAAAAAAATAAGATGAGATATTAGGTTGCTTGTCCAAAGTCCAGTAGCTAGCTTACACCAGTCAGCTGAAAGCTAGCCAGCTAACAAACAAGGTAGCTAGCTAGCCAATGAATGTGGTTTTGTTTTGATTAGCTAGGTAACTTTATACCAGTCAGATGAGAGCTAGCTGGATCAAAACCAATGCCAAACTTTGGGAAACTGTCACACTGCTAGCTAGCTACCTTACAATGCATGCAATGGGCAAAGCAAAACTAGCTAATAGGCTACTCCACAGACCAAGCTATGGTTAGACACGGTAGCCATATTTCAGACAGGACAAACACTGCAGTTAGCAACGCTACATTTCCTTGACTAATAACAATCAAGACCACAACACAAACCATAGCCGAGAAAATAAATAGCTTTGTTAAGATACAGTAAGCTAGGTATGAACCGCATATAGTCAATGGTTCAAATCAAATTGTATTGGTCACGTACACATTTTTAGCAGATGTTTTTGGGGGTGTAGCGAAATGCTTTTGTTCCTAGCTCCAACAGTGCAGTAGTGTCTAACAATTCACAACAATACACACAATTCTAAAAGTAAAATAATGGAATTAAGAAATATATAAATAACCCCACATGTAACGTTAAATAGAGCCTCAATTCAGTTGTGCACTGCAAGTGTGCAAATCAGTGTTGCCAACTCCTCAGTAAGGAAAGTAGCTTTTGGCTGTCCTAAAAGTTGCTAAATGACGTCATTACCTAATTTGCATAATCTGCCATGTGCATGTAATTGTGATGGACGCTGTAGGAGAGAGGAATAACGTCGTGGGAGAGACAAAAAGTGAGTAAAAAACACCCTAAATATGTTTAGAACTACAAATGAACTTTCTTCTGTCGATTCTTGTTTTTTTTTATGTCACATTTTATGTCCTCCTTTATCCGGGCTTGGGACCGGAGTTACTTAGTTTTTTATTATTATTATTATTATTATTATTTATTTATTTGTATTTTTTTATTTCTTCTTAATTTGGTTTGGTTTATAACCTTATGGTCCACTTAGTCTACAACAAGTCACAGTAAAACATGAACATTTTTAACCATAACATTTAAAAAGAAAAATTGTATACAATCTAAATGGACCCAAAAAGAGACAATAGAAAAAACTGTCAATGGCAATGTGAGAAAATGATGTTAACTAGTCTGGCCCTAATTCAGGTTAATTGTTTTTTTCTTGTAAACCAGGGTGGGATCAGCCACCCGCGGCTTCCCACATGTGCGATTCATTTGCAGTCTGGACGCGGAGGCGTGAATATCTCCTGCTCTGACTGCAGCTGGGAGGGACTGCTGCTCGAGGACTGGGCACTGCTAGCAACTGTTCCACCAACGTATGAAAGGTGTTGAATGAAGACGTTGAAAAGACGGACAGTTGTCTGTACTGTACTACAGGAACTGATTCACATCCCATATAAATACATGAGTGCTTTGGAACGGGGGTGGGGCCCACGGCAGCATCCGCAGCTCGTTGAGAAGAGTAAGAACGATACTGGCTTTCACATCATAGTCTCCAAAAGACTCCAATAACAACAGAAAAAGTTGCTAGATTTGTCGCTAGTCGCTTTTTTGAAAATGTGTCACTAGAGGGGTCTGAATACTCGCTAAATATAGCGACAAAGTCACTATGTTGGCAACACTGGTGCAAATGCATGCTAGCAACAGACAACTTACCAGACTCGACAGAAAACATCGCTGTTTCAAACATATAGAATATGTTCCAGCTCCGGCAAACGCTCCCTCCTGCCTTCTCGTCATTAATATAATCCACATTTGTGCTACTGATTAACATGGTGTCAAATTACTTTTCAGTGAGTTCCCAGAATATCTGAAGGCACCATCCACAAGTAAAAAGTAGTCAGGTAGTGCGAATGCTGCACATGGTGCATCCAAGTAAACAACATCAGAATCATTGAGAAGGTTCCATTAATCTTGCCTGGGCATGTGTAGGTGTGTTTTGCACGGACTTTTGATTTGGAACCGGGCGGCCTCCTGCGCATGAGCCAGATTCCCCGCTCTGCCGATTGCGAAGTCGGCACAAAACAAAAGTACACACATGGTACTTTGCACACTATCAATACTGAAAATGTATGTTCTGTTCCAAATCTATTCCCATCTGTTTTCATATTTATTCTACCATTTACAAATGTGGGAATGTATGGTATTTTACTGGAGTTGGACAGCTGTGTACAGAATTACTGAGAACATTTGTAGCTAAAGGATTTATAGCACCTATCCAATGTCAGATTTGTAAATATGTATATCATTTTTCTTAAGAGTGTTTTGTAATTGTCGAATGACTTTGTATTTTACAGATGTTTATCGGCAGTGTTTGTATCAGGAGTTACCAAAATTGCTCTTGACAACCCACAGGGTTATAAATATATATATATTTTTTTTTATTCAAGCCCAGTGCTACCACGCCTGATTTTACTACTCAGTTGTTCACCGAGACCATGAATAGTAGAATCAGGTGTGGTAGAACTGGGCTTTAACAAAAAATCCTGCATAAACATGTAGCTTGTCAAGAGAAATTGTGGCCATCCCTGAATTGTTTTTACAAAGTTGACTATATCTGGTGAATGTACATTTGGTTGTAAATGTTATATTTAGTGTTAAAACTCACTTTTACAAACAATGTAGTACTAGGCCATTCTCCAGTAAACTTTAAGATACATTTTCATGTAAATAGTTAATGGGTACATGTTGATTATTTGTGTATTTATGAGGAGCTTGCTCGGTTGTTTTAAGATAACTATATTTCTTCTGTAGCCATTTGTCATTATTGTTTACTGTCACTTAACTTTTATTGCTGTATTATAATGTTGATTAATCACCTTTCTGTACAAAAACCATGGAAATTAAAAACAAAAACTACATTTGAAGTGAAAGATAGGCATTGGTCTGAACCCGAAAAAGAAAAGACATTCACATGAGCACCACAATGCCTATTCCACCCATGCTCTACCAAGGTTTTCCAACAAACAGCTTTGGCCTACTACCGTAGCCATGTTGGTATTGTACTTCAAACTATGTGCAGGCAGGTTGCTTAGTATTCAAACATTCAGAAATAGCCTAATTCATACCCTTCAGAGGGATAATGGACGATACAGTGTCCTGCTATTAAAATGATGTATACCGGTATATACAGTAGCAGTCAAAAGTTTGGACACACCTACTTATTCAAGGTTTTTTTCTTTATTTTTATTATTTTCTACATTGTAGAATAATAGTGGTGACATCAAAACTATGAAATAATACATATGGAATAATTTAGAAACCAAACAAGCGTTAAAAAATCTAAATATATTTTATATTTGAGATTCTTTAAAGTAGCCACCCTTTGCCTTGATGACAGCTTTGCACACTCTTGGCATTCTCTCAACCAGCTTCAAGAGGAATGCTTTTCCAACAGTCTTGAAGGAGTTCCAACATATACTGATCACTTGCTGGCTGCTTTTCCTTCACTCTGTGATCCAAATCATCCCAAATCAACTGGGTTGAGTTTGGGTGATTGTGGAGGCCAGGTCATCTGATGCAGCATTCCATCACTCTCCGTCTTGGCCAAATATCCCTTACACAGCCTGGAGGTGTGTTGGGTCATTGTCCTGCTGAAAAACAAATGATAGTCCCACTAAGCGCAAACCAGATGGGATGGCGTATCGCTGCAGAATGCTGTGGTAGCCATGCTGGTTAAGTGTGCCTTGAATTCTAAATAAATCACAGACAGTGTCACCAGCAAAGCACCTCCACACCATCACACCTCCTCCATGCGTCACACTGGGAACCATACATGCGGAGATAATCCTTTCATCTACTCTGCGTCTCACAAAGACATGGCGGTTGGAACCAAAAATCTCAAATTTGGACTCATCAAATCAAATTGTATTTGTCACATGCGCCCAATACAACAGGTGTAGACCTTACAGTGAAATGCTTACTTACAAGCCCTTAACCAACAATGCCTTAAGAAGTTAAGAATAAAAGGAAAAATAAGTGTTAAGTAAAAAATTTTAAATAAAAAATAAAAGTAACAAATATTTAAACAGCAGCAATAAAATAACAAGTGAGTCTATATGTACATATGTAATATGTACATGTAAGTAGAGTTAAAGTGACTATACATAGATTATAAACAGAGAGTAGCAGCAGCGTAAAAGAGGGGTCTAGGTAGCCCTTTGATTAGCTGTTCAGGAGTCTTATGGCTTGGGGGTAGAATGCTTTTGGACCTCATCAGACCAAAGGACAGATTTCCACCGTTCTAATGTCCATTGCTTGTGTTTCTTGGCCCAAGCAAGTCTCTTCTTCTTATTGGTGTCCTTCAGTAGTGGTTTCTTTGCAGCAATTCGACCATGAAGGCCTGATTCACGCAGTCTGAAAGTGCAGTCCGGTCAGCTGGATTGTTGATCATTGGAAGTAAAAGACTGGTATCCAGCATAATCCATAAGTGTGTGATCTGCAGAAAACTTAGAGGAAAACTAGAAGAGCAAAAGATGAGCAAAAAACTTGCAGACAGACTTGCCTCTGATCCTCCGTTCACTCATGTTGGACTGAACATCTTTGGACCCTGGAGCATCACCTCTCGTCCGACCAGACGAGGCAGCGTTGAAAGTAAACGCTGGGCCGACCTGTTTTCCTGCATGAGTACAAGAGCGGTACACATTGAAGTGATAGATAGTCTATGTCTACCCCAAGCTTCATCAATGCTTTCAGACGATTCTTCTCTATCGGAGGACCTGCAAAGCAACTACGCTTAGATAATGGCACAAACTTCATCAGAGCCTGCAAAGAGCTGAAGATCAGAACAGATGACTCTGAGATGAGTACTTGCCTTCAAGACCAAGGATGCACGTGGACTTTCAATCCCCCTCATGCGTCACATATGGGAGGAGTTTGGGAGAGGTTGATTGGAATCGCTCGTTGCATTCTATATGCCATGCTTCTGGAAGTTAGTTCTACTCGTCTCACACATGAAGACCTCACCACACTCATGGCTGAAGTCATGGTCATCATTAACGCTCAACCCATAGTCCCATAGATCCGGAGATGCCAGCAGTTCTTACACCTGCAATGCTTCTGACACAAAAGATTGAAACTACAACAGCAGCCCCAGGAGACTTCAACCTCAAAGATCTCTACAGCAAGCAATGTAAACAAATTCAGAGCCTCGCAGACACATTCTGGAAAAGATGGAGACAAGAATACCTGTTGACATGCAGAAAATGGCAAGTGGACAAACCTAACCTGCAAGTTGGAGATATCGTCTTACTAAAAGACACGCAAGTCCACCAAAACGACTGGCCTGTTGGACTCGTCATCAAAACTGTACCAAGATGTGACAACAAAATCAGGAAAGTGGAAGAGAAAGTCATGAGACAGGGCACATCTAAGGTGTTCTTCAGACCTGTTTCCGAAGTCGTCCTCCTCCTCCAAACGTAAACATAGTGACAAACAAGGTCATTATGCCAAGCGGGAGTGTACTTCTGTACAAAGTATTATATTGCCCTATATTGTCATGTAGTGGCAAATTTGGGTACTGTAGCTTTTAATTTGCTAACTTTCGTTTCAGAGCTATTTCCTGTCAGAACAATCTGGACGACAACAACAGACAGACAAGCTCTATTTTTCTGTCTTACTAGGCCTTGGTTAAATATAAGTACTTTCAAGTTATTAGAACATGCTTTTGCTAATTCAAATTGTGTTTCTAGAATATTTATGTTTTTTCTGTGTTTATTCTGGTTTTCTAATTTCCGATGATGCTAAGCTAATTGTGTTAACTGTCGCCCATTCACTTAACATTGTGTGTTAGCATGCTAGCTATCGTTTTGAGACGGAATTTAGCTTATTTGGGTTTTGGATGTATCTAGCTATTTTAAGTGTTCAGATAGCTCTTGTGACAGAGCTAAAGCATAGTTGTTAAAACTATATGGACACTTAGATTGTGTGAATATGTTTAATGGCACCTTTCTTGTGATGTAAATTGTCATAATTTCTGCACAGTCATGTTGGCTAGCTACGCTCGTTTTCTTGTTGCTAACTTGTGATAGAGATGCTGTTCTTTATTTGTATCCATTTGTTTGAATATACAGTATATGGTGACTTTTTCTCATACATTTTCTACTTTCTGTATCTGTTGCAGTTTTACAAACAAAACATGTCTACTAAAGATTCTTAACGGGACCAATGCCTCCTGGTTCTTTATTGGAAGAGTGTAAGCTGTCTGCCAAGATTTGTATCTTACACATTGTGAGGGCAGAACACAACTGATTGGCTCAAACGCATTAAGAAGGAAATACATTTTTCAAATTTCTAACAAGACACACCTGTAAATTGAATGCATTCCAAGTGACTACCTCATGATGCTGGTTGAGAAAATGCCAAGAGTGTGCAAAGCTGTCATCAAGGCGAAGGGTGGCTACTTTGTTTGACTCTTTTTTGGTTACTACATGATTCCATATGTGTTATTTCATAGATTTGATGTCTTCACTATTATTCTACAATGTAGAAAATAGTTTAATAAAACATGTAATGAGCAGGTGTGTCCAAACTTTTGTCTGGTACTGTATATATAATTTGGCAACATTTTATTGTATAGGCCTATGGTAAATGTGTATATTGTTATGTCACCATCTTTATAGCAAAGACATACAAGTACAAACATATCTTTAAACTATATACAGTATTATTTTGACAGAGGTAATGAACTGTCCATCGATCAGCACAGCAATTGATAAAACAGGACCATGTTTGAAACACAAGTGGTTCTGAGCTTATGTCATTATTACACAGGTAAAATACCAGTTAGAGAAATCAGGAATGCAGGCAGGCTCTATCTATCTGAGCTACTGTTGTTATGTTGGACACCTGCTGACCAATAAAGGAAGTTATTATGATTATAACATGCATCGCTAAAATAAAGGTTTAAGGAAATACAGGCATGCACCACATTACTACAAGACAAAACAGCTCAAGCCTGATGGTCTTGTAAGTATAAAAGCTTGCTTTTATTTAATTGAAAAAAACATGAAAAGAAAGCATAATGGGATAATGTCTTACTGTGGTGCGTGAAAAATCCAATACTTTACCTTGTATGCTGTACAAATCACATTATTGTGGAAGCACCTTCTCTAAGAGTATGAATTAGGCTGTTTGAGAAAGATTGAATCCTAAGCAACCTGACCACACATACACTATATGTACAAAAGTATGTGGCCACACCAGTTGTTGTTGTATAAATTGTGTATAAAATTGAGCACAAAGCCATGCAATATCCATAGACAAACACTGGCAGTAGGATGGCCTTACTGAAGAGCTCAGTGACATTCAACGTGTCACCGTCCCATTTCCAACAAGTATTTTTGTAAAATTTCTGCCCTGCTATAGTTGCCCCGGGAAATTGTAAGTGCTGTTATTGTGAAGTGGAAACGTCTAGGAGCCACAACGCCTTGCCGCGAAATGGAACGGGACCTCTGAGTGCTGAAGTGCAAAGCGTGTAAAAATCATCTGTCCTCGGTTGCAACACTCACTACCGAGTTCCAAACTGCCTCTGGAAGCAAAGTCGGGAGCTTCATGAAATGAGTTTGCATGGCCGAGCAGCCACACACAAGCCTAAGATCACCATGCGCAATGCCAAGTGTTGGCTGGAGTGGTGTAAAGCTCGCCTCCAGTGGAAACACGTTCTCTGGCGTGATGAATCACACTTCACCATCTGGCAGTCCAATGGACAAATCTGGGTTTGGCGGATGCCAGGAGAACGTTACCTGTCCAATGCATATTGCCAACTGTAAAGATTGTTGGAGGAGGAATAACGGTCTGGGGCTGTTTTTCATGGTTTGGGCTAAGCCCCTTTGTTCCAGTGAAGGGAAATCTTAACGCTACAGGATACAATGACATTCTAAATGATTCTGTGCTTCCAACATTGTGGCAACAGTTTGGGGAATGCTCTTTTCCTGTTTCAGCATGACAATGCCCCCATGCACAAAGTGAGGTCCATACAGAAATGGTTTATTGACATCGGTGTGGAAGAACTTAACTGGCCTGCACAGAGCCCTGCTCTCAACCCATCGAACACCTTTGGGATTAATTGGAACGCCAACTGTGAACCAGGCCTAATCGCCCAACATCAGTGCCCGACCTCACTAATGCTGTTGTGGATGAATGGAAGCAAGTCCCTGCAGCAATGTTCCAACATCTAGTGGAAAGCCTTACCAGAAGAGTGGAGGATGTTTTAGCAGCAAAGGGGGGACCAACTCCATAATAATAACCATAATTTTGTAATGAGATCTTCAATGAGCAGGTGTTCACATACTTTTTATCATGTAGTGTAGTTCGAAGTACAATACCAACATAGCTATTGTAGTATGTCAAAACTGTGTGCTAGAATACCTTGGTAGAGCATGGGTGGAATAGGCATTGTGGTGCTCGTGAATATTCTTTCCTTTTTGTCTTCAGACCAATGCCTACCTCTCACTTAAAACATCTTTTTTGTTTTTAATAAGACAGATACCTGGTAAATAGCGTACTGTTATTAGCTTCGCCAGTACATTTGTATGTTGTAATATTCAACTCTACATGTGTACATCCAAACTCAATACACCGGTATACCAAAAAGAAAGGAGGACCAAGGCACTCTTCATATAATTAATTAAAATGCCTTTATTAGTATGGCATGTTCAATTGAAACAAAGTTTTAGTTGTATGAGTTGTATGCTTATGATAACATAGCTACAGTATTTCACCTTTTAATGTGTATATTATTGCTTACTAGGTGTGTCCAATTTGGTAACCACTCCCTCTTCTAATTAGGGCTAATTGGAAAAGCCTTTCAAAAGAGGACGTTGTATTCTCTTTTTTTGTACTCCCTGACGAAGGCCATGCAGCCGAAACGCGTCGGTTTAAAAAAAACGTTGTTTCTATTGAACATGCCATACTAATAAAGGCATTTTAATTAATTATATGAAGAGTGCCTTGGTCCTCCTTTCTTTTTGATGACCAATTTACCCCTTTTACCAAAGAGCACCTTCTATCTACCAAAATATACTATTGTGTACCTTAGTAGCGCTTCCCTTCCTCCTCTTTTTACTTGCACCGGTATACCGCTCTAAATACTGACGATTCCGACCCAACTTTCTTTCCCGTATGGCTTTAAATGTTTACTCCATAAGAGTTTGCCAGACGGCGACTCAATTGCAGACGTTTAATTGAAACTGGAATGTAACCAAATTGTACGCAGAAGCTACATGCCAAGCGGAGTCATACATAAATAGGATTAGTGAAATACCATCCAGCAGCATCCACCCACGTTGTCATATTCTGATTCGCTGCTCGCTTGTTTATTTGTTATTTACTTTCACCATATGTACAGTAGACACGCACGCACGCACGCACCCGCACGCACGCACGCACGCACGCACGCACGCACGCACGCACGCACGCACACACACACACACACACACACACACACACACACACACACACACACACACACACACACACACACAGCTACATAGGCCACACACATTCTGAGAAGAGGAACCCAAGGTTTAACAGAAAATTTGTATTTCAAAGGCATCAATCATGTTGGCCATCTCCAGGTTGGTTGACATTGGCATAGAAAATGCCATATAAAATGGCATACAGCATTCCACAAGACCTTGGACCTGGTTTATTTTGCCTTAGCTATATTGAATATCGCTTATTTTATTCCACCACATTCTTGGTGTCAGATGAGCCAAACATGTTTGTAAGATGTAGAGGTCCCTCAGTTGGAGGTCTGAGCATTCATTTTGATTATTCACACACACACATACCTCAGCCCTAGATGTCTTACAGATGAAAACATGAGAGGAATCCCTTTAGTGTCAGGTTGTTTTTCCTTATATAACCATCCCCTCTCATTGAGGATCCTTAATATACTGTAGTCATTACTATCCATTCACAATACTCAGCGGACACCGGACAATGAACAGAAGGTTTTACATTTTCCAGTTTTAGGGAACACTTTCTTTGAGTAGTCTATCTGTAGATGCTCTACAGACTATTTACAGACTACCAGTAACATTTCAACTAACTATCTACTAACCCTACCCCTAGTTCTAACTCTTACCCTAACCCTTATTCTAAACGTAGCCTTAACTGTAACCGTAGCAAGCAGTTGCTTATCAACAGATAGTTTGTTAATAGTATGACCGTCTGTAGAGCATCCGGACTATCCAAATAAAGTACAATAAGGTGTCATTATTGTAAACACTCTCTGGAGCGGAGGGTAGAGAAGAGAAGAGGAGTTTTGACGGTAATATACAGTAACAGTCAAAGGTTTGAACACACCTACTCATTCAAGGGTTTTTCTTTATTTTGACTATTTTATACATTGTAGAATAATAGTGAAAAAATCAAAACTATAAAGAAGAATCTCAAATATTAAATATTGTTCAACACTTTTTTGGTTACTACATGATTCCAAATGTGCTATTTTATAGTTTTGATGTCTTCACTGTTATTCTACAACGTAGAAAATAGTCAAAATAAAGAAAAACCCTTGAATGAGTAGGTGTGTCCAAACTTTTGACTGGTACTGTATATGCAGAGGGGAGAGACTTTCACACTTAATGACAGTGTGATTGTGTTATTCTCTCTGCTGGGGCTAAGCTTGCTGTTTGCAGGGTAAAGGTTTTCAATTTGAATGAGGGCTTTTTTCTTCCTTCCCTCTCCCAGCCTCCTTAAAGTGTGGCATGTGTGTATGTATGTGTCTGTGTACATGCATGTGTGTATGTGTGTGTGTGTGTGTGTGGCAGTTGCTGCCACTGTAGGGTTAGTCGCTCAGCAGAGGGATGCATCTGGTTACTCACAACAGGGCACAGGAGACGGAAGTGTGTGTGTTTGTGTGTGTCACAGCATGTTCAGCAGAGGCTTGTTTCATGTCAAATGCAGGATCACAGCATTACAGCCTTCAGCACCTTCTCCTCTCCCCTTGGAATGGGTGAGTCACACTGGAGACTCTGTGTGTGTGTGTGTGTGTGTGTGTGTGTGTGTGTGTGTGTGTGTGTGTGTGTGTGTGTGTGTGTGTGTGTGTGTGTGTGTGTGTGTGTGTGTGTGTGTGTGAGTGAGTGCGTGTGTGGTTATGTAAAATGCAGCTTTAGAGCTTCACAGCCTACGGCAGATTCTCCTTCCCCTTGGTATGGATGAGTCACATTCTTTCGCGGAAAAGATACAAACCAATGTTCAAATATTTGTGTACAAACAGACATGTGAGAGTGAGGCTGGTTTGGTTGTCACAGAGATAGGTGCGTATCTTCAGGTCTTTGTCTTCCCACGGGTGTTAAAACCAGACCACACAGTCCACGATACAAGAGCTGGATCCTGATGGTCTTTGCCTATCCCTAACCCAAACCCTAACCCTATCCCTAACCCTAACCCAAACCCTAACCCTAGCTTCAACTCTAACCCAAACCCTAACCCTAACCCTAACCCTAACCCTAACCCTAACCCTAACCCTAACCCTAACCCTAACCCTAACCCTAACCCTAACCCTAACCCTAACCCTAACCCTAACCCTAACCCTAACCCAAACCCTAACCCTAACCCTAACCCTAACTCTAACCCAAACCCTAACCCTAACCCAAACCCTAACCCTAACCCTCAACCCTAACCCTAACCCTAACCCAAACCCTAACCCTAACCCTAGCATCAACCCTAACCCAAACCCTAGCATCAACCCTAACCCAAACCCCTCAACCCTAACCCAAACCCTAGCATCAACCCTAACCCTAACCCTATCCCTAACCCAAACCCTATCCCTAACCCTAGCATCAACCCTAACCCAAACCCTAGCATCAACCCTAACCCAAACCCTAGCATCAACCCTAACCCAAACCCTAGCATCAACCCTAACCCTAACCCTAGCATCAACCCTAACCCAAACCCTAGCATCAACCCTAACCCAAACCCAAGCATCAACCCTATCCCTAACCCTAGCATCAACCCTAACCCAAACCCTAG